>NC_087062.1:16443624-16524940 GCF_963678635.1 Symsagittifera roscoffensis | reverse complement strand
CTGCATCCAGCTCCTTTCCCTCCTGTCTCCTTTCCACCTGCTCTAGTCCGTAAGGTGCCCGGTATTTCCTTGTGGCAAACAGCATATCGTCTGCTTTCAGTGCGATATGCCCTTCATTCACTATCATCCTGCCATCGTCCCACACCGGCAACTTGTTCTCTAGACCTGCCCTCTCAAGTGTTCTCAAGGCATCTCGTACCTCGAACTTCGGGGGCATCGACCCTCTCATTTTCTTGGCTTGAGTTGTCCATGAATTTATTTTCGTGTCGCTGGTATGAAAATAGATCGCTGCAGAGTAGCCGATGAAGAGAGAATCCCAGCCGTCGATGAACTCCTTCTGCTGTTCTTCGGTCGCTGTTCTCGCGAAAAGGGACGGGACTACCAGGGAGCTGTTCATCCCCAGGGTCATTCTCCTCACTGTTGGAAATTCTGGAATGCTTGCCGGCAGGACTTCCTTCTCCAATATCGCCTCTAGCTCCCTTTTCTCCAGCTCGAAGCTTTTCTTCCACGCGGGAATTCTCAAGATCTCCTGTCCATTTGCTGTCAGGGGATTTAGGTTCCAGAATTTGGGATTGGTTTCGATGGGGCCTTCGCGCTTGCCTCCCATCCTGCACTGCAGTTGTCCTCGAAAACTGTACACCACCAACTCCGGATCCTTCACCTTTCCGAAGAGCACCGTGTTGCTCATCTGTGCCCTTAGCACCTCCTGCTGACACCAATTAAGTGTCGTCCCATCTAGTACGCTTATGAGGCTCACGTGGGTCACTGAGTGTCGATAAGTTTTCACCAGAGGATCTGGAAACGCGAACGTGACGGCCGGTCCATAGATACAGGTTACGACCTCCCCTAGCCCCCGGATCACCCCCATGGGGTCCGATCTCATGGCCAGGCATAGGTCCGTCAATAGAGGCATGCCCCCATTCACTTTCCTCCACTCCTCTCTTGTCTTCGGGCTCTTTTCTTCACCAGTCAGGTGCCAATTCTGCATCAGTAGGTACTGTATCAGCAGCGTCTTTAGCCCGGCAGCACACTTATACGAGTAAGTGTCAATACTCGAGTGTGTTTTTCCCATCGACAGAGGCTCTCCATATTTCATCAGTCGGTGAAATGACACCAGTTCCCCGTGGGTTAGAAGCACAAATGTCAAGTAGCCGTCTATCCGGAGGGTGTCCACGCCCCGACTGAACATGTATGCTGGGCCCATATTAAACAGGTACCTTGGGTAAACCAGGCACAATTCTAGCAACAGACTGATGGGCATATTCAATACTTCCTGTATGAAGGCTTTAAAGATAGTCTCTTTCGCGCTATACACTTCGGCCAGGAACTCTTTTCCCCAACAAGGACTCAAGAACTCAAGAATCTCGTGATCCCTCCTCGTCCTCAGCTCACCCCTTGCGTGCTCCCTCCAGAATCCTCCAATCGTGACTTCGTTGGCTGCTGTGACGAACCTGCCAACCATCATTTCCCTTTTCTCGGCCACTCCCAGCTGCTCCTCAAGAAAATCCCAGATCTGCTTCACCAGAAGCGGAGCATCTTCTCTTGTCTTCTCCGTGGCGTTCTCCAGCCTTGGTGTCAGGAAGGGCCACCTGCCTCCCTCTTGTGTCAGTCGATACACCATCGAATCCAGCTGCTTCTCCGATGCGGCCAACGTTCTTCCTCTCGTTACTCGGCCCTCTAGATTTACTGGTGGAGCTTGTGATGGTCACCTCCATGTTCCGAAACCACAGACTGGCCGTCAGTTGAGTCACCACTGGATGATCGTCCCCTATAATTGGACTGAGCTTGAGTTGCCTGGCGAAGTTAGATATCTCCAGCAAGAGGACCTCGTCCAACACGATGAGGATCTCGGCCAACTCGTGAAAACCCCTCAACGCATGGGACACATCCGCCCACGCCGTCGCGAGTTCTGACCTGCGAAGTCTCAAGTTCGTAGGTTCCAGTTCCCGATTGTGAGCTGCCATCAGAATACGCCATCCATTCCCTTCTGCTATCAAGATCAAGATCGCATACACAAATTGCAGAGCGGGAGGCATGCTCGCGTGCCCGGGGGACGTCGTCAACGCCTCTTTTGTCTTGGAGCCAAATCGTGAGGCAACGTTCTCTTGTACTTCATTCATGGCTGCAAATAATGTCTGGATGGCTTCCCAGATCTTCTTCGGCGTAGGTTCATCACCCTTGAGCTGCTCAAGAAACCCTGTCGCATGCAAGTGATCGTTCATCCCTGCAAACAGCAGTAGCTCAGGCTCGCAAGGCATCTCTGATTTTACTGCCACCACCAGGGTTAACATCTGGTTTAGCTCCGCTCCCGGCAATGAATATATCAGAGTTTCCGGCCAAAACAATTTGGGAGACGTCCCATCAAAGTCCGATCCCGCCACGATGACCACCATCGCTGCGGCTGGGTCTGCCCTGTCATAAACAGCTAAGGTTTTGGCCAGCTGCGTATTTCCGCAGGGTTTCCCGTATCTGGGGTCGTTGGCTAGTTTCGTACCTTCATACGCGGCGTCTGGTAATTCCATCTCTCTCGGATCCATCAGCTTGTCCACCACCCTCAACTGTGCTGGAGTGGCCACCCTAATCCTGGCAATGCTGGTTCGGTGTTTGGGAGGCTCCATCACGAATCCCGGACTCCCTAATGACTTGAGAGGTCTATAGTTAATAGGTCCCATCACCGATTTTGTGGGAATCCCAGTCAGATCCGCCGTCTCCGTCATTTTTGCTCTCGAGAAGTGTGTCTCGTGAGCCTTCAACCAGTCCACGCACTGGAGTTTACCCAAGTCTTCGTGCGACACCTGCTCAAGACCCAAAGCTTTCGCTAACTCTAGCCTGCACTCCAGGTCTTCCAAGTCCAGCTCCTTGACCTTCTCCACATATTTTGACCTGCTGGTCTCCGCTGGTCTCTCCGGCTTCTTCCTCTCTGCCACCACCACCGAGGATATTATCGATCCCTGGGTAGTTGATGACGTTGCCTCATCAGCCTCCATGGGCGCGGCGCCCGGCAACTTGGTTCGGCTGCTCCTCGAACTGTCTCTAGAATCGGCCATCGCATCCAAGCGACTGGACAAAGCCCTCGAGTTGAAGAAGGGTGGATTTGGGGGTGGTCCGAATGTGGTCTGTGCCGTCTCTAGCAACTCTGCCTCCAATGCGCTTATGTGCCTTTGGAAGACGTCATTCAACCACTCCACCCATCTGGGCCTCTCAAAGTGAATCCCATCCGAGGATGCATCGTCAGGGAAAGCGGATAGCTCCATTTGCTCGGCCACGTCCAACAACCCAACGGGGAGGACACTTCTTCGGTTTATCTGCCTGATTATTTCATTCAGGTTTCGCACTTTTGTGTTCATTTCCATTGCATGCTGGTCCGCGTTCATGTTGTAAGGGATGGTGCACACCGTAAGAATAGCCGGATCCATCTGAATCCGCAATTCCTCAAGAATGCAGCTCATCTTGTCGTGCAGCCTCGCCACCTTCCCTGCTTCCCCCCTTGATACGCCATTCGTCCCGATCATCAGAGTCACCGTGTATACTCTTGCCATACCTAGCATCTCAAGTGTCGCTAGCATCTGCGGCGTTGCGGCTCCAGCGAAGCTCAAGATCCCCGTTTGCCAATGGGACTGGATCCGGGTCAACACCCGCAACAAGCTGTCCCCTATAATCAGGTGGACCGCCCCCTCGGGCACACGTGGCTGCGTGTGGTATTCCACCCAAGCTGCGTCATGGAAGCAATTTCTCCTGTCTCTCTGCGCCGTGCTCCAGTCCATCCGATTGTGCCTGTGGTATCTACCTTCCGTATTCTTTTTGTAACTCGAGATTACCACACTCCTGACAGGTTGCTCCCCCCACGTCGAGGGTAAGTCCACTCTTGCTGGACTCTCGCGATTCCTTAGTTGTAGCCGCTCGTGCAACTCTTTCAGTCGTGACGAGCTACCACTCACCTGACTACTACCCGGGGTCGAACTTGGCGTATATCCAGGCAGCGCGACGTCCATCAACGGGCGTATTTCTTGTGTCTCTAGACCACGCAGGGAGGACGCTGATTCAGACGGTATCCACACCTCCAACCCTTCGTTCATATGTTCCTGAGCAGCGCGATTGAGGTTGAATCGTCCCTTCGACCTAGGAGCTTCATCCACCTCCATACGTGACTCTGGTCTTGAACCGGTCACCACCCGCTCTTTGGGCCATGTCGAGCTCGCGTTGTCGCTGCTGGCTCTTTTCAAGCTCCGACTTCAGCTGCTCGCAATTCGCGGCATTCTCTCGCACCCTTTCTGCCTATAGCTGTTCAGCTCTCATCATGTCCAGTTCCCTCCGCGCTTGATCCCTCTCAACTTTTGCCTGATCTCTCTCGAGCACCGCTTGATCCCGGTCGAGGTTCGCCTTGTTCCTCTCCCGCTGAGTCCTCTCAAGCTCTCTCTTCATGACACTGACGTCCGGGTACGCTTCCCCCGTCTGCTGTGCTCGAGACATCAATGGTGTCTTGCTCGTGCTCTGGCCCGTGGATCTGACTGATGGTCTGACCGGCATTGGGAATTCCCCTGCATCAGTATTATTACTCAAGCCAGGGTTCCTTGCCAAATCGAACCCCCTTATTGATCCATCCACGTTCCAAGACAGCCACCTGGTTTGCTCTTGATTAGATATTCCATCGGTGGTGTAGCCCACCATCAAAACTGCTTCTGTCGCAGACTCCCGGCACTCGCCCTCATCCTCCAACTGGAGGATGGCATTCAACATCACTGCCATTCTCTCATCCACTTGAGTATAATCCAGGTCCCTTAGACGTCTGTACAATTCGTCAAGTGTGGGTTTTTTCAAAGCCGATGGCATGGACTTCCAGAATCGATCTGCCATTTCCGTAATTTCCAAGTGATCTTGAGTATTAGCAACTTGAGTTTTACCTGAGCAACTTGCGTTTTACCTGAGCAACTTGCGTTTTACCTGAGCAACTTGAGTATTAGCAACTTGAGTGTTTACCTGAGCAACTTGAGCTTACTTCTTGAGGTGTCGTTCAACTTGTGTTCTCTTTCTTCAATTGAATACAGTTGAGTAGTCAATTTGACTTTACCAAATCAATCTGAAAATAACACCCCATTTTTAGACTAACAGGCTGTGTTCCTAACCTAAAAACCCCCATTCATTACTATATTTAAAACCCCTTCCTTTCCATCCTACTAGAATAGTTCAATTGAAAATCTTCTAAAAACATGCAGATTCATTTTATGTTTTAGCACCATCAATCATTTAAAATGTTAATTGTCATGCCAATCACCTCTAAAATCCTTTACCTGTTTTGTACCCCCACACCTAACTCGAGATTCTTCCCTCATGCCCAACTCGAGACCCCCGCGTACCCGACTCAGGCGATGCTCAAGTAGTATTTTTTGTGAAGATGCACCATTATCTCAGTTTCTGTAGGATAGCGTACAATTCCCTTGGGCTCAATTTCCCCCTGTTTGGGTCATACACCGGCATTGAGACCTCCGTTATCCCTCTTTCAATCATGAAGTCTCGTAGTCTCGTTAGTGCCAACATCACGTGTTCAAGATCGATCGTGTTCCTGTCATTGACCCTCGTCACTAGGAAGCACAGGTATTTGCCCGGGACTTGTGCTACTGATGGTGGAAGCGCGGCCATTCCTCACAGTCCCGGTCTCTGTCTAAACAGAAACTCCACGTTCTGGTACTCTCTCTTGAAGTCAGCTTCCAGTCTTGATTTGAAACTCATGTCCGCCGTGATACAGATTGCGCTAGTCCTGTCTGACAGAATGAAGTCACTATCCGTTATCAGGATATTTTCTGAGTATTCGTTTGGTATTTCAAACTTCGTTTTGAAATTCCGTCCTATGGTGGGCTCGGCCTCCTCCCCTTGCAGTTCCAGTCCGCACTTTTCTCTCACTTCTCTGAGTTTCTTTATCATCAAATTTTCGGTGTGGGTCGATGATGCTGGGTCTGAATTATCCGGCGGAATGTCGAGCGGGCTGTCTGTTGCCGTCCAGCCGAAAAGAGGATCCTCCGTTTTCATGTATTTCCCCGCTGATATGTCAACTTGCTGTATGCTCTGTCCCTCCTCGCTTCCGTTCTTGACATCGCGCATCCATTCTAATATCCTCAGGTTCGTATTCTCCCTCCTCTCTATCTCGCTCTGTTCTAAATCCGTCTCCCGCTCCGGCGTCGAGTAGTCTTCCTGTGGATAGTGTTCATTATCATCGATGATCTGCTATTCACCATCTGCCGCTAGCTTGCCCACACTTATTAGTTCTTTGCTTAGGTCATCGGGCTGTATCTTGTCGATCAGGAAATCGTCCCCGTACCTGTTGTACCTCATGCCTGTGCGTTTGCGATTGCCACTCCTTGTCCCCGCTGGTATTGACAAGTCTGGTTCTGTCCACTTTGGCACCTCACCTTGCTCCGGATCGTTCCAATCTTCTTCCACAAAAGATTCCGCTTCAGAGTCCGCGTCTATTTTTTATTGTCATCCAAACTCAAGTTCTCATTGCCATCATTTTTATCTCTGGTGCCTTTCTCGTTCACTTCACATGCTGGTTCCACCAGTAGGTACTCTAGTCCCTACATGTCCTTTGGTATACACCAGTCCTCTGGGGATGGGACATGTTGCTTCAGGTTCTCATAATGTGCTGCTCGCCCAGTACTCAAGCGGTAGAACCGTCCTTGTTGGTGTACTTCAGTTATCATGAATGGTCCTCTCCATTTCTTGAGTAGATTCTTCGTCGCTTTGGGCGGTATCACTTTCTGGAAAACCCACACATACTGGCCCACCTCATATGGCTTCGCCTGTAATATTTTTCATCATATTTCGTGCGCTGTCTCATTTGTGCCTGCGCAGTGTTCCTCCTGCATAGCTCGTTTATTTCCTGCTGTCTCCTGGTCGCTTCTTTCACGTAAGCTTGAGGCGACGTCCTCCTCCCTTCATACTCCGGGTAAAAGAACGTCAGGGGCATCGCTCTCTTTGCCTGTCAACATCATGAATGGACTGATTCCCGTCGTTGAGTGTTGAGTACTGTTGTATGCCTCTACGACTTGCGGTAGATACTTGTCCCAGTCCGTCATGTATCTAGAGCAGTATACCCTCAGCATGTTCACCAACGTTCTATTCTGTCTCTCTACCAGCCCGTTGGTCTGAGGATGGTAAGTCGTTGAGTGTGCTTGAGCAATGTGTGACCTCTTTATTAATTCCTTAGTCAAGTCCCCCACAAAGGCTATGCCGTTGTCTGACTGAAAAGTCATTGGACAACCATACCTTGATATCCAATGGGTTATCAGGTGGTCACAAGTCTCCTCTGCTGAAGCTGTTTGACACGGCACCGCCTCTGCTGGCTTTGTGAAGTGATCAATTATAACCAGTATCTGGTTATATCCTTACTTCGTCATACAGATCTTCTGATGGTCTATCTGCACCACTTCATTAAATTCCGAGCTTTCCACCGAATTGAGTGGGAATTTCAACTTCCTTGGGTCTTTCACTTGCAAACATGCCAGGCATGCATTCACCCACCTCTCACAGGCTTTCCTCAATCCTGGCCAATCGAACCTGTGAAGTATTCTTTGTTGCACTTTGTCTATCCCCTGGTGCCCCATTTGATCATGTGATCTGAACAGCACCTCTGTCTGATATAATTGTGGTAGTATGATGATGTTGTGCTTGTGTAGTATCTTGTCTTCTTCTTTTCTCTTGCATGCTACAACCCCATCAGCCGTGTGATAGAGTAGCTCTTTCCTCTCTTTGTAGAACTGGCTCAGGATCTTGTAAATGTCTTCTTCAAGTTCCCCTTTCTCCTTGGACCCCGTTCGGATCCATTTGGAGAGATTGCTTGTCATCTTGTCATTCTTCTGGGCTCTTATCAGGTCCGACAGCCTATATCTCGCTATGACATGTTCCTTCAGCGCCATGATCTGCCCATTCATCTCCCCAGGATTGTGAACGTCGTCATTCAGCTTCACGCATACTATCCTCCTTACCACCTTCATGTCGTCTTCCGGCACCAGATTTGTTCTCACATTTGAATTACATGATAGCTCCCTGAATGGCTTCCTCGAAACTGCAATCATTTCAAGTTCTTCACCACCTCGTATCTCCTGCACGTCCATGTTGAAGGTTCCTGAGGACGGGTCTGTTTGTAGTTCCCTGTCGTGGTGTCTCATCTTTTCTTCTGCCAATATCATGCAGAGGCTATCTTGATTGTCACTGCTCGCTTCCGAGTCCTCATCCCACATTTCACACTCCCCAGACGAATTTTCTCCTTCAGTGTTTTCTTCTTCTGTGTTTTCTTCTTCTGTGGACGTGGAACGCTCCCCGGACTCTTGACCTGGTCCCAGGTATTCAGCTTCTTCCTTGAATTCCACTCTCTTTCTCCTGACTCTAGTCTGTTCAAGTAATTCAGCTGGGATCTTTTCAACCAGGGACTGCACCACTTCCTTCCCTTCAAGGTTAGTCTCCTTCGAGGTATTTCTATCACTGGCTGTCCCGCTCTTTCGCAGTATTGTGACCTCAGGTTCCTCTTTACGGTTCTCTTGAATCACGGGCTTATCATCTGCTAGTCTCTCGAGTAACCCTTTTAAGTCTTCGTCTAGTTGTGCTTCCCCCGTCTCTACCTGGTTGAGATCGTAGCCTTTTGCTTTGAGCGTCTCCCTCACGATCTTTGACTTGAGCATTATTTCTATCGGTATCCCTCGGTTCTTTCTCAAGATTGTTTTCCTCGCAGTTTCCTTTGGTAACTCGGGGTGATCTTCTATTGGTTTGCCCGATTTGTCCAACCATCTCGTGAGAGGAAGACTGTCATACGTTTCCTTGTCCATGAAGGAGAAGCCATCTTTGATCTCAGGTCTATCTGCATCCCTCTGTTCTTGTCTCTCGTAGAACTCTGTCTTTTTGCTCAAGCTGTCAGCATTTTGATGTTTGTCTCGTGTTCTGTGCTCAATTATCATATTGTATCCGTCCAAGCGAACTATCCACCTCCCAATGTAACTTTGGTCCATTGAGTACGTCTTCAGCCAGCTTAGTGCCCGGTTGTCGACTCGCAACTTGAACGGCTCACTGCCTAGGTATGCCCTATATTTCTCGACAAAGGTAACCACCGCAAACATCTCTGCTATCGGTGCTCCGTACTTCATTTCCGTGTCACTTAGGACTTTGCTCCCGTACGCTATTTGTCTCAAGACTGTTTTCCCGTTCCACTCTTGCTCTTGGTGGAGAATTCCAGATATTGCTACTACCGACGCGTCCGTATCCAGTACGTACATCCCCTTCTCTGTTGGCATCCCTAGTACTGGTGCCTCGCATAACTCTTTCTTTATTCTCTGGAATGACTCTTCTGCTGCGTTATTCCACGTGAACTTCTTGCCCTTGTGCCTCATATTAACTGTTGCATCGGATAAACCTTGTCCGCATAGCTTTTGACGAATTCCCTATAGTAATTTGCAAAACCCAGAAAGCTCATTAATTGGTGTTCCGTTTTCGGCGATTTCCAAGTTAGAACCGCCTCTACTGCGCCTGGATCTGGTCTGATGCCGTGTTTGTCCACCATCCTCCCCAAGTATTTTATCGAGTCCTTGAGTATCTCACACTTTGATGGTTTGCACTTCAGCCCCGACCTCTTCATACAGGCAAATACTTCGTCAAGTCTTTCAATGTGGGTGTCGCTATTACCACGTCATCCACATAGCACATCACCAGATTGCCATTCTTCTTCGTCACGCCTATCAGCGCGTGTGCCATCAACCGCTGAAACGTGGCTGTGGCATTGCAAAGTCCAAACGGCATCCGTTTCCATTGAAACAGACCCAACTCGCAGGCAAACCCTGTCTTGTCCCTGTCCTGCTTCCTGACTGGTACCTGCCAAAAAGCCGAGCCTAAATCAAGAGTCGTAAAAAATTTTGCATCACCTAACTTCGAGAGGCTCTCATCAATCCTAGGTATGGGATAGGCATCCTTCACCGTGACGGAGTTCAGGTATCGAAAGTCACAACAAAACCCCAACTGGTCGCCTTTCTTTTTGGCCATCACTACTCCACACGCCCACCGTGATTTGGATGGTTCTATCATGTCATACTCTAGTAGCGTTTCAATCTCCTTTCTACACGCATCCGATTTGTGTGGGGTCATGCGCCTCGCCCCCTCCCTGTGCGGTATTGCGTTTTCCTCAAGTTCTATTTCATGCTCCACAAAATTGCAACACCCGATATCTGCCTTATGTCTTGAAAAAACTTCTTCGTTCCGCTCTAGTACGTCCTTGATGGCTTCGAGCTGTTCGTCCGTCTCTGACTTAAGTGACTTCACAAGACCTGATGAATCTTTTATTTTATTCAATCGTCTCAAGATACAAATTTTGTCCCTATGATTGGGACAATCAACAACTTCATTTTGTTTATGGTTTTCAGTCATTTCATATCGAGTTTTAACAGGTAAAGCATATCCCAATTTCCTCACCCTCTGTATCGTGATTGGCATGTCAAGGGTATTCAACAAGACACTCACGCAGAGGCCGCTCTTCGTAATCGAGAAGGATCTTCCTAAAACAGCAGCACTTTGACTATTTGGGTTTGGGACTACACATACCTGCTTGTTGTCACTTAGTTCATTGTAATTTTTCATTCGTAAGCTTACAATTGCCGCCTCGTTCGCCTTTAGCCTCACCCTCCTACTCAAAAATACCGGTGCTTTGGTTTCATTTGCCATTATTAAATTTACCGGTTTGATTGCGTACCTCCTATCCGGGTTCCGTATCCTGAACATTGCGTTGTTTAGATCAATCGCTACATCAAAGTTCCTGATGAAGTCTCTGCCTAAAATAAACTGGTCAGACTCATCTAGGTTTTCTACCACAAGAGAGCTCATCCATAGGTTACGTTCCCCCAGATTGAGGGCTATTATCGGCGTTCTGCCCAACACCCGCAGGGCCCCTTTGTTTGCAGCTGACAACCGTATTCTCGAATTTATCAAATCATCTTTGTTGAAGCCCATTCGTTTCCGAGTTTTGATTGGTATGACACTCAAGACTGCTCCCGTATCAAGTAACCCACGTAACTCAATCTTTTTGCCACTTATGTCTAGCACGTGTCCTGTCACATCTGCCTCTGTCCCGATGTGCATCGCATCTTCTTCAAGCATGGCGCAGTGTCCGATGGATCTCACTTTCAACTCTTCTTTTCCCACGTAGATTTGCCCAATTAGGTCTTCATCACATGTTATCATTGTTTTGGTATAGATGTTGATTCCATCTATATTTAGCATCACTTCACGTGGACCATAAGCTTCTGCGTACCTGTTATCAACACGTACCGACTTGCTACCCCCTCTCGTGAGTAGTGCTCTCAATGCTCTAGAAGTTGTTTGTGGGCTTATACAACTCAAGTAATCTGCGTAAACATCAATGTGCATTATTGTCTGGTCACTTGGTTCGCTTAAGTTTCTCGTTACTTCGTGGCCGCCCACAGTGATTATTGACATTATTCTTGCCCCAATCTTTGTTATGCCAAATGGCTTTCCTGTAACCATTTTTACAGTGTTGCAATTTCTATTTTTTGTCGACCCCTCAGCAGCTTTTGGTACTGTTTGTGCGCAACTTAATGTTTCGTTCATTCTCTGTCTTTGGATCTCTTGCTTCAACCGTTGTTCTATTTCTTTCGCTGCCAGGTCTTGTTTCACTTTGGCCTCCGCTGCCGCCTTCTCATAAACTATTGCTAGGTCGTTCTTCGCCGTGGCCTCTGCTGCGCTATTACATTGTGTTACAGCTTTCACTGTTTTCGTTGGTAGCTCCGCACTTGGTCTTTCTAGGTTTTTCGTCTCAAATTCACCTTGTCTGTTTCTCTGGTTCTGCACCGCTGCTAGCGCCAACTTGTGTACTGGAAAACAACGGACAGTCCCAAAACAACGGACAGTCCATCCTGAAGTGCCCCTCTTGGTTGCAGAAGAAGCATCTTGCACCTATTTTGATGATCAAGCCACTATAGAACTCGTGTTCCTCCATCTGGCTCATCTCTTCCTCATCGGGTGCATATCCCAAGCTCTTCATGCCCTGTTTGTATGTCGTGCAATCCGCCACATGATGATCCGCCGACCCGCAGTTAGCACATGACCTGCGTTTGTCCATGTCATCTCTGGGCTTGTACCATGACGACCTCTGTGGCTGACTTCCCCCTTGTGTGTTCCTGTTGTCTGAGTACGAGTATTTCTTGGGTTTCATCAGCATGTACTCTCTTGACTTCTGCCTCATCTCTTCTGGAGTTGGTGCACTGTCTTTCGACAATGTATAGTACGTTGCTAACATCGTTCTCAAGTCATCACTCTTTACCCCATCAATGAACTTTGAGGCGATGCTGAAGTTCCGCCGATTGGTCGATTCTTCCGGGTCACTCCTTCTTCTCAAGCTCTCAAGATCATCTAGGAACCTGTCTATCGATTCATCGTCCCTTTGTCTCCTCTTTTCAAATCGCATCATCGCTTGATGACCCTTCATGCCTGAGCCGAATCTATTTAACATCTATTTTGTCCGCTGTGTCGCGTTCCTCTTCTTTCTTCGCAACCACGCATTTCAATGCCGTGCCTTCCAGATTGCTTAGTATCGCTGTTCGTGCCTGCCTCTCATCGTTCAAGTTGTCTTGTTGTAAGTGCAACATCATGACTTCTACCCAAGTGTCAATACATCCATCTGAATCATCTTTGAACTATTTCGGTTTCTTGAAAGTTTTCCTGGATTTGTTGCTTCCTCTGTCACTCGAGTCGGTGTTCCTTGTGGCGAAGGCTTCTAGCGTCCTGTTCATCATTTCCCAGTTGCTTGCCCATGTCATGGCATCCGGTCCCACGTTGTTGTGAGTCGTGGAGTCCCCTGGACTACTGGTTGTGTTCGCTGTTCCATTTTTTATAATAGCCCTGGCCCCCACCGGTGCCGTAATCGCGGCCTCCCGGGTTGCTGGTAACGGTGTTGACTGTCGTTTGTTCCTTTGTGGTTCCACGAAGCCAACTCTATTACCTTGTGTCCGCTCTGCCGCTGGCCTGTCTTGTGGTGTTGAATTCTTCAAGATAGCGTCTAGCTTTGTCTGTATTGCACTTGAGCTCTCAGCCTGTTCCTTACTCATCGTATCCATTCTCGTTTCCAAACTCCCCAACTGGCTATTCACTGCGTCATATCGCTGCTTCATTTCTCGCATGTCTTTTCTGATGTTCTTGTCTCGCTCTTCATCAGTGGTTTGTACTTTGTCAGACATCTTCTGAAGCTTTTCCTCCGTCGCTCTCGCTAGATGGAAATAGTTGTTCAAGTACTCATGTTTGTTGTGTCTCATTTCATTCCTTATCACAGTTCTATCCTCTTCGCTGTGCTTCAGTTTCTCATCTATCTGATCTAGCTTCGCCATCAAGTCGCTTAACTCAAGAGTTGTCGTTCCATGGTCCGTTGTTGTCCTGTAGTTGGTCACTGGTCCCAATTTTCTCTGACCCTCGTTCTGATCGGTCTCTGTCGTTCTCGTGGATACTGTTCCGAATGTTTTGCTTTTCTCGACTTTCGTCTCCTCCACTGCTGCGTCCTTCGATCTCATTCCGACCATCATTGCTAATCTTTCAGTAAAAGACGTTCTCTTTTGAGACTCATCCTTCACTGTTTCTGGCGTGTTGCCTGTTGTGTCTTCCATGTTTTCTATCGGTGAGAACTCTATGGGATTCGGGTTAGGTTCTTCCGCATTCAGCATTGGAGTTGACTCTGTCGTCTTCTTTCCTGCTTCATCCACACTTTGATCAGGTGTCTCTAGATCAATCTCGATGTTGGGTTCTACTCGTTCCCCTTCCGTGCCCTCTTTTGCTTTGTTCTCCGTGGTACTCCTCGTGCTGACCATACTAACTGAAAAGTTCTTCTTTGTTACCTTCGGACCTATTGATGTTGTCTTACGTAGCGACAAATTATACTTTGTCTTCGCTTCGGTAGATCTTTTTTCAGCTACCGGTACCCTGCTCCACCTCATTATTTACAATTGTTGCTATTTACAGTATTACTATCTGCAAAATTGTACTCTAAGGTTAAAACCTCTTTTGACAAAAAAAAACATTTATAAAAAGAAATTGACAATTTGCTAAAAACAACTTTAATTAAGCTCTTGAAAATTCTATATATTTGGTTAGGATAGAGAATATGATTCTACAATTGGTTACCTCAATCTGACTTAGTACTCTTTTAGTACCCCCCTTCCTAATGCTGTTCCAAGACTTTCTCTCTACCGTCTCAAGACTATTCAGTGTCGTCCCGGTACTTCTTGTTAGTGTCCCCAGACTACTGTCCCAAGACCCTTGCCCTAAGTCTGCTGTCCCAAGACTACTGTCCCAAGACTAGTGTCCCAAGGTTAATGTCCCAAGTCTAATGTCCCAAGACCAATGTCCCAAGACTAGTGTCCCAAGACTAATGTCCCAAGACCACTGTCCCAAGACCAATGGCCCAAGACCAATGTCCCAAGACCACTGTCCCAAGACCAATGGCCCAAGACCAATGTCCCAAGACCACTGTCCCAAGACCACTGTCCCAAGACCAATGGCCCAAGACCAATGTCCCAAGACCAATGTCCCAAGACCAATGTCCCAAGACCAATGTCCCAAGACTACTGTCCCAAGACCAATGTCCCAAGGGCAATGTCCCAAGACCACTGTCCCAAGACCAATGTTCCAAGACCACTGTCCTAAGACCAATGTCCCAAGACCACTGTCCCAAAACCACCGTCCCAAGACCGATGTCCCAAGACTGTTTCGTACCAAGACTGCTCTGGTCCAAGACTGTCCCAAGGCTGCACTGTCCCAAGACTGTCCCAAGACTGCTCCGTCCCGTGACTGTCCCAAGACCGTGTTGCTCCAAGACTGTCCCCAGACTGCAATGTCCCAAGACTTTTTCGGTACTGTCCCAAGACTCGTCACTGAGCGTCTGGATATCGGGTCTCTTCTTCTTCGTTGTAGGGCCTATTGAACCACTGTACCTTTTACCACCACTTGAGCTCTAGTAAAAATTTTCCCAAAATCCCTATCCTGCTGATCAAAACCCAAATACTGATCCCCCTGTATTTGAAACCCTAAATTCCCCGCAGGTATCTTGTGATCACCTGTTCGTTAAATTACCAACAACAAATTTTCACCAAAACGTAAAAATTTAAACTGGAAAAATTTCAAAAACAGATGGATGAATTCTCCTGAAATTCAAGGTTGACCAATGTCAATCTTTGTCCGAAAAAATGTCTGGTACCCGATTGCCACGCGTTTTCCTCCCCCCTGCTAGCGATCTTATGGGGTATCACAAAAACTGTCTATGTCCGTTCCCCCCTACCGATCCGACCAGGGTACCTACCTTAACCTGATTCTAATTTTGGATATTCGCTTCCTATAACCAACGCGTGTAAATATCTAATGTAACTAAGTCGACGATGCCGAACAATTAGTTACTCTAATGTGTCCCCCCTTTTTACAATTTATAACCGCTAACCTCTAACTTAACCAGCCCCCCTTCTAACCTCCCCCCTCTTTAGCCCCCCTCTTAAGCCGAAAAATCCCTTAAGCGCCGGGTGCTAAACCTCTCGAGAGAAAACCGTAGACCTGTTTCCAGGCCTGCTTGTGCAAAAACTTCCTCAAAACAATGGGTTTCCGCTTATCCAACTTTACACTTATCTCCTATAATGTAATGTGGATTCTAACGATACCCGTTGCCCAACTTGAGAACACCCCTGTGCGTCCTCCTGTGGTGATCCTGTGCTGGTTTTCTCTGTTCTGCACTTGACAGCAGCACCACTTTCCCACTTGGCTGGTCACCTCTTCCAGTCAAGTCTCCTAGTGGTCCGGTTCGATCCTTGTGAACCACTTTCCCACTCGGCTGGTCACCCTTTCCAGTCAAGTCTCCTAGTGGTCCGGTTCGATCCTTGTGAACCACTTTCCCACTCGACTGGTCACCTCTTCCAGTCAAGTCTCCTAGTGGTCCGGCTAGGTTGTAGTCTATCTGAAAACCCTTAACAACGCCCCCCACTCGGGCACCTTATTGAAGTCACTGGTTTAAATTGCTAGATTGATCAAAACGATCGGTCTTATAAAACAGTATGGGTAAACTATTTAATTAATAAAAAGGTTTGATCCAAATGATCCGGTATCAAAGTCACTGTCTTTTCGTTTTATGGTTTTTGTTCCTTTTTCTATACTTTTTTCTTGTTTTTGTTTCCCTAGTTGCCCCCCTTTACTCGATTAGCTAGGCCTCGTTTGGAGAGCATACCAGGAAGTTTTCTCCAGTTTTCTTAAAAAGCTATCACGGTACAACCGGAAGGTTTACACGTTCCCGCTGAACCGTACCACCGGTACTCTAGAATGGGCATGCAGCCCGGAGCTGTGTCAAGTGGGTTCGACTCCGTAGTCATGATGTCGTAAAAACACCCAGGAGCACCATAAAAACACTATGTAACAGTCGCCTACTTCAGTCACATATGAGGCTTAAGAAAATAGGCCCTATAACCATTGGCTCAAGAGTCAGGGACACTATCTCTTGTGTTTTTCTACCTCAATAACTGTCGGAGCCAATTCGGTTCGCTTGCGACATGAGACTAGAACCCGTTACAGTTTAAAGGCTACTACCAAAATATCCCCCCACTCTAGAAAATAAGAACGTCCCCATACTTAGGTCTCAAAATAAGAAAATATACGAACGCCGTTAAAAACAGGGTCGGAACAATCCGTTAGGTTACTTTTTATTGGACAGTGGAACTTTGATCCATTTCAGATGGATCAACCTAAAACTCGCCTTATCTCAACTTAACAATCATAAAACACATTCGAGAAATTTAAATTAGGGACTCATATGTTGATGCACTCGAATACAAGGAGTAATTAAATTGGTAAGCAACTCAAGAATTAGATAATATAACTAGATAAATTTAATGCTGGTCAGTTTTGGTAACACATGTAAATTCTGGCTCTAAAATTGGAGTTTTTATATGAACCATTGGGACACTCAAGCTGTCCACCTTTCCATTGAAGGTTCACTCTAGTTTGTTCCGAATCGTTGTTCTCTCTTCTTTTTATTATCTCTCTTCCTATTCCGGGATAAGACAGCTCTACTCGTGTCCTATTTTATATCTGGAAATTGCGAATAGCAATTTCCTGCTGTTTTTCTTGAGTATTTTCCCGCAATTGTAAATTCGGATGTTCTGATTTTTCACTTCTTGTTTTCAGTTGGTACGAGAAAACTGAGCATGACAGGCTCCATTCGAAATGCCAATCACCTCTAAGATGCCAATCACCTCTAAAATCAAATCATTCGAAATGCCAATCGAAATGCCAATCACCACCCAGGAGCGACACTAGAGAGCCACAGGAAATATAACTTCCAGACATGACCGACTGGCACAAAGCAATTCTCATTAAATGTTTTTTCTTTAGTCTTTAGATCACCATCATCTACAAACAGAAAACAAAAATAAAAATTACACACATTTTTATCAACTATAAACTTTTATTAACAAACTGCACTAAATGAGGCAGTAACATTTCTTCTCCACAGTATTAAATTCATCTATAAATTCTTTTCCCCAATGTAGTTACTCCAAATACAATGAAAATAATTTTATGATTTCATTCCCCAAAAAGCAGTAAATTTAAAACTTTCAGCAGTAAATCTAAACAAATGCCAGCAGTAATAACTTTTTTATGATCAAATTCACTTGCACACAAATTCTATCCACATTGGCAGGCTCGCCCACGACGAGTTGTTTGAAATAATGATTTTAACTTTCACTAATTACAACTCAAACTAATAAGAACAAGTTTCCAACTTTCTTTTAACCCGGTTAAAAAGGAATTATATAATAATCCCAACTAACCAACGCAGCTTTCTAAACGACATAAACCACAAACTAACAGCATGACTAAGAAAAGAAAACTCACGGTATCCAAACCGGATTAAACCAGCTTAAAGAACCAATAACTTATTCTTTTGAAGACTATTAATAAGTCTAAAAAAGAAAGCATAAGACACCAAAAAGTCGGAAGACAAACCCAAACCAAACAATTTGATTTTTGAGAAAAGGACACAACCCAAACATCAAAAAGAAAAAACCATAACAAACATGACATAAAAGGTTAGCACAAAACAGGACCCCATGAAAAACCAGCATGCAATCATACCCTTGACTCCAAAGCAAAGGACTTCATTGAAACAGACCAATGACCACCTCGATGTTCAAGTATACGTACAGATCCAAGTTACATGTCATTCCCTCCACACTCGAGCTTCACGCCATTCCCGAACAGGATCGAAACACAGTTCTCCACACCGATCAAAAACAGACGATCATAACAAACCAATTGGAATTCAGATTGATTTTGTTGACGTTCTCAGTCATCGTTGAATGACAAAACAACCTCTATGATTCCAGCTTCCTGGAGTTTCCACCTCCAAGAACGGAATAGAAATGGTGCTCGCGAAATACAAACGATCATCATCCATCCTCCATTGCAAAAAGAAGTCAAAAGAACAAAAACTCTGTAAACCCGGATCGGTGGAACCAGACCCAAACTATATATTATTATTGGTAATAATTAGATATTTTATCCCTATAAAATATTAAAGACTAACCAATCACACTCCATCAAACTAACAACCCACTCATTGTAAGTGCTGAAATTACTTGTAATTTCAGCACCAGAGCAATTTGAATTTAACTTACAACTTAGTTGCTTTCTCCAAGAGACCGTCTCGTAACAAAACCAGTATACTCTTGATCTATTGAGACCAGGAGATATAAGATTAAGATTAAGATCGGTAATAGACTAAGAAGTTGCACGAATCTGTCCGGCCGAAAATATGATAGCGTGACGAGCAGACGGTGTACCTTATTTGAAATTACTTCATGAGTTAGACATCCATCCCAACTCAAAAATCATTAGCAGAAGAAAGGAATATTCACCTCTCACCTCTAAATCATTCATTTATCTTGACTCTACTCAAACTCTTTTTTTGATTTTAACTTACTACTCGAAACAATTTTCTCTGTTCAAAAAAAATCATTCTTTTGTACTCGGTCAAATTTTCATCAAAATGATCAGCATCATGGTGCTCGAATCAGTCTCCTAAAATTTCTTGGCTGAAACTTTCAATGGTCCAATTCAAGTTTGGCTCATGGTTGATACCATGAGAAGGGACTTCAACAAACATCACCAGATGCAAACACCGAAAATCAACTTGGAATACGGCAGTTGATGGCCAAAATGGCTGAGCATGTTGGAATGGAAGACCCCGAGATTCTTGACTCACAATTTGTTACGATTTTATCCTCTCTCGTGAGAGGAAGCCAGAACTACTGAGAATCACATCATAACCGACGAATATGAGCGTTTCTCAAAAACTAAGGCACCTCAAAACAACCCATCACACTGGCCACCTGCGATGGAATCTCGACCAGCTCCGCTTTCACCTGCGAACCTCCAGAACTCGTCTGCTACTCGATAGCTCTTAAATTATTTTTTAGTAATAGCTTGTCGTTTGATATTTATTTTACTATTCTTAACTATTATTTTGGTATTTCATTTGAAATATGGTAATACTTGAATAGTTCAGGGTTCAATTGAATAAAAAAACGATAAAAAGAATTAAAGACATCTTAACATGTCTACAAACACTTTTGCAGACATGTTACTGAAAACATCAAATAGTTTGCTTAAAGCCCGAATACTTGATAAGGTTTCTTACAATTTGATTTAAAAAATTTGTTGACTTTACACATCGAATTTTTTTGTTGTTGAATAGTTTGAAATTGAAAGACTAAATTTTTAAGGCATTTTTTGGAAAAACATTGAATTATTGTCCACATACTGTTAAAAAAAAATGAATAAATTAAATATTTTTCCAACGGAATGAGAGAAACTTGATAGCTTAAGCTCTTTGTTTTTATTTTTGATGATTTCGTCAATAATAATCTTTACTTTTTCACCCATAAAATTCGAAAACTTTTTCAGTTTAAATTATTAAATCAAAATGTTAAGTTTTTTAACGAATTCTTTCTAGAAACGTCAAATTAAGGGCTTGCGTAGAACCTGTCTTCTACTTAATATTGATAAAATTTTACAATTGTTTACGAAGCGTCTATCAAAATTAAACAAAAACTATAAAATGAACCACAGAACAGTAAAGTTTCTAAAAAATTTCAAATTCAGAATATGACGTCATTGCTAATTATCTTCTAGAATCTAGCCGAAAACCTCAAGTTGTTATTTTAGTAAAATTAATCGTTAGAGACTCAACCAATTTTAATTCATTTTTTAAAAATACAAATAACAAAATTGTTGAAAATCTATGAGTTTTTTTTCAGATATTTTGTACTATTTTGGATGATTGAAATGTGAAAAGAAGCTAGTAAGTTTGAGCTGGTAATTAGAAACAATCGAAAAGAAATTGAAGATACAAAACAGAAATTTGTTTCAAAAATTAGGACCAATCATTTTAAAACGAATAAGTTACTGCACTTTTTTGAGATTGGTACCAAGTCAACCACGATTCTCAAAGTTCAAAAAAAAAACCTTCCAGTCAAGTAAGCAAATAATCATAGTTCTGTCAAAATGGCAAGAGTTCGAGAGTAAAACAAAGAGAGATTTTAGAAGTAAAAAGCTATGTCTAAGAAACCCCTGAGCACTAGTTACAGGTAATCATCTGATTCATTATAACAGAAATTCGATAAAATTGTGGGATACGGAAAAAGTTTTCATCTTCTTACGAGTAAACAGTTACCCTAATAGACTTTTCTGAAAAAATGGTTGAAGTTTTGTATCAGTCCAATACGAGTTCCAATCCGTTGAACAAACACAATTGAACAACCCGTCACACAAACCAAACATTTAAAAAATGTTAATTCATCTCCGTTAAAGTCATCATAGTCTTTAAAAAACACACACATTTTTTTTCATAGTCTTTAAAAAGCACACAAAGTTTGTGTCTTTATTTTTAGGCGTTGTGATAAAAAAAAGTTGGCACGTTCGTTAATCATATTAAATAAGGCAAAATGGACAACATTTTTTGAAGAATAACTTCTAGAAAGTTTTTTTTTAAATGAAGAAAAAAAAGAATTGAAATCCACATTTGATTTCTAAAAAGGCGTTAAGAAGCTCCAAAAACTATATTACTTGATTGAAACTAAAGTTAAGCATACATAAGACATTATAAACGGCTTAGCATAAGCATAAAAAAGCCTGCTCGCTGGGTTTCGTCGCTCGAAATTAGACGAAAAATCAAAAAAAAGTAGTGTTTTTCTCGACAAAACTTTTTTTTGTAGTTTCTAATTTGTTTCGAATCACGACTGAAGACGCTTCAATATGATATATCACTCAACCCAGTCCGATGACTTTTTGTGGCACCCAATTTTGCGTGGAAAGCAAAAAGAAAGAAAATTAAAGTTAAATAAAACACACGCGAAACAAAAATGCCCCTCGTCAAAAACTTGCTGAGCGCGAAACTATTTTTTTTGCTCTGATCGAATCAAAACTATTTGAACAACTCTGAATTGTGCACTCAATTCTGCTGGGTTACTTAATGCACTATAAACTCACATTTATACTGGTTATCTAGTGCTAAATGCAATTTTTCTATTGTTTGCAAGCCAAAAACCTGACAAGAATTTCCTCATTAAAAACTGTCTGAACCTTCAAAACTACGATAATTTTCAGTAATTTCTTATGTGACTGAACATGTGATCAAATAATCGGTAAAGTTGAGAGTGATTCAAATGTTCAGCAGATAAGTTTCCTGGTTTATAATTAAATTGGAATGCCCACGATTTTTTGTACGTTACTTACTTTTTTGATTATGTGAGTCCAAATGTTTGCTCATGTAAAAACACGCCTGGTTTCGAATTTTTGTCATTATTTACAAGAAGGTTTAAACGATTTCACCTGTCTGTTTATGTAAGTTCGCATTTTTGCTCATGTTGTTTTATACAAGCAGTGATGTTCAAACATGTGAATACATGTGAATATGCATCCGCCTACTGTAAATCTTGACAAAAAGTCGAAATCAAGCAAGTGATTCCACTTCAGCTGACATGTAAATAACGTTAAGATTTTTGTGGGAGTTCATCTTAAACTACGTAAAAAAACTTGTTATTTTATTATTGAACAAGTGAACCACACGAATTGAACCAGTTCAAAACAAGTATTTAATTTATCCTATTATATTCTTGATAAACTATCTCTTTAAAACATTTAGAACAAACAAACCTTGATCCATAAATAACACTTACATTAAATTGTAAGGCTAAAACTAAAAATAGTTTCAGCCATAAAAGAAAAAACTAACTTAGCAATCAGTTGCTATTCCTGAGAACGGTTCTTGATATCAAATTTGCAAATACCATTATACACTAGATCTATTGAGACTAGGATATTTAAGAGCAAGATTAAGATTGGAATTAGACTAAGAAGTTGCACGAAACTATCGGGCCGAAAATAAGATAGCGTGACAAACAGACGGTGTACCTTATCTGAAGTTACTCTATTAGTATAATACTTCATACATAACTCAGTTTTGTTATCAGCGTGAGGTGTTGAAATGCTTGGAAGTTTTGCAGATTGTTGGCAATTGTCAACAAAGGTTAAAGTGAACTAAGACCACCCCGAACATAAACTCATCTGGTGCGACCAAACGATTCGAAAAGACCTCTAAATTTAGCGAATACAAAAAAAACTAGCAAAAACATATCACAAATTGTTAAACAGTTTTGAAAACTTTATGATCTTAACCTCCACGTCTCAATAAGTCCAATCAATCCAAACGAGTAATCAAGCTTACACCAGGTTAAAACCGAACAGTGGACCGATTTCTACGTCGTAAAACGAAAAGCAGACTGCAACGATTGTTTCTCTACAAAATTGTCAATTAAGTACAATTTCAATCACTAATCTGAATGAAAACACTTGGAGCATTAAAATTCATTCCCGAAATATATACCTCTCAATGATGTGAAATTAGAAATAAAATTATACCAAACCAATTTAGATCAGTCGTTTGTTCTAAAAAAAATTGCAGTAGGTTAAAAAATCTAATAGTTTTAAAATAAATTGAACGGAAAAAAATAAAAAAATTAGTTATTAAATTTATTTAAAATAGTTTTAACGAAAATATAAAAAAAATTTCCTGCTTCTCGAGGACTTTTGTCTTCTTTAACTTTGCTTCTTTGCTTCTCCGTCTGAAAGATAGCATATTATCGCTAAAAAAACTTATATCAATTAAACTTTAAATTCTAGCCTTTGTTAAACTTTTAATTTTAGCTATAGATCGTGTCAATTATCTATTACAAATCATTTGAATTACTTGATCAATAAGGCTTTCCTTGGATCAACCAAACATTTTTGTTTCCCCCACCTCTAAATGCAAGTGTGTAACGACCTCAAACGTCGACTCACTCTCCAACAAACGAACAAGGGTTACTTGAAACTTTTCCAAAACGTAACCATTTTATTCAGAAAAAAAACAGTGAAGAACTTGAGCCCCTCTTCTTAATTGACCTAAGCAAAAAAAAATCTTAATTCTAGTAAGAAAGAAAAAAATTATCCTACTTGTGTTATAGTTATACCTGAACCTTGTGAATTGATTCGCTAATCCTCAACCCTTGATCACAAAACGAAACCCTAAGTAAGATTGGGTTTTTCTTATAGAACTTAACCACTCTAAGAAACTAATTGTAACGAATCGATATCCTCTCTCTCCAACTCGTCTATTCACGACAATCTATCTGCCAGATTTATGATAATCTCACAGTTTAGGAAATAAAAAAACTTAACCCTTGGATTTTGCACCCATCAATCTAACGCTTATCGGGAGATAATTTAGGAAACAAACAAACAATCAACGCATAAACAAAAGATAGGACACTTCAGATCAAAAAAGCAAGCAAAAAAAGAAAACAATTTTTACCAAACAAAAAGAAATAATTCAGTCATATTTTTCCAGAACATGAAACGGAATCTGACCCAACTACAATACAAAAACTTCAAAACCTTCGAGATTTAACACACGACAAAATCAAACCAATGGACCATCAAAGACGTTTTTCAGAATCAAAATCCACAACAGCATCATCCATTAAAATCAAAAGGATAACAAAAAGTTCGAAAATTTGAAACCAGTAAGACTCTACAATTGGAATCAACCAATACGACTATTAGAAGTTACACAATAAATATATTATCGCACGAAAAATGATTCAATACGACAATCATTCTGACGATAACTCTATGCTTCCCTTTGTTTTTCATCCACAAAACGATCCCGCTAGATGACAAGTGCAACTTTGCCATAGCCATAAAATTAATCGAAAAAGGAAATAGCCCTTGAAATCAAGAGTTTTCTGAGGTAAAACAAAGACAAGTAATCGATCACTACCTAACGGGCATCAGTAATATACTTCCCCATTAGGGCATCTATTGAAGTTCTACCAGTGCATTGATCAAATCAACCATCACACCGAATACAAACAGATAATAGAGTTAGAATTCTCAAAAAATTTTCATAGAATATAACGAAAAAAATCAAAATCAAAACTCACAAAGAGCAAACTCATTCTTCACAATGATGTTTTCTCCATCATTCATACTTAAGTTTCTATATATTTTTCTTCGGTCAAACCAAAGAATTCATATATGGATTATCAAACAAAAAAGAACAATAACTAAGAAACGATTACCTATTAAACAAAGACACTCAATTGAAAATAACTGTGCAAACCATACTTATGATTTTTTTAAATAATAATCGCATAATTAATCCAATAGAATGGCCACTCTTTAGAGCACAAAATCAATGTCAAGACCAAAATGATACCCATCAGGTACCAAAACCAATATCTCAATCTGTAACTTTTTGTGATCACAAAACAAAAGCATCTGTAGTAACAGGCAATTTAAACCAACAACAGTATAATACTAATCCCCGAAAGAATCACTGGAATGAAATAGATCAATCAGAAGAGTCTTTTCAACCAGATATTGTTGAATCTTACATGGATCTCCAACAATCAAGACAAACACAACAACATTACTCTCAAAAACAAACTCTGGCACAGCCTTGTTATAACATGCAATTACAACACTATACAAATACGAACCCGAACCTATGAAAAATTAAATCCCGAACTTAACTGTTTACAACGAAATGAAATAACAAAAATCAGCTTAAAATTTTACATAAAAACCAAATACAGCAAAACCACTTCAAAAAGCGATAAATCCATACATTATGGGTGGGTCATCTATAACATCTAATAAATCACTCGTGGTTTTCAGAGGAACAGACCCGGATTACTCAGTAGAGGACTACCTGAATGCAGTTACAGGAATTTAAATTTTAACATCGGCCCAGATTCAGTAAATACACCACTCCATCAGAATTGGATACATAGGCGCACAATGCCCAAATTACAAGTTTTTCACAAATACCAAACGCAGCAGAAACTTTTCAAATGACAATGAATCCAAAATTTATGGGTGGACCATCCATCACATCTATTAAACCACTCAAGGTTTTTACAGAAATTGATCCTGAATATTCAGTGGAAGGCTATTTAAATGCTGTCGCAGCAATTTTAATGTTAAGCTAAAGCCCGAAACCTATTGATAAAGCACTTCACCGAGAAAAGATTTACAGGCGCAAAACCCCGATATAGACTACAGTTGAGAACTCCGGTTAAAAACGGTTTTCAGTTTTACCCATCCAAATTAAAACCGATTGGAAACGATTTACTCAAGAAATTTCAAAAATGCTTGACATTAAACGAAACAAACAACATCAAACAGTTTTATGCAACGAAATTTGTAAGCTTTAAAATGAAACTATAAGACAAATCGCAGTAAGTTCAACTCTCAAAACTCTAGTACAAAAAGCTTATTCTCTCAACGCATATGAATACAAAAACACAAAAATGACAGAATTTCTAATGATGACATTAACAACACAAATGAAAAAAAGCATTAAAAAAGAATGCATCAAATCCATTATCAATTGTTGAACCAGATATAAATTTCTGAAAACTTTAGAGAAAATAGAACAAGCAGAAAACACAAAAAACTAGAGGAAACAGAAAATTTGAAAATACCTACGTATTAATAATAAAAAAAACTTCCCATATAAATAATATCCACGACTCCGAAAAAAAATTAGCCAAAAACATCACCAAAATCCTGAACATATTTGAAAAGAACCCACATTTTAAAGGAAAATCTACAGTCAAAATTGGGTCTATTTATAGCCGCATATTTGGTCATAATATTGCTGAAAGCAGACAAAAAAATAAAAATCAATAGCCAACCAAAATACAAAGAACCAAACAAATTTTTTCATCAAAACATTAAAAAAACAGAGTTTACCAAAGAAGAAAAAACAGAGTTTACCAAACAAAAATTCAATGCAAGAATAATTCAGGAAAACCACTCCCAACTAGCTATAGTCATAGCAAAACACAACCCCATTTTTCTACTATAATTCGTGGACGATCACCAGATAGAGGAAATTCGCAAAACTGTTCAAAAAATTGATATAGTAGATCAAATACTCAAAACAATCAGTGCAGAAATTTTTATTTCAGATCAAACTCCAATAGAAGTAACTGTTCTACCTATAAAAGAATATGTTCATGCTCAAATCTCCGGAATAGACACAAAACTAATGGTTGATCAACAAATTTTTCAAATAACCGTAATCAAAAAATTTTCAATCAATCGCAACAGAAACAACTCTAACAAAAGATCACACAACTATTCCAACAACAGACCATATAATAAAAAATTCAACAATAGATCCCGATATAACTCTAGAAACATCACAACAATTAACGAAACATTTCAGAAAACTACTCTCAGCCACCATATCGAAACAAATCACCATATCAAAATCATAGAAGAAGATCACCAAAAATCAACGACCAATCAATCAAGTACAAACTGCAAACGATACAACTCCAGATCCCCTAGTTGTGCATAATACGAAACGTTCAGAAATTCAACTTAACCATATACACTGTGAAATCACAATTGAGGAAAGTGAAACCGAAAACGCATTAGTTATCAGCATGCTGAGAATAGAACGAGAATACAAAATACCGATTGAGTCGTATTATTATCAATATGAAAAACCCAACTTGAAACTTCAAGAACCAAAAAATGATCAGGAAAACAATAGAAATTACACCCCTCATACAATCGAAAATAGCTCAAATACGACTAATATATAACAAAACACAACACATGAAAAACTCCCACCTAAAAAATTTTTGGACAACCCCACTTCTTTTAGAAAGACCGAAAAAACAAAAGGTTCCTTCCAAGAGATCTTGAAATAGATTTTTAAATTGACTCTGGAGCAGAATGAATTGTATTCCTTTATGGAATGAAACCCGTAAACTACACCCAAAAGTTTTACCTTATAAAACCTCCAGTAAACTAGCAAAATGCACAAGTAAAACAAACTATGGAAAGATTCAGTTATCACTTACACCAACTCGAACAATGGAACAAAATGAATGTTTACTAAAATTTTTCAAACAAACATTCCATATGAGAGATTTGATATTAGGCACAAAATGGTTCGAAAACCATTTATTGCAAAATATTATCCATTAATAGGTATTTTAAGACCACTACCATAAATCAAGTTTATCAAAACATTAATGATCAGACTACACGAAAACTATATATGCCTGACCTTGAATTTGGACCAATTCACAAACTTTTTGGGGTAACATTTTATATTTTTTCATAAATGAAATATACCAAAAACACAAAAACAGATACCATAGCGTTACATGTATATAAAAACTCGCCCATAAAAATCACACTTCTTTAAGACTAAAAGGATTTTGCCAATCAACTACAAAATTACATCATTCACAAGAAAAAGCTTATATAGTAAATGATATTTTGAAGTTACTAGATGTTTGCCAATCAGCAATCCGTAATGAAGAATTATCTAATAATAGTAAAAGAAATTACTCAAAAAAAGATACGCATCATTTTACGAAAACACTTAATTTCAAATTCAACTTTCAAAATACACAAAAAAACAACAAAGATTTTAAGCATAGTTTAATTTTGAACATTCTCAAATTAATCACAAAGTTTGATGTTGGGAAAATATATTAACAAATGCACCTTCCACTCAAAACCGACGCAATTAATCAACAACGCGCAGGTAATTTTCTATTATATTCACAAGATAAAAAAAACAGCAAACCAAAAGAATTCATTTATTAACTCAAAAATTATTCTCATCAACGGAGAACCGCCTAAAAAGTTTAGGACGCATGATATCTAAGCTCCCTAATTGAATCAAAATGCAATTGGCCCATAAAACTAATACAGGTATTGCTATAGCACGGACACTACTACACCACAGCAGATATGAATAATGTACGCAATGCACTTATTTTTTAAAGAAAACTTGAAAGCAGCCCCAGATAACTCTTTTTTTTAAACTCGTGTAATTTACTTTATCGAAAAAATTAGAATAACGCCCTTAAAACCCCAAATCAAAAGGGTTTCAAAACTCCAACAACCCTCCAATAAAAAGAAAATTCAAAAAAATTTTGGATACTGAAAATTTGAACGAATACATTTATAAAAAGTGATTAAATCTCCGACCATTTTACAACCCTCCTAGACAACAAAACAACTTTTTATTGACCTTACAAAAATGATAATCCTTCCACTTGAACAATTTTCAAACACAAACCCAGATTCAAGTCAACCAGTTTACGCTATGTGCGATGCTTCCAACTTTGGAATTGGCGCTGCACTTTTACAATCATATAAATGTTTAAATAAAAATGAACATAAAATCAGCAAATTGAAGACTTTTAAAACGAGCAGAGCTCAGACACTGTATATATATTAGCCATAATATATACTTTAGCAGAACATGAACTCTTAATCCTTGGATCACAACATCCAAAATGTTATTTACAGATGAAAAACCTATAACTTTCTTCTTTACACAAAAATCTAATCCACATCATTTAGATTATAGATTTTAATTAATTATTTTGAAAATCTCAAACCTACACATGTTTTGGACAGCAGGCAGAAACCTTGCTTCACTTATGTATCATTCGCCCAAACATTTCTCAGTGACGGAGCGTAGAAAAAGCACCTAATGACGTCTGGCAGGCGTCAGTTACCTTAATTCTACTCGTTTTCTACCCTCTAGGCCTAGCCAGTCAGTTTTGTGGTCTGCTTAAGGCTAAATAAGGAGTTAAAGTTTTCAGGCCATCAGGCAAATGATTTTTGATCATCTTTTGTCATATGCGAAGGTTCCCCAGAATACATGACTACCATTAAAAACAAGGCTCAAATCTGCTATTTACGATGTTTCTGGTGCTAATTCTTACGTAAATTTTTTGGCGAAGGATTGTTTTTTCCTTCCTCTAGCTACTCATTCTCTGAAATACGATACAAAGTCGGAGTTAATTCAATTATTCAGGGCACCTAAAAAGTAGGTTTAAGAGTCTGACACCGTATATAATAGTATCTGGGCCTCCAATTTCGTTTTCCCTCAGAGAAAACGTCGTTATCTCTTTTATCTCGTGGTACGGGAGGGTACGGATCCGCTCCGGCTGTCCCACTGAACCTTCCTTTCTCAGGATCTTCTTCAGCTAAGCTTCTTCTCGTGTCTTGTTATTACGATAAAAGGCTTCGTTTTTCTCGTGTTTTCCTCCAACTGTTTTCCGTTTTGTTAATTCAGCGTTTTTTTGTGAACTGACCTTATTGTCTTTTTCTGGTCAAATTGGCCGTTTTTACATTCTCAGAAATACTCCAGTCCAAACCAAAAATTTGAAAATTTAAAATTCTGGAATATTCCTACCCTTTTTTTCATAACGAATTCGTAGCTAACGTCGCTAATGCATGGTTTTGTTCTCGTTAGAGCGTTCGACTGTGCTAATCCGGGGGATTGGCCCATACTCCCCAGACAGCCCCCTTCAAAATCCCTTTTGAATGCATAACTCCGGGTTATCTTCAGGTGGTGATCCAGTTTTCTATAATCAACTTTCAAATCGCAGTAGAAATTTAAACTTATCTACGTCACCTCAACTCACTGCGTGTCATAAATAGCGTCGTATTACATTTCTTTGCTTCTAAAATTTTCACAAAATTTGCACTATTAGGAGTGTCTTAGACAAAATTTCTGCTCTGACTACTCACGTCATTCACTATGAAACTTCTTCTCGCTCTCGTTGTTTTAAAAAAGTTTGTGACATAGCACGGCCACGCACACGTTAAAATGAACTTAGCGTCCCTCTTAAAGTATTATCGTTCAATTATACTGTTGCCCTCAATATCAAAGTTAATAAACTCAGTGGCTAGGAAAGGTAATGAGGTACTCACTCTCCTCGAGCGAGCGTACCCAAACCCTACGAGGTCGCGACAAAGTGAAGATGTGTCCTACACAGGTTAAAAACTCCAGTCAAGTTTGAATAGGTTATTAAACTCACTTAAAACCTGTACAAGTAAGAAACAAAAACTAAAAGTTTCCTTTGTAGTTCAACAATTATAACAATTCCAAACAATTTTAAAGTCTGGTCTGGCCAGACGTCAACAAAAAAAAATTTTACACAAAAAGTTTCAATAATCAATCTTGGTTGATTAGTTCAAGTTTTCACACACTACAACAATTAAGCTTCCGGTTCTCTCCACACTACTCTTACTCCATTGCTTTTTGTTCTTCTTCATCCATCTTGCTGTCTTCCAGGTCTTTCTGCTGCATGTTAACAGAATTGCGGTTCGTGCCACAACTTTCTTGTTCCAGCAACCTCGTTTACTTTCTGCTCTCGATTCCTGCAGAAGCTATTGTGCACGCACAAGCTCACATTTCGTTCCAGGTCAGCTTGCAAGATCTGTTTTTTCTCGTTCTCTGTGTTACAAGACATCCCAGCTACTCGTTTCACGGCTGACTTTGCGGCGGCCTTCCTATGCGTTAGGAATGCTCTCCTATAGGCTCCCAGTCCTATATTTAGCTGGAAGGATTGATAGACTTCCCTGTTTCTGGACATATGACGCTTCGCGCGTTGATAAACCCATGCTGTCATCACTGCACTGAACCAAGGCATCAACCATTGCCTTGCCCATATCCTCTCGATGGCTTTAAAAATTCTTAGAATTTTGCAGGTAGTCCTGAAAAGATCCAAGCTGTTTTCGAATTTCACGTTGCTCAGTTGCTTAGGTGTCGGCACGCTCATCTCCTGTTCGCTCGTTCCCGCGTCGGCTTCCAGCCCCCTCACCGCAATCATGGCACTAACTACCAAGATCGATACAGGCTGGGTTTGGTCAGGCAACCCAGTAGAGAACAACTCCTCCACGCCCAACACTAACATTGAGTTTCCGTGTTTGGGGTACCATAACGTCTGCGCCAGGCAGTGGCAGGGATGCTCCCCATGGGTCATCTAAATGTTTCTCCAGGTCCGGTATCCTGAAGATTCTTGCAACGGTTCCACCTCTGTCATGATTTGGTGCATCCCGTCTTTTTCATCTATGTTGGGGAATTCAGTCGGTAATGCTCCATTCACCTTCTTTCTCTGGAATTGACTCAAATTACCCTCACTCAACTTCATAAAGTTTTCACCACCTACGTCCTGCAACTCGCCTTCTAATTATTCCGCGATATCCCGAATAATCTTCGTTAACAATTCATTCGACCTTTCTGACATTCTGGCTAATCTCACACATTTCGAACTGAGAAGAGTTGATCAATCCACACATGTTGTATCCCGGCATCTAACACTACCAGGTGAGTAGGATATTTACTGTTACAGTATGATGCAGAGCTTGAACCCACTAGATACTTCGAGCCAGTAGGTTTATGATATGCCTCGCTATCTTTCAGATCCATCTCGTTTTCCAGAGCCTTTCGCCAACCTCCAATTTTCTGCTCAATCTGCAATGACCCCGGAAACACTTCCACGCTCATGGTGGTCACCAATTCTTGTACTCTCTCAAGACGTTCCAGTGATTCTACAGAGCTTGTCATACTATAGAATCCCGGGGCAGTTACCAGATTCACCTCAGTTACTCCGAGGCAGTCAGCAATCAATTCCATCTCGCTTTTGTCCGACATTCTTAGCTACCCGAATAGCCTCGCCCGATATTCAGCCTAATTCTTCAAGCAGTGACCCGCTCTACACACGTGCCCTTCCAGTCCACAACTGGAGGACAGGCAGATGTCTGTTTTCATCCAATCACTCGGGAGATTTCACTCTGATGGTCCCGCGGTTGACTTCTCCCTCTGCTTCTCCCTATCCAAGGCCCGCAAGTGGTGAATCACTGCTAGGTCAAGCCGGCTCTTATCGACGTTCTCCTCTAACTCAACGTCAACGGTAAAATCCCATATCAGACGCATGTTCGGATTAGGGCACCATGAAGGTTTCATGAGTTCCCACATCGTCACTCGGCTGGTCTTCAGAGGACCGTCCCAAGAACCACACTCAAAATTTACTTGCCCTTCCATCTTGGGAACCGAGGGTTCCACCACCCGTTCCTCTAGAATTAATCCCAACTGCAGCTGTTCAGACGTTATCATTCCCAATTTCCGCACTCTCTCCACCCAGAAATTGAGGATTATTGCCAACCCCGGAACCCCTGACACATATTGGAAGGACTTCTGCATCTCTAGCGTCGCTTTTTCTTTCAGACTCCGAACTCTCTCTCTCCAGCAATTCTCTAGTGACTGTCAATTCTTTGTTGGAGCACCTCCTGACTTCCTCTAATCTCGGATAGCTATCAGGGTCGTTCAGCTCCTTCAACAGGATTCGCAGTGGCATGTCCTGGTAGAGTTCCAACAAGGCTCTCAACCGGATTTCTTCACGCTTCGTTGCGTTCTGTCTGACAGCCTTTACGCATTCCTCTAACACCGGAATTGGGATAATATCCACCACGAACTTCACAAAGCAAAGCCCATGCTATCTAGGGGTCGTCCCTGGCGATTTTTACTTTTAGAGCTCCCATCAGTTCTAACTGTTATTCTCTGGCCTTGGTCTCGGTGGTGGCTTCATACTCCTATCTTTTTATCCCAATAAAATACCACACAACTCTCACTTGTAGATCTGTTCTGACACAAGGGTGGGCGACGTACGCCTTACTGACGAAGGTAAACGCATTGTCTCATCAAAAGATTTCTGGAGGGCTGTCTTCCAAGAAATTTTGTTCAGAAGTTCGAAATCATTCGCATTCGCTTCCGATGACATCACGGTGCCGTATTCTAACCTCTTTAGCTTGAACCTGTCATCAAATCCTTCAAGTATTCATGCCTTGCTTGCTTGTCGTGCCAAGCCATTAGGTGTCCTCTCGCTGAATTCCTCGCCTTCAGCATCTCCATATAGCCATCAGTAGGATCGCCCATGTGGAGTGATTCGGTCATAGTGATGCCTCTGTATTCGATCACGTCGAGTTGTCCCTTCGATTTCATCTTTGCCATGTTCGTACGTGACGGTTTATAATCTTCCAACCCGCCAGATCCGCTTTGACTGATGACCTCCATTTCCAGTCTGGTGTCAGCCAAGGTCTATTCGCTCTTCTTTGCTTTTGAAGCCGTGGAAATCAGTCCTGCCAGCAAAATTGGTGGCACCTGATTCTCTTTCTGTTCCTACGGGTAAATATGTTCGGACGGGACACCTTCGCTAGCGACATCACTACTGTTGCGGCCTTCGACTTCACAACCATCGGGTTGGTCGCTTTATCATTTACTCTGTTCTTCAGTTTTCTCACCATAAACATATGTTTACTCGGCCCTTTCCTGGCTCTTTTAATGGACTGATCTCGCATAATCGGACTCTCCTCGACGAGACTGACTCCTTGACTGACTCGTGACTGAACCGTGACTCCGTGACTGACTCGGTCAGACCGTCGGATTCAGTGGACTCGATCGTTTTTTCTATTACTTCTCGCATGATGGGCTGATTCAACCCCAGTTACGGCACTCATCGCGGACTGAGTGCCGTATCTCCGGATTACGCTCCAGCTACTCTCCATAAAGGCTCAATGCGTCCACGCTTCGCCAATTTTCCTCTCCAACTCGCTCTTATAACGTTCCCATTCTTCTTCGGACAACGTGCTCAAGACCTCCACTTGCATCGAATCATCAATCCTCCGCCTTCGAAGAGATTCAAAGAGCAGCTTGGGCGCGCCTCTCCCCTGGTGTTCTTCAATTAGAGACCTAGACTCCACGGGAGACAAGCTAGCCGTGGGCTCCTTGGTGGGTGACATAAATGATGATGGTGTCATCAGCACTGGTGTCTTCCTCTTCATTGTCAAACTTGTGAAGTCAAACTTCAGGAAATCTATCTCCAGGGCACCCAGGTCAAACTCGCTCATTTTGTCGCCTTTGCCCTCCATGGGATCGTCCTCTCCCTGATTTTATTTCATCGTGTCTTCTTTCTTTCCTCCCTCGTCTGGCTTGGTTCCCAGCCCAGAGGGCCCTTGGTGCATATCAACTCCTGAATCAGGCCGAGCGGGTATCGTCAGATCACCTACCTGGTAGAAAACCTGGTCATTCAAGACAACTTCCACGGGCTCCTCACCATGCGGCGCCACTTCTTCTAATGTCAGATAGATGCCTCCTCTTGATTCCCTTGCCACTTCCAGCATCACTACTGTCTCTCGTCTGGGCCATTTCAGTCTAGACTTGTCGTTGGCTGGAGTGTACACGTCGTTCCAGTGGACTGCAGACTCCTCTGGCTTCCTCGACGGTATGGCCTTAATGATGTTTCTGCTCCATACATCCGGGAAGTTAAATTCGAAGGTCTGTAATTTTGCAGCGTTCCAACTGATGAAGCGCGGCTCCCTTCCCTCGCCCCATTTGAGCTTTCTCTCCTCTACGTAGTGCGTAGCTCCAATCTTAGGGCCAAGACTGGTCTAGTCACTCCCAACAACATCCTCCTGATGCGCGGATACAGGGGGCACCTATCCGGCAGCGGGTTTGAACCCGCCAACCATGTGTCCTGCTTTTACTTTACATAGGCATAGGTCTCCGGCCAAATCGGAATTTTTACTGCGTCTTTCGTACTCTTGACGGTTGGTCGTAGGTTCAAGAGCTTAGGGTTGAGTTGGACGTTCGAAAGGTTCTCGCCACCCATCCGACACTTAAAGCTGTTGTTCAGATCCATCAACACCCAGCCAGGCTCCGCTATTCTTCCGAATAGTCGTTCTTCGCTCGCCAGTCTCCTCAACTCCCTTCGTTCCACGTAGTTCAGCACGGAGCAATTCACCACTGACACGAGGTTGACGTACAGAAACGAGTGTCTATACTTCTCAACCTGCACGTCCGGGAACACCTGCGTCACTAAAGGCCCGTACACCACTGTAACGAGTTCTCTCAAAGCGAAGATCAGAGCCAGCGGCTCGACCTGCATCATTAGTGCCAAGTCGGTCAACAGGGGCATACCTCCACACTTTTTCGTTTCGCTTCCGTCGGAGACTTCTTTATCTTCCGCGGTTACACTTCTGTTCTGCTGTAGGAGAGAAGTGGAGCAAAGTCCTCCAATCCTTCACTTTTCGGTAGAAGGCTGTCTCCATCTCGGCATAAAACTCTCTCCTCGGTCCCTGTAGCTGTTCGGGGTATCTCAGCAACACAAACAAGTCTCGTGAACGACCAGAGGTCATTAGAATCAGTGTGAGCAGACCATCCAGTCGGAGATCGGCCAGTTCCTGAGTGAAGAGTACCACAGGTCCCTTCACGAAGCTTTCGTGTCCGAAGGCCACGTACAGTGCCAGCAAAAGGCCAACGGATAACTTCCTGTTACCTCTCAGGAAGTTGGGTATTAGGTTCCTCGAGGCCCTAGAATAGCAACTGCTGGTGAATGCGGATGACCACCCCACGCCCATTCCCGCGAGGATCGCATCGGACCTTTCGTGTTCGGCCATTGTTGCCAGCACGTCCGCCTATAACCGGTCCAGGGACATCAGCTGTTTATCTCCTGCATCAGCTGCAACATCGTCGCGTCACCTGCAACACCTGCAACAGCTGCCTGCGCTTTCACGTCTAGTATCCTCTTTAGATATTGGTGGATCTCTCTCACCCTTTCTGGGGCCCATCAAAGGCGTTTTGTCCCTGCGTACACAGCCGTGGTGACAGATACAACCAAAGGTTGGTGCAAGGCTTTCTCCTCAAGGCTATAGCCTTAAGGTCTTCTTGTGTGGAGAGGACGTTCCTTCTCACCAAGTTCCCCCTTTCGCCGCTCACATACTCCATCTGCCGAAACCATACGTTGTTTGCTAGGCGCTGCACAAACCGGTGCTCATCACCCGTTCCTGGCCTCATTTTCAACAGCCGGCCGAAGTTGGAAAATTCAAGTCCCATCCCCTCATCCAACACGACACGCTTTGTGCTATGATCCTTGAATCCTTGGGTCGCGCTCGAGTTGTCCGACTATCTCGCAGGTAGTTCTGATCGGAAGGGTTAATGAAGGTTGCCGGTTTGGTGCAAGTATCATCTCATCAAATTGCCTTTCTGCCAGCAAGACGACAATGGCGTATACGAACTTCAGGGTTTCGGGTAGCGAGGCATCGCCAGGAGATAGCACGAAGATAACTTTGACCAGTTGCCTCACAAAACCTTGTCGTATTGATTTTTCGGTCTCCAACATGGCGGAGAGAAGTGCCATGGTCGACTGCCCCACAGCTTCCAAGCTTGGGGTAAATCCGTCAATGAGAGCATTCAAGAGTCCTCTGCATTCAAGTGGTCATTTGTTTCGCCTATTATTACCACCTCTGGATCCACGTTCACCTTTTTCTGTACACTTATCGCCATTCCCACCGCTTAACGCCAGTCTAAGGTAGGAGATGTGAGGAAGGTTACATCCGGCCAAAAGAACCAGCGGGGCGTGTACAGGTAGTCGGAGCTGGCCACTAACAAGATTTTCCGCAGCTTCCTTTTCTGATGTTCATAGGCTGCAAACAGGCAGTCTCCCTTTGGTGACTCCAGGTGTGCATATCTCTTCTCGTCACCTTCCACTCAGCTGACCAGAAGGGGGGTAATTCCTCGAACAATCGTCAGCGGACTGTCCCGGGGCCATCGCAAACTGCCTGTACAGCTTGTGATGTCTGTTGTTGGGTTTGTTCTCCACTAGAAACTTCCCCTTGCGGTTTGGTCGGGCTTTTTCTCTCGCCTGATGACGGACTTCTGTCCTTGATCTCGTGTTTAGTGGCCCCATGGTGCTATCTCTGGGCAATCCCTCCAGATCTACCAATCTCAGAGTAGTGGCGGAACTGAATTGTTCCTCTTTGGCTAAAAGCCAATCTACGGATGCTATTCGATATAACCCAGATAAGGTAGGATCGTGCCCGTTGAGCTTTTTTTTCACGTCCACATGACATGTCAGCGTCTTCATACTCAATTTGGTTGTCATGTCTGCTCTACATTGTCCCCCGGGCTTGGGTCCGGTCTATTCTATAACAACTCACTGACTTTGCTTGTATCAATAATCGCTGCAGGATCTGCTTGCGAGTTCCTTTGAGCCGATGGCGCCCTTGTAGGTTGGCTTACAGTACTCGAAGCGTAGGCTTACGGTGCTTAGGGAGCCACCTCTGGTGGACCACCTCTTGTCCCAAGTCGACTCTCCAACGATCGACCTCGGGGAGTGGGGGCGGTTTCCAACCTCTCTCTCACATCAGAGCTGGGAGTGGGCTGCGACACGTTTGCCTCTGTGGTCAGAGGTTTCAGGCGACTTGCTAGTCTAGTGGTTGAGGTACATGAGATCTCAACCTGCCGGCAGGGCTACCTCGTGCCACCGGATTGACCATCGTCCGCACTTTGGCTTGCATCTCTTCTACCTTCGTTTGAAATGCATCATTTATCAACTGTATGCCTTGTTGGGTATTAAATTATATCCCACTCCTCGTAAAAGCACTATGGTCCACCATTCTCAGTGCATACTCAATGTCCATCAACCGGAATTCGTTGGGATTATTTGCAATCAGATTACTGATTATCGTGTTCCACTGAGTCACATTCCCATTCATGAAGTCGGCTATCGGCGATCCGGCGTCTGGATTGAGAGCGATGGTACACAAGCACCCAATCCTCGGTCTATACTTCTCCTTCAACTCGATGAGGAGACAGATCAACAATGATTCCCACTTCACCTCAGGGGTGATGGGATTACTTGAAACGTCATTAGTCACTTTCATCATGGTTAGAGTGTCCACCCGATCGTCGTTCTCTAGTTCCATCATCTTGATCACTAGAGCCACTGAAGCACCGCCAAAGGAGACTACAGCGGTCTGTCCCACTACGAGGATCTCTTTCAGATCCCTCACCAAGCTATCTTCAATAATCAGATATTAGCTACAAGTTAAAACCGGTTGGTGGATCGTCGCCGGGTTCCAGGTCATGCCATTTAAGCAGGTCCGTGGGTGTTCTGCGGCAACCTGAACGAAGGCTCGCCGGGTGTTGAAATCCTTTCGGATGTCGATCACTCGCGACCTCACTTTGGCTCCACTCGGTACCGGACTGGCCGGTTCGTTGGGATCTGTTACCCTGTCTCTCCCGATGGTTGACTGGCCTGCACGCTGAGAAGAAACGATTCTATCTAAGCTTCTGTATCGTGATCGGTGTATCTCCTGCATCGTAGCTTTGGCCACCCGCTCGAACTTCTCCTGAATTTGAGGTGCCAGATGCCTTAGCCTTGGTTGTCGTGTCGGGGTTGTATTCGGCGCACAATTTTTCCCAATCTTTGTCCCTCTTTACAAGAGTTTCACTGGCTTCTGCCTTCTGTATTTCGATCTCGTTCATTCTCATCTTCTTTGAAAGTGGAGCTGCACTTGGTGAGTCTACAGAATACGACGGGGCCGGCCCATCGCGTGATTTTTTCGATCCGAAGAGAGGCTGTGCTGAGGAATTGGGGTCTCCTGGCATCGGCATCTCTCACAGCCTATAATCCTTTTGTTCGCCTAATCCGGGCTCACGAGCCAAGACATGCCCAGACATCTCTCCGCGTCTCCATCGTATGAGTTGATTTCTGCTCCGCTCGAAGTTACCGGACTCTCCGAAAGCCAGCATTAACACTACTTCTGTGGGGCGGTCCCCACGTCCTTCTCTTCCCATCGCATTAAGGAGTGCGACGGTGAACATCGCCAGCTCCGGGTCTTACAATCCAAAATTATAATCTATCAGCCGCTGATATACCTCGTCTAGAGTCGTTCCTAGGCTCGCTGAGATAAAATCCACCAGGTCATTTGTGTCGCTCATGCTTTTTCGAGTAGGTTTCGTCTCCTCGATTTCAATGTGGACTCAATAAACAAATGTACAATCAATCAGGATCTAATGAACAAATCACGACTTGAATTAATCATACAAGCTATCTCATATTAACATCAGTACATCATTCAATTCTTTTAAAGCAGTCAATTGAAATTCTGTTTTTGTTCTTGATTTAAAAGCTAGCACCAAGCTGGATCGTCCACCTGCGATCTTGTCAATGTAAGATAATCGAACGCTGACACCTTTCACATCTGGAATAGTCCTGTCCACAACTACATAAGCATCACATAATTATAACCACACAATAACACAAAAGATCAATACCATACATCTTTACTATTACACAGAAACTTGGTACCTTAAGAATTATCCTAAAACCAAATCCTAATGCTCAACAAGTAAACCTAACGAAACCTATTAGCACTAAATACAGCTCTAGCATATGCTCAGATAGTACTTTTTATGTAAGTAAACTTCTATGTCTGTTTCCGAGAAAATTACAGTTACTAGGGCGTATAGCTCTCTCGGATGCAATTTTCCCCTATTGGGATCATAGACCGACAAGGAGAGGGAGGTCACTCCTCTCTCAACCAGGAAATCCGTGAGTCGAGTTAGTGCCAGCACTAAACTCTCGGGATGGATCCACGTGTTGTCTGTCAGTGGCTTAGTTACCAAGAAATACAAGTATTCTTCTGTGACGCAACATGGGGCAGCGCTATCATCCCTCCCACACCAGACCTCTGTTTCCACAAAAACTCAAAATTCTTGTACTCTCTCTTAAAATTGGCCGCTAGTGCTGTTTTAAAACTTACATCCGCGGTTGTCGTTATAGCACGCTTTGTTCCGTGAGTATAAAATCACTGTCTGTGACAATGATGTTATTTGAGTAATGATTCGGTAGATCAAAATATGATTCAAAAATTTGTTCAAAAAGCGGTTTCTTAGCGTATTTGCCCTCCCTTTACACTTCTCCTGTTTCCCTTGCCAATTTCAATTTTTGGTTTTAAGATTTTCAGTGTGAGTGAGTCCCCCCACTCCGCGGACAAAAATATCCATCGACGTCCCCGTCGATCGCGCCCAGAATTGAGCAGATCGAGATTGGATTCGGAAACACGTAAGGAACCATCTGGAGCGACCCCATTGGACTAGGTTTTTTCAAAACTGATCTACTTGATGCTAGTCTGATCGACACCCTGAATTGTCAGGATTGTCTACTTGGGATCTACAGGTAGATCATGGAGCCATTCGAGCACTCGTAAGTTTGTCAACTCTTTCCCATTCATCTGTTCCACCTCAGCTTTGAATTCTACTTCCGGTTTTGAGCGATCGTCGATCCAGTCCTGGTATGTGTCGTTGATCAGGTCGATCTCATGTGACACCACTTTTTCGTGCAGACCCACTATCGAGTCCGCCACGTCGCTCAAAACAATCCTGTCTACGACAAAGCCTTCATCATACGGGGTGTATTTCTTTTTATTCCTTCCACTCTTGCCCTGGCACGTCTTCATGGTAAAGGGAAAGTCAAGTTTTACTCCTTTATAAAGTTTGGTCTGCTCTGGGCAGTCCCAGTCATCTTCGGTATATCTCCACGTCAAGTGGCAGATCACAGTCATCTGCCACCTCATTCCCGTCGTTTTTGTCGCTTGTGTCTCTCTCACTCACATCGCAGGCCGGGTCAACTATCAGGTAGTCCTCATCATTCATGTCAGCCGGAATGTACCAGTCCTCCGATGAGGCATTGTGCTTTTTGATATTCTCGTAATGAGCTGCCCGTCTGGTGCTCAACCGATAAAAGCTACCACCCTGGCGCACCTCAGTTATTTGAAATGGACCACGCCAATTTTCAGCACCTTTTTGGTTCCCTTTGAAGGAGCCACCTCCTGGAACACCCAGACATAGTCCCCAACTGAGTAGGCTTTTGCATCAGCGGTCCTCTTGTCAAACCTCCTTTTCTGCCTGATTTAAGCCTGCTGCTGTTCCTTCTGCACATATCATTGAGTTCCTGCTGCCTCCTAGTTACATCACGCACGTACCTTTGCGGTGCTGTTCTCCTTCCTTTGTACTCAGGATAGAAGAACGTTAATGAGAGGGTTTTCTCGTGGCCTGTTAACATCATGCGCGGGTTTATTCCCTTGGTGGAGTGTTCAGTGCTATTGTAAAGCCCATTACCTTCCGCAAGTGACTATCCCAGTCGTCCATGTATCGTGAGCAATAGACCCTCAGCATGGAAGCTAGTGTACGATTTTGTCTTTCGACCAGACCATTCGTTTGTGGATGATAAATGATCGAGTGGGCCTATGCCACTTGCGACTTCTCCATTAACTCCTTTGTGAGATCTCCGACGAATGCTTTACCATTGTCTGACTGGAATGTGATCGGGCAGCCGTGTCTTGCTAACGCTTATCAAATGATCACACGTCTCCTCCGCTGATGCTGTCATGCAGGGAGCTGCCTCTGCACATTTCGTGAAACGATCAATCATTACCAGCACTTGGTTATAGCCCATGGCTGTCATGCATTTCTTCTGTTGATCAATTTGTACCACCTCATTGAATTCTGACGAACCCCATCGATTGAAGATGAAATCTCAACTTTTGGGATCCTTCGCTTTATAACATGACAAGCATGCAGAAATTCATTTCTCAGAGGCGTTTTTCAGGCCAGGCCTTTCAAATCGCTTCTGTATCCAGTTATGCACCTTATCCACGCCTTGGTGGCCAATCTGTTCGTGTGAATGGGACAATAATTCAGTTTGATACAGCTCTGGTAGCTCTATTGTATTATATTTGTAAAGAACTTTCTCCTCTTCTTTGCTCTTGCAGGCCACAATCTCGTCTTTTTTCAAATATAACAAATCCCTTCTCTTTAAATAAAATTGCATTAGGATCTTATAGCTGTCTCCTTCCAAATCGCCTTTGTCAGGTGCTCCGTTTTCTATCCATCTCTTTAAATAGCTCGTCATGCTATCGTTTCGCTGAGCTCTTTAAAGATCTGAAAGTAGGTAACTGGCTTTAAGATATGTCTTCATCACATTTAGCTGTCCGCTTATTATCTCCGGAGTATGGGCGTCGTCCATCAGTTTAACTCACCATATTTTTTCAAAGGTGTCGCTTCTTGCTCTAAGGGTTCCAGATTGGTACGAATGACCTTAGCATGCGGGAGTTTTCTAGTTGGAAGTTTTGACACTGATATTAACTCAGGCTCATCTGCGGCATTATCAATTACCGTGCCCTTCTCATCGGAGGTATACAGATCCCTGTATGGGTCTTGATACATTTCTCTATCCAACCCGCGCTGTTTCCATTCCACTAGCAAGGAATGAATCGCAATCTACGAGACGCCGGAATTGGAGGTAGTCTCCGACACGTTTTCCCAAGACTGAGACTCTGACTCATCACTCGAGCTGATGGAGTCTGCATCGCCGCCATTTGATTTGTTCTGGACGTTTCTCGAGTCCTCGGACAAAATTTTGTCCCTTGGTCATTTTAACGTGGACTCTCCGGGCAAATCATCCTGGCTAGGCCAGATATGACTTGACTCCCCGGAGATTGTTTCAACTCCAGATGAACAATTCGAGCATGACTCGTACTCCTCCCTCGCATCAGTGAACTGGAACCTTCTTGTCACGCTGGATCTTATTTTAACACTGACCTCTTGAGCGATTTCGATACCGGTTTTTTATTGACGTTCCGCATACAAAGTCCTCAAAAGAACATCTTTCGGTATCGAGTTCACTAGCTGCTTCATCGATCGGCAATCCAGTTCAACGTCCCGACTCCGGTTGGCTACCGGTCGCTTCTCCGTTCTTTCAGTGATGGTCAACCTCTGCATGGTCTCCATCCATTTATGATCATGCCTTTCAACTTCTCTTTCAAGCAGGTCACGAAGTTTTTGCATGACATCCAGTGCTACGTTCACCGTCTTATTTAACAGGGCTATGCTGTTGATGCCTAACCTGGTAAGTTCTTGCTGCACCAGATTTGAACGATCTTGCAAATCCAATGGAACCGGATCACCCTTTGCCAACAATTTTCTCTCAACAGCCGCTTCCATAGGAAGTTCGGGGTGTCCTGTATGGGATGCCCAGACTTATCAAGCCATCTGGTGAGTGGCAGCTTGTCATAGGAAAAGAAAAACCAGCTGATTTTCCAGTGTCATCTTTTCTAGAAAGCAAAAACCATCCCTAATTTCTGCCTGGTTGGCTTGCTTCTCTTCTAATCGCTCATAGAACTCCGTCTTCTTGCCGAGGCTGTCGGCCTTCTGGTGCTTGTCACGTGTTTGGTGCTCAGTTTGGTGATCCATCCAGACGCACGATCTTGCGACCGATATAGCTTTGCTCCGTCGAATAAGTCTTTAGCCAGGCAAAAGCTCGATTGTCTACGCGCAAATTGAATGAAGCACTCCCTAATTAGGCTAGGTACTTTTCAACAAAAGTAATCACTGCGATCATCTCCAATTTTGGTGCACCGTATTTCATTTCAGTGTCGCTTAGGACTTTACTCCCATAGGCTGTTGGTCGGAGAACGGTCTTTCCGTTCCACTCTTGTTCCTGGGGAAGTATGCCCGATATCGCAACTACTGATGCGTGTGTGTCTTGCACAAACATCCCTTTCTCTGTCGGCTTACCGAGGACCGGAGCCTCGCAAAGTTCGCGCTTGACGTTATCAAAAAAGACTTGAGCCTCGTCAGTCCAGCTGAATTTCTTAACCTCAATTCGCATCAATTGCTGCATAGGGTATATCTTATCAGCATACCCTTTGATAAACTCTCGGTATTTATTAGCGAATCCGAGAAAGCTCCTCAATTGCATGTCGGTCTTTGGTGCCTTCCATGTCAGTACTGCTTCAACCGCTTCAGAATCTGGTTTGAATCCGTGTTTATCTACAAGACGACCCAGATACTTTTCTTTCAGGATTTCGCACTTGGAACGTTTACATTTAAGGTCAGCCTGTTTCATCCAATAGAGACTTCGTCCAGTCTCTCTTTATGTTCCTCCAGGGTTGGCGTTGCGATCAATACCTTATTAACGTAACACATTATGAGGTTCCCAAATTTTTTAGTCACAATCGTGAGTGCCTGGGCCATTAATTGATGAAATTTAGCCGTCGCATTGCATAGTCCATACGGCATCCTTTTCTACTGGAACAGTTTCAGCTCACACACAAAGCCCGTTTTCTCTCGATCCTGTTTTCTGAGGGAACGTCCAACTTCGTGAAGAATTTTGCGTCTCCCAACATGGAGAGACTGTCATCGATGCGGGGAATTGGGTATTCGTCCCTTATTGTTACCGGGTTCAAGTAACGGAAACCACAACAAAACCTAAGTTCCCCCTTTTCTTGCGATGAACACGCCGCAAGCCCACGGGGACTTCGACGATTCAATCATGTCGTATTCCATTAACATCGCAATCTGTTTCCTGCATGCTTTCGACTTGTCCGACTTGTGTGGGGTCATTCTTCTAGCTCTCTATCTGTGAGGTATCGAACCCTCTTCTATCTCTGTTTCATGTTCTACAAAATTTCAGCAATTTATGTCCGCTTTATGCTTCGAAAAAACCTCCGCGTTCCGACTCAACACTGCTCTAAGAGAGAAAAACCGGTTCCTTATCCAATATTTTGCCTTTTAGGTGTTCTATCTAAGGTAGGACTGGTTTCTTTGCTGCTAGTTATATGTCTATTGGTCTCTCAGGGAAAGTCGAGCAACTGGAAAGCCCATCGTCTGTCTCTGATTTCATGCAAAACTTTCTTAAGCGACTTCATTTCAATTATTCTTTTCAGTACACATATATACTTTGCAGTATACTTGGTTAGCATATAATGGACACTCCGTTACTTTAAGTTTTTTTAGGTTCTCCAAACTCTGATAGTTTGTGTCTAGAGGCAACGCATAGCCAAGCTTCTTTCCTCGTTGCATCGTCATTGTTAATACCTGTGTGTTCAACAGCACACTCACTCACAATACGTTCTGAGTGAATGAGAAGCTTCTTTCTAAAATTGCTGAGCTCTTACTGTTTGGGTTGGGGACCAGACACACCTGTCTTTTGTTACTAAGCTCATTCTAATTCCTCATCCTAAACGTCGCTATTACAGCTCGATTTCGGTTTAACCTAATCTTGCGATATAAGAAAATTGGCACCTTTCCTTGGTTAATCAGGGTTTTTTTTCAGACTTTCTCTTTGGATCCTTGATCCGTATCAACTCATCGTTGAGGTCGATTGTAACGTCGAAATTGCACACGAGGTCTCGTTCTAGGATGAACTGGTCGTATTCGTCAAGGTTATCGACGACCAGAAAACTCATCCAGAGATTCCTTCCTCCTAGCTGCAGCTAGATGATGGTAGTTCTCCCAGCCACAGAGATTGCGCGCTGATTGGTCGCTGGCAGTCTGATATTAGTCGGTATCAGATCCGACCTAACCAAATCCATGTCAGTCCAGGTGCTTATGGACATGTTACTAACCGCCGATCCGGTGTCAAGCAGTCCTTTCACGGAGAGTTGTCTGCCTCGCACATCCAATATGTGTGCTGCCAGATGGGCTTGACAGCCTATGTGGACCGCATCCTGCTCCAGCATGGCATTGTGTCCAATTCGTCGTACCTTAAGCTCTTCTCGACCGATGTAGATCCGGCCTACTTGGTCATTTAGATTGGTCACGTAAGCTTTCGTGTAAAAATTTAAGCCCTTCTTCAGGATCGGGTATGGGCCATAGACTTCTAGATAATGTCCATCTACTGTCATTAGTCTCGGCCCACCTGTTGTGAGTAAAGCTCTAACGGACCTAGAATCCAAGTTGGGTTCTTTATCTCTCAAGTAGTCTGCAGAGATGTCCAGGTGTACTAGCGTGCTCTCAGAGGGTTCACGCAGGTTCTTCACTACCTGATGACCTGCGATATTATTGACATTATTTTTGTCCCCTCTCTTGTCAAGCCGAAGGCCTTCCCTGAGATGACGTTCAACTTCAGACCCGTTTCTTGGGTTCCTGGTTGTCCTCTTCTTTCGTTGTCTTCTCTAGTATGCCAAGTTTCTCTCACAGCTCTGTGTTTTCTATTTCAGACCTCACCCATTGTGCGACTTCTTTCGTGGCCAACTCTTGCTGAACATTTTGTAGTGCAGTCCGAGCGCTAGGCTATGATCCACTTTGAGCGCACTAGCTGACTCAGCCTCCAGGCTTGAGGCAGTCGCGTCATTAGGCAAGGTCTTCGTTTTTTTAGTCGTGAACGTGACTTGTGTCACTTCTTTCTTCCGCGACTCAGCTTTGTTCATTAGGCGTGCTCGACTAACCTTGACTCCTGAAAGCGCCTCTTAATGGCGGGGATGCTTCGCGTCTGCCACTGCTTCCCAGAACTGAGTGCAGTCCGAGTTTAAATTTCCTTCCAGATTGCAAAAGAAGCATCTCGGTCCATACTTTATAATGAGCTCTCTCACATATTTTTCGTGGTCCTCGTCGGTTGCATCTTTTTTGTCAAGAAAGAAACCAATCGCTTCCATGTTTTGTTTATAAATGGAGCAACTTGACACGTGATGGTCCAGCGAACCACAGTTAGCGCATGACCTCCTTTTGGCCATGTCGTCGCGATGTTTGTACCAACCTGAACTTGTGACGGTGTTCGGTCCGCTGTAGTTGCCGTAGTTGCCGTAGTTAGTGTAGCGATTTTGAGCACTTGGTTTTATGAGCAGATATTCAGGTGATTTCATGCGCCAATCATCAATTGTCGGCACAGAGTCCGCTGACTAGGTAAAGTGTGTGGCCAGCATAGTTTTTTGTTTATTACTCTTTACTCCATCCGTGAACTTCGGGATTACTTCTCCTTCTGAGCAGCTCGAGGTCATCCAGAAACTTTTCGACGGACTCATCATCTCTTTGACACCTCTTTCCAAACTTCACCATGGCCTGGTGCCCCTGTATACCCGAACCGAGACAATTCAGCAAGATTTTGAAGATTCATTTGTCCTTTTCGCCATCACACATCTCAGGGCCGTGCCCTCTAAGTTGCTCGTCGTTGAGCTACATTCCTGTTTCTTGGAGAGGTTCTCTTCCTCAAACTGCAACTTCATCAGCTCTATCCAGGTATCAACACAGCCATCTAGCTCGTGCTGAAACGACTTCGGTTTCTTGAGTGTCCTTCGTGACCTCTCTACTCTCTCAGACTTCGAGAGTTTAGTTTTAAAAAAAATCTCAAAAGAACTGTTTAATGGCTCAAACTTTGAAGCGTACAAGGTAGTGTCATGCGAGACGTTGGTCAAATCTGGTACTGATCTGACATGCGGTCCTGTGGGCAAACGTGCCCCCGATGTGGTATCCGCTTCTGGCGAGATTGGATTCGTCCATCCTGCCCTCGACGGGGCTGCCCTAGGTCTCTCCCTATGGTTAGGCTCAAAACTCGTTCTTGATCTCGGTGGAGCCTCCGCATAACTGTGGGTTCCGGATCCGTCAGTCACCCGACACGAGTCCTCCATTGGACCGGAACGATTCTATCGGTTGCTGCCTCTCAAGATTTCATCCAGCTTGCGCCTCTTAAGGTCAGCCTTGGCATCTAATCTCTTCTCTAAGCTAGTCATCGTATGGGCATAGGTGTTGTCTTGATCGTTCAATAATCGCTCGATCTCTTTTATCAACCTACTGTTTCTTACTGCTGAATCTTTGGTTGCTAGAGCCAAGCTCTCCGCAAGGCACTGATCGCAACTGGGCCTGATTGCTTCTGGCTTGGAATTTTGCGCCTGCCAGCTCATGTCTTATTTTTTGACGGCCCTTTTCAGCACTTTTTTCCACTCGGTCGATCTTTTCCATCATATACTGTCTCATTTCTTTTAAGCCTGTTATTACGCTGGCAAATATGCCGCTCACATCACTGGCCGTTCCCAACACTGGGGTAAGACCTAGAGACGATGACGTCAATTGAGGTTGCAGCCTGGTGCTCGATGATGCACCAACCTTCTGTGTGCCTATCGACATCATCAGCCTGTCAAATTAGACATCGCTTTCTTACTCTTCTCCTGTCTCGGGCTAGGTGTGAAGTCCGTGTCCGAGTGCATGCGTCCCGGATGGTCAAAAAATCCAGAAAGCAATCCATCAGTTCGGAGAGACTTCATGTGTTTATCGTACAATGTCTTGAAACTTTTTCTTGCTTTTGAACTTTGTTGCTCTATACTGGGACTTATGCTCGACATCAACGCATTTTTGCCCTGCTTGTCTAGAGAAGATTGTTCCTTTTTCCGACTATTGCTCTTGGTCTCCAATTTGGAAGTCCCTTTGAACAACAGTTCCTCTCCTGCATTGGCATCGGAACGCTCCGCGGTCCTGTGGGGTTTCTCGATCCCTTCATGTTCAAAGTTGTCGCCGGGCTCTTCCAGGCCCTCATGATGGTGGCGGTCGGGTCGGAGTGGAATTTGCTCCCCTTCCTCGAAGGGATCAGTTGGTGTCACGTTCGCCGCCCCGGTCTAAGCGTTTCACACTTGATCACCAACTAGATTCTTCTCACTTATTACTTTCATTCCGCTCACTGAAAGCTCACTATGACTCTCACTCGTTGCTCCGCAATCAAAAATGTCGGAGATGCTGCTAGTCGAAGATTGGCTACGCCGCGACTTAAACCTCCGCGTGCTCCCAACGCTCAGCCTGAGAACCTTAGTCGTTTCTCCTAACGAGTTTTTCCGCTGCATGTTTCGAGATTAGTGAGATTCTTATATTTGAGAACAATTGTAACTTCTGATGCACAAATCTCAAAAAAAAAGTTCAGAAAACTTGCTTAAGCATTCTTGTTCAATTTCTACAATATCTAAAGTATTCTTTTAATTCTCTTAGAGGTGCTATTAGTGACTCGGTTAAAGTTGAATACAGGGTCTGCCCAGTGTTGAGTTACTACTGTATCCACTCAAATACTTAGTATAATAGTATCACAAAAAACTCACAAGATGTTATAACCAACACACAAAACACAATTGACAATAAAATAGCAACAAACGCTATAGGTGAAAGCGATCTATCGCTTCAGTATCACTTTACCACCATAGATGTCTGAAATCACTGCCTCAGTTAAAATAAAGCTATTTTTTTTAAAAAATAGCAATGATGGTTTCAATAACAGATAATAAAACTTAATCTAAAAAAAAGACTTCCCTCAATTGGAACACTCCAAACGAACGAAGCCCAGGACACTGTCTTCTCAAGTGAACGTGTCTTGCTCAATAGACTCACAGAGGTGTTCTTTTATGTGCCCTACGACTGCCCGAGCTGTCCTAATAAGTAGCTCATGGCAACCTCTGATCGAAAATATTTAGAGTTCAAGCAAAAGCTCTCCCAGTTCCAAGTGCACGAGAGTAGGCAACAACTTTCTCTTCTCCAGTGAGTGTGTCTTGTCTGATACACTCACTCACCGAGATCTTCTTTTATGTGTTCCCGGATTGCCCAAGCTTTCTGCCCAGGTATTTCTGATGAACCCGATTTAGAATCCAAAGTTGATCGCAAATCTCCGGCTCAACTGAGCTATTTGATTCATAAATCGACCTTCTACTCGACCTTCTGTTTCAACCTTAAAGGGATTTTCAAGATGTTTAAATTATCCCGGAGGATCCCTCCAAATTTTCACTAAGGAGGGTTGTGAAGGGGCTTAAGTCACTTCGGAGGGTTACTTCGGAGGGTTCTTAAAACACTTAGCTTACTCCGGAGGATTACCTCGGGGGTACCTTAAACACCTAAAATGCTTCGGAGGGTCCCCCTAAATTCACTAAGGAGGTTCAATAAGCGGCTTAATACGCTCCGGAGGGTTACTTCGGAGGGTTCCATCAAATTTCCGAACTTTCAAGTTTCGCTTCAAAAGGGTCTCCAGCAAGTGTTTAATTGAGTCAAAACGTGCTACATTTACTCTGAGGGGTTATTTGAACTATCTCGAAGGGCTCCGTGAAAAAATTCTAGTAAGGAGGGTTGTTAAGGGGCTTAACTGACTCCGGAGGGTTGCTTCGGAGGGTTCCCCAAAAGTTACAAAAACAAGGGTTTTCACCGCGGTAAAGCCTCCAATTGCGGTCTAGCTTGCTTAAAACACGGTTGACTGACCCGGTTAACATACCCAGTAAGAATAAAACGTGGTTTTTTCAAAATAAAAATTCTGCCGCTCGGAGGGTTCTATAAAAATTGGACCCTCCTAACTAACAAATACTAAAAAACTTTTCTTTCCTGAAGTTATCAACCTAAAAACGGTTGCGGTTCAAAAAAATGAACAAAAACATCAACTTATGGTCCAATCGTCGACTTAAAAATTTTTCCAATTGGTTTGTTAGTCTTTGAGAAATAAACAAAGACGAGTTTGCTAAATTGGCCTTTTTTCACTAGCTATATAGGTTCTCAGAGATGTTTTTTGCAACTCTTGCTGAAAATGCTCAAAAATACTCGATACGAGCGCAGTAGCCCTGTACAGTACTAAAATCATGCAAAAAACCGGATCAAAATAGGCTTGGAAACAAAAATTTGGCCGAAAACTGTCAAATTTGGACCCTCCGATTCCTTCCTTTTCCAATCTTTAAGTGTTTAGCTCTATCCACTGAGCTATTCGAAGGGTTACTCAAAAAATGTTCTAGCAACTGAGCTTATTGTGCTAGCAGGCTCTTAACGCAAAAATTTTTATTGCTTTAACTCTAAAGACTCAAAAATTCAATCCTCAAAACATATTGACGAAATTCGGAAAGTTACAAAAATTTTGGTCGAAAAAGTTTATTGTCGTCAACTTCTACTGAGTCCTTTTCCGCGCGGTTTCTTCAGTTAGGGGACTCGAAAAACGTTGTAGTTCACTGCGCAGAAGCTTTTTGTTGTTCGAAAAAACTTGGATATCCAAAATTTTTGGGGCTAATAGTTTGGTCGAAAATCGGTATTTTTGAAAAATTTAGGGTGATTTTTGGGTCTATATGGGAGATAAGTAACATATAATAAGGATAATAACCTATTAAAAAATGTTAGTCAATATTATTATACTCTCCCTTGCACCAAAATACCCGAATTAAGACCCTTGACTCGGAAATTCGCAATCGATGGAGGGTACAATCGGACCGCACCAATTGTGCCCCCACTACTGAACTTGTGTTAACAATATCCAACAGTCGTTGTAGATTTTGTCCCTGTTGCCTCCTGTTGAATCTGGAACACGTCTGTCAGCTTGCCACTCTACCCTCCGGTCACCGACAAAATTATCATTAACGTGCTCAAATACTCAAACAACACTCAAGGGAGTGTACCTAACCAACCACTGAAAGACTTTTGATCAGAAATGATATAAATCAATCTGAAACAACAACAAATAGTGAAGACAGATCACATTTTGTCCGGAAAAATAACTGAATAAAGTCAATTCAGATTTTTTTTACTGTTTTTGGTCTTTCTTCGGTTTTTTACTGTTTTTTGTACTTTTCTGTTTTCAAGTAATTTTGTTTTTGGCTTTTTTTGGTTATACTCCATTACGCTTTCTCTTTAATTGATTTTGGTTGCAGGGCCCCGGGATAAACGGGCTCATGACTTTCCACCTAAACCTCCGACCCCCTCGGTCTTGAATATGTTAAAAGGCTAATTCGTACCAGGCGGCGGGTCGGTGATTGAGCGTAGAAAAAGCACCTATTGACGATTGGCAGGCGTCAGTTACCTTCACTCTACTCGTTTTTCATCGTCTAGACCTAGCCAATTAGTTTTTTGGTCTGTTTAGGGCTCTGTAGTAAGTTACTTTTTTATGCCATCAGTCAAACGACTTTTGATCAGTTTTCCTCACATAGATGGGTCTCGGATCCCCAGACTACGCGATTACCGTTAAAAACAACGCTCGAATTCCGTTATTTACTATGTTTTTAGTGGCAGTTAGATACCAAATCTATTGGAGATGTATTGATATTTCCTTTCTCTAGCTACTCATGCTCTGAAATACTATGTACAATCGGAGATAATTCAACCATTCATCACAGCAGCTAAAAAGTAGGTTTAAGAGTCTCACACCGTATATAATAGTCTCTGGGCACCGGGTCTCCAATTCCGTTTCACTCAGAGATAATGTCGTTATCTCTTCAATCGCGTGGTACGGGAGGGTACGGATCCGCTCCGGCTGTCCCACTGAACCTTCCTTTCTCCGGATCTTTTCAGCTCAGCGTCTTATCGTGTCTTGTTATCACGACAAGAGTCTTCGTTTTTCTTGTGCTTTCCTCCAACTGTTTTCCGTCCTCTTAATTCAGCGTGTTTTTTCGAACTGACCTTATTGTTTTTTTCTGGTCAAATTGGCCGTTTTTACGTTTCTCAGAAATACTTAGTCCAAATCGAAAAATTGAAAACTTGAAAAACTAGAATTTTCCTACCCTACTTTTCATAACGAACTCGTAGCTAACGTCTCTAAAGCCTGGTTTCGTTCTCGTCGGAGCGTTCGACTGTGCCAATCCGGGGGAATGGCATACTGATACACTTAGTCAAAATACATCACCCGAATTACTTAGAAATACCCAAACTAAAAATAGTGTAGAAATACCACAAAAGATAAAATTCTTAAATGCAAAAGACAAAGCATCAACACGACTAGATTGTAAATACTCAGTCAAACTTGTCTCCGATACTAAACATAAAAATACTTTATCACTCTATCTAGGTTGGCAAAAGAGTCATTGTGAAACGATTTACCAGATAAAGACACATTCAAACCTATACCTTATTCGTCATGGATTAAAAATCAATAAGAGTTAAAAACGCATCAACAAAAACCACAACGCAATGAATCATTTCCAATAATAGAAAAAGAAGATCTGATTAATACAATAAATTTGGCAGGCCCAAACAAAATCAGTCAAAATGTCACGATCAATGAAATGTTTGATTTGAGGACACTTCGGACACTATACCTCTATCAAAAACGAAATTCAAATTATCGTTCTATCCTGCACAGTAAGATTAACATCTCAATTACCTCAAAAAATCGAAACTTGACCCTATCATCAGAAAACTGAAATCTTGGCACAAATACAAACGAAAACCCGTCAAAACTGATATCACTATTTAAAAAAAACCTTACTCCGATACTTCCACAAAAAGTAACACCCCCATTTTTGAAAATTTAATTACAAAATTAGGTCAACAGAGTCCAGAAACAATTATTAATTATTTCAAATTTTCTTTCATTTTTGTCAACAATTTTCACATCTTGTATTTTTTTCATAACTGATTTTTAAGAATTCATAATCCTCAGTTTTCTGATTTATACTACCCAAATTATAATTTTCTATTCCCTCGTCCAAACCTACTATTCTCTCTCGAAAACTATCAACCACCTAATCATGTACGATACTGAACAAATTTTCATTCTTCTCACAATTTTCTTTTCACATTGATAGCTTCCCTAGTTTGAACTCTTATGAAGGTATAAAGAAAGCAAAAATTGATCATAATTTGTGCTGAAGAATTTTATCATGAACATGTAAAGTATAAGTAGTACATCAAAAATTTATCAATTAATTTCAAAAATGCTAACCGAACCCCTGTCAAAGATTCTCCACCTACCAACACACCCCAAGACTCCCGAAAAACTCCCACATCTAGTCAAACAATCAACCCCAATCATCTAATAGTATACCATATGTAGCAAATCTCTAAACTTCTGAAGAAAGACACGTATCACTATCAGAACCCTTAACACCAGCACATCGTTACGCACCCATAAGGGAACCATCAAAATCAAGTTCTCACAACTACAATTGACAGACAAATTATCCATCACCGACAGAAGGGAAGCCTAACCACGCCAAGAGTTAGTTTTAGTATACCCTCATCACCATCCCCAAATCCTCTGGATCTTTTCATTAATACAATTCAAAGACCCCCCCCCCCCCCACCATTGTAAACCCCCCCCCCCCCCCACCTTCCCCGTAGTTAATTTGTTGTAAAACTGCGCCCGTCCATTTTTTGGACAACACCTCGATAGCACTCACCTCCATAAATGGGCATTAAGCAGACTACAATATAGACACGATATTCGAAAAAAGTAACTCTTCAATTTGAAAACAGAGTAAAATTAAACAATTTAGTACATAAACTATTACTATTGTCACCACCAGACATCACCCCTCAATCCTTATGCCCTCCAATTATAACAACAGAACTGATATATAAATATAGCATTTCAATAACACTTTTTTCATGGGTTTTGCACAAATACATTTTTTGGTAAATTTATCAAACAAATCCTTTTCTCGATTTTTTCACCACGAAACGATTAATCATGAAAAACCGTCTCCCCGAACAGGACCAGAAGATCTCCTGGTTACAAATTATGATTGTGATGATCACCAACAAAAGACCTTACACAAATATGCAATTAACCAGGTCATACAATGTGAATCTGAACCACAAGATATTGAATCAAAAACTGTTATCGCTACAATTTACTCCAAAGCCCGAGCTACAACTCTAATAGGTTATAAGCTCACCGGAAAAATTTCTGAAACGAAAGTACATTTTTAGCAAGTTTCAAATGGAAAAAAGAGTAGACTCGATCACGAATCCCAATAACAAAATAACATAGAAAGATTGCTACATCTTGACCCAGAAGATTGTAGAAACGAACTGAAATTTTAAAATAAGTTACAGGCAAAGCTGTAAATCAAAATTTAGTAAGTTTGTAAGTTTTTCCAGAATCCCCACATCAAGCACAACTTGAACAACACCAGGGTCACATCCCACTAGACGATAAATTTGCTTATCATGGTGCACATGGACGTTTAGCCTATGACACACATGATAAAAACTGGATATCTCACATTGGAATAAGAAAACCCATCGAACTGAGAGCATACGCAAAAATTTCAAGATACCAAGAAATAATGTTTTTCGATTGCAAAATCCACCCAGAAAACGTACAACTAATACGAGATTTAAATGATGACACTATTTTACATCAAGGATTTCGTTTAACTTGTAAGAATGATCAGGGATTTTGCACTACATGAACACAGGCAAACATATTTTGGTTCCCTGGAGACACACGTACCTTATTTCACGCTAAAACGATAAAACTCACGCAATAATGATGCAATATCACAAAAAAAGTCATTTAATCTATAGCTTTTGGTAAATTGAATTATGATCCCACCAGATCAAATCCAAATCAATACAAGAATATGCACGCTATACGAGAGAAATTAACTCGTTTTCAAATTCACTCTGAAACCGAAGTAGAATGCAAAACCCAAAACCACTTTTTCGAACCAATTTTCAGAAATACTTGTCGAATACGAAAAAGGTTTTGATATAAAAACAGCCAAATTAAGCGTTGATATGGCCTACACAAATCAAATTAGAGACGACGCAAAATCTTACATCCCGGTAACGTTTTGCAAAAACAAAGAAAACATCGGAGGAAAAGTTCTTCAGAAAAACAGGACAGTACTAAAATACATGAACTATCACTAGTGAATGACACGTTTTCTGGCGCAATTCACAATGAAATTTACTGCGATAAATATTAGACTACCGAATTAGCAGATTTTTGTGAATAACAACGAACAAAACATTTTATTCTCTCGTTTCAGCAGTACTCAAGCAAATTTACGCAGGATACATCTTATCTGGTAACCCCTCAAGTTTCATTGATTATGAAGAAAGGGTCCTCTTGTATTGCACTTGAACTGTCCCTTCACTCTCACCACTCTATGAATTTGAAGATAAGAGATGCACGAACGCATACCTATAATTAAATTTTGAAAACTTCATTTTGGAGACACATTATCACGATGCACATGTTTTTGGGATACAGTTGTCCCATGTGGATGTGATAACAGTCATAACGTAGTAAAGCTTAGCCCAAACATATTATCCTCTCACTTCATATCCTACTTTAATGCCACTCTTTCAAAACGTTTATACCAAAAGCATCCACGCCATCACTCGAAACCCAATATAGATTTACATTTTGTATACAGATACTCAAAATCAGATTGTAAACACAATTTTTGAACTTAAAAATTTCAAGAATTCTTCAACAAAATGGATACAATCCAAAGAAAATCAATGATCAAAACCTCCTCCAAATCGCTTAAGCAGCAGAATTTTCAGATATCTGTCAACAAAACTACAGTAGACAATTTAAAGACAAAAAAGACTAAATTTGTCTGAATTGAGAAAAATACCGCCCACATGGTTTGACACCAATTAATTTTTTTAGTTTTTTAAACATCAAAAATGAACTCCTAGCATTTCTAGGATGGCCCTACTAATTCTTAGAAAGATTGACTATATTATACGCAAGGTAATACTTTGTAGGATTTCTCTTCTCACTACTTAAAAGAACCTACAAAAGTGTGCTTACACACACAAGCTTCTAGACAAGCTAGGGTAACAAGAATTCTTCCACCTCTTTTAACAAAATTCTTCTTGATGCACAAATTTGCTTATACAATAAAAAAAATTTAACCACAAAACCAAACAAATGCGATAATCAACGTGACAATACAAATGCTACACCTACAACACCATCACTTTACACAGTTTACAAAATAACCACCCTCTATCAATAATACCGCAAAATGCCACCTTTTCAAATGAACATTCTACATATTAGTAACCGCGAACGAATGTTTCATAAAAGTAACTTACAACGTAGCCCTTCAACTCATATGGCACTTCAACAAACCACCATCAATGAAACATATGAACAAATTGTAGTACAACCGCACACTTTAATTTTTCGTTCTCAAAACAATCATCTTTTAACCCACTATGAGCCGCCAAGCTGAAACCCTCAACCGTTACCTTTACTACTCATCTAATCTTCAACGTCACGAATCCCTTATTATGTTCTCTGACCTCACCTATTCACCCCTACCTAGTTTTTCTTCTAAATTATCACACCTGGATTCTGACGACTCAACCCAAACTGTTTTTAGTACTAACTCTAATTTCAATAACTCCATAGTAGATACACGTGATGAATTCCTAGATTCCGAGCCCAGGCCCACTAATAGTTCCCAACCACCTTCATAACACCAATAACTCATTATTTAATTAAAAAACTCCAAAAAACACCAACTCACCCACTCCGCCTCCTCGCACACTGACTCTACCCCTACCCTTTCTCCTCTTTGAAGTTTTGCACCAGCTGTATCTAGTCCCATCATAGATGACCAGCTTTAGCATGACCTCGACGATTTTATTACTCACCAAATTCATAAAACCAATAACTAAAAACGATTCACGAACTCACCCGTTCCGCCTCAACCTCTGAATCATCCATCCGCGCTGTCCATATTTCCCCAACACATGCACAAAAAATTCTTATGAAAGGCAAACATTCCAATAATATACCACAATTTCTCATTAACCGCCCATGATCATCACGCCTCCTATACCATCATCTATGCCAGACTAATTTAACCAATTTTTAGTAGAAAACTTTCCATTCTTCCCTCACTACACCTATTACAACGCAAGAAACCAAGTTCAACGAGCCCAGTATATTGATGAATATTCCCTGCTACCAACCGTTTCATGGATATCATATTTTATAATTTTACTAGTCCACTATAAAAGCCCTAAAAAAGAAGCAAGACGACGATGAGCTTTGCAGTTCAATTATTAAACAATTAACTAACGCACCCCACCTAAATCAATTCACACATAGGCCTGAACCAAACATTTAACAGATATAATGCACCAAAAGCTAACCGATATTCTATTAATCACTATGATCATACAGTTGGCCGACATATGGAAGACTCACCACATGATACTGACCCAAATGTGAATGCACAACTAACCGAAAAGCTTTTCATAAAATCTGAATACATCTTGCACCTCGATAGAACTAATAAAAAATTCGATCACATCATCGACTGCGCACCAATGATTACAAAAGTATAAGAACAATTTTTCAGTAAATTTGATCATTTTGCACTAACATTCAATATTCTAACACCGCAAGAACGATATATTAACTGTTCTCATGAATTTATGTTGCAGACTAAACTCTCACACATATACACTTATTATAAATTTATCCAACGACACTATCATCACAGTTCACCCTCCCATAACCCCCACAATCGCTTTATGTTTTTTATATCTGAAGATACATCACCTTATTTTCTAAATTTCACAAATTGCATAAATTAAACTAACTTTCACAACATCTTCCGTAACTATGATCCCGTGCGACAAATGTACATCTTTTGCCTTCTCACCAACAACTTCCCGCTTGAAGACTCCTGGCCCATTATAATCTTGCACGAGTATATCCAATCCGTTGAAATTGCCCTTTTAGAGAACATTCATAATTTTGAAGACAATCATAAATTTTGCAACCAAATCCAAAATTCTAACCAAACATTTTCCGCAGTCTCCGAAGAAGTCAATATCATCAGCTTGAATTTTTCTTTGGCCGCTTTTACGCAATAAAAACGTAATCCGCATGCTTGCTATGCTTTTATTAACCTCAGACAACATCAAAACAAAATTCCCCATGGATTCTTTTTGGTAGCGGACTCTAAAAAATTATGAATTTCACTTGTACAAATAAATAAAACATTCACCATTTTTACCTTTGTGTTTTACTTTCTCTTTTTAGATTTCACCAGTCATTACTCTAAAAAACAAAAATGAAGGTAAAAATAAAATGTCAAGTTTTAGTCTAACTATGAGTATATCAGTGAACTATATTCGATAAGTAACAATAAATTGATAACCATGTTGTAAATTCACAATACGAAGTATCAAATTGATAATGAAAAATAAGTTAGGGTAACTAACCTTCTTATGTGAGCCCCCATTTAAAAAGTTTGATTTTTAAATTTCACTCGCCCATATTTCACGCACTATTTCCGCCCAAATCAACTAACACGCGCCTTAAAAGGCAAGTTATTAATTCACGCACTTATTCAGCCCAAATTGAGTAAGTGGCCACCGTAGAATTATTTAGCAAATTAATTTCTAGTTCTACAAACTAACTGATAAAAACTTTAACTTGCTTTGACATGTGTACAAAATTTTCTTTCAACCGTTCGAAAGGATTCATAATTAAGCGTATACTAACCAACGCAACTTACTAATACCACAAAACCAACCGCATGTATGACCAAGTCTTATGATACCCAAGCCAGATTAAACCCAAACTAAAACTGGATAAATTATTCTTTAACACCTCGCTCTAAAGTTTCATTAAAACCAATTGAAACACAAAAACACTAAAAGAACCACACAAACCACAACAATCTGGTTTTGAAAAAATGAGTCAACTAAAGAACAAAAGAGAAAAACAACTCATGAAAAATAAAAAAGGTTGAACACGAAAAAAGACTCTGCTCAAAGAGAGGGTAATAACATACTCCCACAACCTATCAGTAAAAAACGTCCTGAGCATGGTCTATAGCCGGCATCCTCCACTGCGCTAAATCACGCTTATGACAAGCTCATTTTTTGACGAGAAAAACTCTGGGATGAGCAACTCTTTAAAAAACGAAACTAATATAAAGGCTTTTGCGAAAACAATTAATAACAAGCACAACTAAAACTGATTTCTTTAACAAGATGCAGATATAAATATATAAAGTAAAAAGGTTCATTAGAGCAAAAGGAACGAGCAGCAAAGGGAGATGCAACCCGGTGACATTCCGACTCTGGAATGGCAAATCTATTGGTTTGTTGCCTTAGCTAAAACCCTCGCAGGATTTAGAGTAAAGAGCGAACATCTCAATAAAGGTAACTGTTGAACAAGAACAATGGCCAACTCGATCTTGAACTCAAACCATCGAATCTTACTCACTTGGCGCTTCACACCGAAAAGTCAAACGCTATCTCGCTATTCAATGAATAGTTGATAATGCTCGTAGTCTCGCTCTAACTTAACGAAATCAACACGTCACTTTATTTGACACGATCCCTCAACTCAATCTTGATACACGAAACCAACTTTTGAAATACGAGCAACTCTACACCTTCTCTATCTATGAAGATATTTACTTCACAACACGAAGAACTGTTTCTTTCTCTTCGTTTACGCAACCACTGCTTCAAAAGAATCTTCTCCAAAAAAATCCTTCGCAAGAACAAAATTAAAACTTAAAACCTCTGTAAACCCCGGATGGGTGGAATCAATTCAAAACAATTGTTTTATCCTATAATATTCTCGATAAACTATCTCTGTAAAATATTTAGAACTAACCAATCATGATCCATAATTAACACTTGTAAGGTTGAAACTATTTATAGTTTCAGCTAGAACAGAATAAATTTAATTTATCAAACAGTTGCTCTTTCTCAGAACAGTTCTTTATAACAAGCTTCGCAAACACCAGTATACACTAGATCGAATGAGACTAAGAGATATAAAAGTAAGATTAAGACTGGTATTAGACTGAGAAGTTGCACGAATCTATCCGGCCGAAATTAAGATAGCGCGACGAACAGATGGTGTACCTTGACCGAAATTACTCTATGAGTGAGCCACCCCGGACTTAAACTCACAAGGGAGGATTTAAGGGGGGACGGGGGAAGCTTTCCCCCCTCAGGGATTCAACTACCTCAACAACCAAAAGGTCCCTTTTTGGGTATTTTTCTGATGTCATCCATTTTTGGCCGACCAAACCTAAAATTTCAACCAAACGTGACACGCAATTTTTCTCAGGTTTTAATTATGTGTCAAATATGTGAGTTGCTGATTCTTCGCAATTTTTTATGTTCATTTTTAGAGAATTTGTCGTTTCCTGGCGCCAACGACAATTGCAGAATTCCACTGCAATTTGTTGTTCATAGGATTGTAGTACTGAACGTGGAAACTCGGGAAGTTTAAAATGTCCGGATCCTTAAAGAGACCCATGGACTCTTAGATATCTCTATACGGTCCATTTTAAAGCAGAAACAATTGCTGGTGGTTGTAAATGGAACTAAATAAAACTGTTCATTGAAAAACGATGAACAAATGCATATTTATTTAATATTTTATGAATTTGGCACGAGATAATTTTTTTAATGATCAAATTTTTCACAACTCAATAACAAACAAGAATTTTGAACATTTATTTAAACAAGTTTGTATAAATCAATCATTCAATTTGTAGAATGGTTAAACTGTGTTAGCTCGTTTGTGAATTGTATTTTAATGATAGTAAAAATTAGCCAAAAAATATCGAAATTAAGTTTACATAATCTGTGATGAATTGGTTATTATTTTAACTCCGGCTCGCCCCCACCCATCACCCCAATGTAAGTGAGCATTTCGAACAGGTAAGGGGGGAAGTAGACTAGGAAAGTGTAGAGTGACATGACGAGAATGCAGAACATGAGAGAGTGAAATAGTCTCTTCTCCCATGGCTCCATGATCAACATAGTGCTGTTGACCTCGTACGCAAAGTACCATCTGATTTGCATTCAGTTCAGTGATGAGCTTCAAAATTTCGGTTGTTAGATTTATTTTGATGAATTTTTCACAACTTTTATTGACTTAACAAGACAGACCCAACGTACCAAAGTTACCATCTGTTCTAAATTTAGTCTATCAATGGAGCGTAAGACTTGATTCAATGTGCAATTCATTTTTGATAAAAACGTTTAACTTCGCAAATGAATTTGCTGATAAATTTCAAAGTTTCAACAATAAAAAAAAATTTGGTGTCATAACTTTTCTTAAAGTATTCGTCTGTACTTTGAGGCAAGACATTATGGTCATCTTCTAGGATACCAAACAGGTAAGTAAGTTCATCAAAAAAAAACCAAATGTGGACCACTCAAAAGCAAAATCAACTGGAAATAAAATAACATTTTTTAAAATATTCATTTCTGAATATTCGTGTTTTAAGTTAATTCTAGATTGATTCGTTTTTTGTGTGGCTTAAAGATTGGACGTTTATAATTTTTTTGAAATGATCTTACGGTTGCTCATCACTGCACCTGTTGATGAAGCCTCTCAAGCCCGGCCGCTTCAGTTGAACGAAAATATCGTCTTTTTCGTCTAATGTCGTCTGCACTCCAGTCGACATTTTACTCCACTCCTCTCGATAGATTGAACAGCGTTGTTTTGACCTTGTAGGTTCTTGTTTTTTGGTAAAATACTCTTAAAACGGACAAAGTAATTGCAAATTCGGTTTTTTTTTCGCAAAATGCCTTTTTTAGGGGACAAATGTTCACATGGACTTAGAGCAAATGATTTGAAACCCTCAATGAAAGCATCAGTGTTTAGAGTCGTGTTCAAATTCGGCTGGTTCCTACAATTTTGCGCGCCGTTTGGAAAACTTTTGTGCGTATATTGAAAACATGCGTTTTCAGGAAGAAAGCTGTTTTTTTCTTGGTTAAAAAAAGAGCCAAGTTAACATCCCCCCCCCCCCCTATAAACAACTCAACCTGCTTAGGGGGGGGGGGTTTAAGGTGCGGATGTTCATCATTTGCAAAGTCAAAGTAAAACTTTCACTTCAATTCTCAGTGCAATTGTTCAAAATAGTCCTTAAAAAGTGGCATTCTGAAGTGTAAAAAAATTACGTTTGCGTTTATTTTTGTCCGTTGGAGAATCACCAAAGCAAAATAAAATTGGCAATAAAAAAGTTGGTAAATAATTAAATAGATCTCTTTTTCCTTTAAATAGTCCGCATGTAATTTTCAAAACAATCGAAGATTAAAAGCAAAAATTTTACTTGTGTACAAATTCACAGGCGGCGGGGGGGGGGGGGGGGGGGTTGGGTTTGGGGGGTTTGGGGGGTTGAAGCAAAAAGAGCCAAAAAAAATTATTCTAATTTTCAGATTTTAGCAATTTATGCAGAGTACTGTACTGAGCATACGTAAGTTCTTTGGCTCCTCACAGCAGACAGCAGACAGCAGACGTGACTTTTGCTCTCTTTAAAATTTATCTTTCAATTTAGTACTCTGTAAAGCAGATGCGCTTTTTAGATTTTTTTCTGCAACGAAGCATACTTTAGTTAACTGTGATGAAACTGGTAAAATAGTGCACCGCGAACGTTCGCGATGCGTTCAATCTATCATTTTTAAAAAAAACTTCCAGCTACAGTGAAGTTTTCTTGGCTTTTTCTGATTATGCAGCCTAAATAACTAATCGTTTTGCTAATTTGAAAATTGGAACAAAATATTGGTGTCTGATTGGTTGCAATCGTTTCCAGTGAGAACCATTTTTTTTATTTAAAAAAGTTTTTTTTTCTGTTAAAACCCTAAATTACAAACTTCTTGAGGTTCTGCTTTTAATGTAAACTCTGAATCTCACTTGGCAGAAAAGTTTCAACTAATACAATTCAGCTGTTTTGAGATGATTGATACAATTTCCAAGTGGAATGAACAAAACCGAAAAAATAAGAGTTTAAGAATAATTCTCGGTTGCTTTTCACTTTTTGAAATTGTTTCAAATCTAAAAAATATCTAAACATTGGAATGAATAGAAACAAGACTGCTCGCGAAGCCCTGAATGTTCCGACTGCCTTTTAAGGTTTTATGGATGCGTAAGAACATTAAAAAATTAAATGTAATAAAATAAAATGAATTTTTTTTTAATCTGAAAATTTTAATAGCGCGAAATAAATATATCGCGCGTTAATTGTCCCAAATTGGCCAAAATGGCAGTATTTAAACCCCGTAATTTCACGAAAAATGATTACAGGTGAAATATCTTTTCAAATCTTAGCTCAGGACAACAATATCTTTTGAATGATATTTTAAAAATTCCGTCAAAAATGGCTAGTTAAAAAGTCGAAATTTGTCTGAAGAAAAAAAACCCACCCCGAGCACAAATATTCCGTTACTTTCGTATCGAAAGTCGGAACAAAAAGAATATGGTACTTTTTTATTCAAATCGTTTTCGTTTTTTAAGTTCATCATTTTTGGATCTCTTTAATTATATCCCCCCACGGGTACCTTGTAACGAATATCCCCTATACAGAAATAAATCAACGGTTAAGCATGTGAGAATTTTATACCTAGTAACGAAAATGCCCCCCTTTTAGTAAAGGGGGGATATAGCTAATGAGATCCTCAGTTTTGACCGAAATTTGTTGTGTCAAGCTGAAAACAATGCTTAAAAATCCAAAGCTGTTCTTCACCACAACACTTAATCTAGTATTACAAATAAAACATGAAACTGTTTTCTTAGAAGTTGTGTAGTTCGTATAGCCATATAGTTCTCAGCTAATGTAACATTTATTAGGTTAAAGCTTCCGTCTTTCAGTCATAGTCATAGAGGAGGAAGTTTTGATAATTTTTGATTTTTGTCACTGAAAATTCGGACATAATTGGATCGATAGTGAACATATAAAAAAAATTTTCTGGTTTTTCAGGAAAACCGCTTGGATGTTTTCGATTTTTAGACAAATTTTATCTACCAGATAAATCTTCACTTCGACGATGACATTAATAACTTCAATTTTGAAAAACTTAAGTTTATTTTTTTATTTGGTTAAGTGTTTATTCGTTTAACCGTGATATTTTGATAGCAATTTGCTCGGGCCAAAACACTCTGTGCCTGAAAAACTAAAATATTCTAACTTGTTTAAATTTTTGTTTTCTGTAATACTAGCACTTAAAACCGCAAGTTTTGTTATATCAGTTGAACCAATTGAAATGTGTTCTGTTCGATTTCCCACCGGCTGAAGTGAAATACAGACTGTAGACATTGTTACGAAGGGCAGCGAGATGTAGACTCTTCATTTTTCTGGCTCTAAGAGTGTATTATATGAATGTTTGTTTGCTGAAAAGACTTGCCTCAGAATAGCAACAGTCGATCTCGATCAGCTGGAAGACTCCTCAGTGGAAGCTTTAGAACAGAAGGGGGAGGGAACTGAACACGTTTTTTTTGGAGAAGTTTGTTTAAATTAAAAAAAAATTTGTGGTCTTTAGTCTCTTTTTTGGCGTTCCGAGGGCAAGTTTCATCAACGGTCGCGTTATTTTATTTTACCTAATGCATTTTGAGTTTGCAAGAGCGCGCGATACGATCAGAGCCGAAAAACACGTCTAGCAATTATTCAGTGACCAGATGCGTCGCAGTGTAAATTCCTCTAGTATCCAAATAGGGAAATCTTTTTCGACTGGTTCCTTGGATTGCTTTTTGATGAAAGAGTAGACGCCTCAGAAGCTGTAACTTATAATAACTGCTCTTTTCCAGGATTTGTCGGACAGTTTACGAGTAGATGTATCCTAGATGGAGCATAAACGGATATAAGACCCAATAAGAGGTGGTTGAGTATCAGTGCAAGGTCGTCGTCAATTGGCTCTGAGCGTAACTACTTAAGGGCACTGACGAAGTGACGAAGTAAGGTAAGTATCGTTATCAGAAAAATAGAAGTAGCTTAGTTGAAGCTCTTCTAGCAATGAAACGTTAAGGAAGTTACTTTTAGAAAAAAATACCAGTTCCATGTGCACAGCGTAAGTAGAGAGGCACGTGAAGAGGCATATCTTTTTTGTACTGTTTGTAATGACGTCAAGTGTCCCTATGAGGCCCATCCTAGTTTTTTTGAAGGGAATTGGATCATCAATTGGATCGTCAAAACGAGTTGGAGGTAGGTCAAACTTAATTTTAAAAAAAAACGCTCTGCCTTGGAACCTATTGCAGCTTAAGCAAGGATGTTTCATCCGTCTGAGTGTTTTTGGGAGCCCAACAATGAAACAACTTTGATGCAAGCAGTTGCCAACGTGTTCAGTGTCTTGATGCATAAAAGGGCAATGGGCGCTCTCGATCAGCAAGCGCACGAAAAACTTCCTTGCTCTATGGATTATTAGTTTTTCTGCATCTGGTAAAACTGAGATACCTAGTAAACCTGGCCCACGAACAATAGCGTAGTCGAGAACATGAGGACAGGTAGTAGTTTGTTTTTCTTGTCAACTTGCTGTCTGGTTCGTATTTGATGGTAGTTGTGTCATCATGAGAACCTCGATGGGACTGTTGATATAAAAAATAATTTGCTTTGCTCACGTATTCCATAGCAGCTGAACGCTTCCGTTTCGTGAAGGTAGCTACAAATATCGATAAAAACTTAAATGCAAGCAAAATTATTGAGAACAAATCTCAAAACTGTCAATAACCGATAAACTGAATCGTAGCGTTACTTAATAACATTGTCTCGTTGATCTACCAACTAGTTTCTTTGATGAAAAGAGTTATATGAGCGTCTAATCAAAACTTGGCGACGTCTTTCAAGTCGATTTACTGCGTAGCGCAGTCTGATGATTTGAGTTTACCAAGGATGAGTTTCCGTCGATTAGCGTTTTTTAACGTATGTATATCACCAACTCTGTTGGGGCAGTAAGTTTTCAGTTTACCGAGCGATTGAACTCCAAGACAAAATTGCTGTTTTTTCGGTCCATTAGTGAGCGAACAGGAGTTTCATTTGCGCGGTAGCTTCACAAGAGGCTTTGCTTGCATTGCTAAACTAATTTGTCGATTGCTGGAGAGTTTTGCTTAAAAAAAACTTTTCAGCTTTCATGACAAACGGCGCTATTTCAACTAGTGAGCCGAAATCCCTTGTCACTCTAAAGAAGACTGTTTGATTGTTGGTTGCATGAATATCTTATTGTTAATTTTGTCACAGGGAATTGCAGTATCTGCAATTTTTTCATCTCTGTCAGAGGAAAAAATGATGTCAATGACGTAAGATACAAATTTGGTTACGTTGAATCGGTGTTTGGTGCAGTTTTATTTCTGTAGCAGAGCCTGTAATCTCGTTTGTCGTGCCAAAAGCATGAATATAGACTCATCAATATAAACTTTTTTGCACAGCTGCTGTTGAATTTTGGGCATGATTGGACAGTAATCAGAAGCTCTCTGATAAAGCTGAAAGTCGCAATCAATGATGAAAGTTTTGCAGCACAGATAAGCCTTATGTTTTAATTTTCCATCATACAATTTTTGTAGGCCAAGGGAATGGTTTTCTTGAACTGCAACTTGATTCTCCTCTTCAAGGCCTGTTTGCAAAAGCAAGGCTTCAAACTTTTTCGGTATGGCCACATGTTTTTGCTCGAAAACTTAATGGCAGCGCAAACATGTTTTTCAGTAGGTCTGATCAAAGTTTTTAAGACAAAAATTCAATGAAATGCCTCCCTATTTAGCTTCCCATGCTTCTTTGGATATCTCACCGTTTTTTTTTGGGTAATACAAAAATCATTCCGGCTTTGGGTTTTGAAGAGTAAGAGACTTGAAGTAATCAGCAAAATCTTCTTAAATTGCACGGTTGCTGGATCTTTTTTTAACATTTTTATATTCAATGCAATTGAGTTTATGATACCAAGTAGTTGTTAGGCGCTTCTTTCACTTCGCTTGTCAGTGGTAGATTTGTTTCGTAGCGGCAATCTGTGTCAATGGAGTTAGTAAGATGCAAATTTAATTAGTCACAACCCATTTCTGGTTGAAAGGGCCAGTAAATGTCCAAGCTAGCAGGTTCATCTCAGCGTAGCTGGTGCTTGTAGGACTTTTCCTTCCTGATATCGCACTGGGCAACAATCCTAAACGCATCTAGGCATAATACAGTTTGCACTGTGCTGTCACCTTGATGAGTTAAATTGGCATCTCGAACGTGAATGATGAGCACAAACTGTTAAGGCTGTATACGTCGAAGATGTCAAATCTCAAAGCTTCAATTGAGAAGACTGACTTTAGATTCAAAGAAGGTTTAAAAGCGTTATGTGCCCAATAAACAACTAAACTAAAGAGTAAGACATTTTGTGCGTCGTACGCTAAGTTATAGTTGTTGAACTGTTGTTGAAGTGCTTCAGCTGTTTGCTGAGGACGTATGAGCAGTTTTAGAGTATTATGCTGTTGTTGAAAAAGGTTACTGGCATGGACTGCAACTGATTTTGATTTTGCTCTTTTTGTCGGTTGGATCGGTAGCTTATTATGTTGTCTTGCTTACGATAGTGACGGGCTGCATGTGGTTGGAATTTTGGTTGAGCCTATGAATTGGGCTTTTTGTTGATGTGTTGACCATCATGGTCTTTTTCTCCGCAGTTGATGATGGAACATCGCTTGCACGGGGTGTATTAATTGAATTTGTGTTGACACAAGGAGTTTGAACGCAGTTTATGTTGTTTGACCAGTTCTGTGCGTTGATTCACGGGAAGTTTTAAGAAAATCGGGCATGCTCCAATATAGCAAAACAGTGCGGTGGGTTATATATGGGAAATTTAATAGTTGTTGTTTTTTTGCCACACTAGGAGATCTGTCGTAGTTTTGCCTACACATAGAAATAAATTGGTTCGATTGGTTGTCGGATTGTTTTTGCTTTGTCGCTTGGCGATTTGGTCCTGCTTCGTTTGAAATTTTTTTGAAATTTCCAGTTGTTCGCTTAGCAGTGAGTAATTAGTTAGTTACAGCAAAAAGTTTTGATTAAAGCATACTCAAAGCTATCCAGCGCGAAGCGTTCTTCTCAGTTTTTCAGCAAAATCATTGAGAGCTTTGAGCAAAAAATTCGAGTCAAATTGTCGGAGTTGAAGTCAACAGTGTGATTGTTGATTTCGAACACGCGCATGAGTTTCCACAAAAATAAGTGGAAAACACTAAGTTTCTCTTTTTATCAATAGGTTAATTTTTTATAATTTCCTAATGAAAGCTGACACGACTTACTTTGGTTTATTCGATTAACGGACTAGTAGATTGCCTGTTTAGACTCAAAGAAATTGGTTCCATTATTTTCTGTCAAATATTTAGCTTTATGAATAGATAGTGATTGAAAAAGGTTATTTTTTCATCAAGGCTCAAACGTGGGTTGGCCTCATTTGCAGTCTGAAAGAGTTCGAACTAGGTGTATCAATCAAATGGGTTGCCGTCGAACTTTTGCAGTTTTATATCCAGTAAGTTGAAACCTTTGAGACCTCATTTGCTGCTACGGGTCGGATGGTTGGTAGCGTAATTGCTGTTTCGTCCTTGTTGACAGTCAACAAGGTTGTTGCGATGTTGATGGCGTGATTACGCGTTAATTCTATGTTGCTCTATGTTGCTCACTGAAGTAGTTGGCAACGTACTGATCAGTTTTAGTAACAGGACTTTTCGCGAGTGAAACTGATCGGAGACCTTTGGACTCCGTCTGTTATGTTTGAGTTGGGTATTAACTTGTTGGGTATTAGATGCTGGTGTTGGGGGAAATTGTATCACAGAGGTGCGCAAAATTTGATTGTATCCAGTTTTGTAATAGGTGAGACTGGTCTGAAATCAGTTGCTGAAGTGGTGATAACAGCAAGACTGAGTTATAGTTTCTTTGGTTGCTTTTGGAGGTGGGGAGCTGTAGCGTCGAGGAGCGTCTATGTCGCTTTTATTCTAACCGTAGGTAGACGTTTAAGTAGGAAAGTCGGCAGCCGTAGTACTGATGACGCTTTTGGCTAAGTTTTCTTTAGTATTCGAGCTCTTTGCTGCTTAATTGGCTGTTGCCGACGTGCTTTGCGGCCTTGTAGTCTTAGAACCTTTGTTTGCTAAAAATTTGCGTACTTCCGAATTTTGATTGTTATGTCGCATTTTCGCTTTCGTAGGCTTGAAAGAACGTCGAATCTTTTTTGTGCTTCTCGAAGGGACAAAACGGCCAAGTTTTTTGCAATTTTATCGAGGTGATCGAAAACAGAGACTACCTACTCGAAATTAAGCCCGTTATCGATTTTACTCGAATTGGCTATTTGCCTCCTTATGTCTTCCTCAAGTTACCCGAAGGTACTGCAGCGGCGTATGCATTGGTTAAGTAGTTGTTACAATGTTGGTTTCGTTGGACCCACTAACAAGGAAGTTGGAACAATAGAAGGTAATTAGACTAGTAGTGTTTATGATTCTACTTGCTCAGATCGCAGTGATCGCTAAATTTTTTGCTAGAATGGAGCTTTTTTTGGATTTATGGTTAAGTAATTGAGGTTGAGCAGCAGCGCATTCAAACGAGAGCGCTCTGCGCTATGCGCTAAGACTAATTAGTGAAAAAATTTTTTATTGCTTTTTTTTGGAATCGCGTTGAGTTAGAAAATTTGAGCTTTTTTTAAATTTTTGCTCGAAAATTTAAAGGCTGATAAATAGGTTAATGTATTTTAGTTCTTTAGAATTTTGTTCTAAACCGCCAAAGTTTAAGTAACTTTACTTTTGTTTCAGAAGTCAAAATTGTTTTTGATCAAGGTCACACAAATAGGGGGAAAATATGATTATACCGCTTTTCTGATAATTCTTATGAAAGACAAGCCATGTTATGAATTGAGTGCAATTATAAAGTCAATCAATGAAGTTTTTTTTCAATCTAATACACTTGGCAATTTCGACTCACTCAAAAACATAAATCGTTAGATTTCCTGTTTTTATATTAGATATGTCGATAACAGAAAACAAGTCAGCTCGTATCAGGGCGAAGTCTTGGATGTTCCAACTTTCTCGAAAGTCTATGGTCTTTGCTTTTTTAAAGAAATGTTTAAGTTTTCGGAAAAATGGAATATATATATTTTTAAACTTTGCTTAAGCATGTCCCCGCACCTGCCACAATTGATGTAGGAAATGATATTAAAATGATATATTGATTCCAAATTTGATAAAACATAAACAGAACATAATAGATTTTGCATGCAGCAGAAAGTTAAATCGACTAAACCATTTGATCTTTATTGGTCAAAGGTTTGTTAACAAGTCGGAACTTGTGTGGAGAAAAATGCAACTGAGCACAAAAAGTCCATTTCTTTCTTCGAAGGTCGGAACAATCTGAGTGAATCCACAACCTTAGACTCTTTTTCCGTAAAGGCTATTTAAAAAAAAACGACAAAAAAGAGCAATTTCAGGCATTTTTGAAAAATTTTCACAACAAAAAATACGATGTTTTGGGTTCCCTCTTCAAAAATAACATATTTTGTCACCAAAGTCGTCTTTAGAGAAAATTAAGGATTAGTCAGCCGAAAAATGATGGCTGAAAATAGTACCAAAGTAGGAAAATTTTTAGTCGCCAGGGGGCCGAATCTTTGATGCGGACGCACCCTTTATCTTTAATTTGAAAGCATACTCGAACTCTTACGAGTTTTAGTTGAGTTCAGGCGCATATCTAGGAGTTTATCGAGGTTGGGTCGATTCCCAAAAAAGTTTTGAAATTATTATGAACCTTGTTTTTCTTCCAAAACATTATAAAGACCCCAATTTGACAAATTTTTTGCGCCGCAGGCAATTTTTTGAAAAAAGGCCAAAAAGGCGTTTTTAGGCACTTTTTGGAAAATTTTGACCAAAAAATCGGGTTTTTTCGGCGAGCGCTCCCTCCTCAAAATTTGTATAGATTGGCGTCTTTAGAAAAATTTTGAGGTCAGCCAGCCAAAAATGGATATCTCGAAATAGTACAAAGGGGGGCACTTTGGGTCGTCAGGGGGTCGAATCGCTGAGGGAAAGAAGGCGTCCCCCCCCTAAATCCGCTACTGGTTGTGGTACTTAGAAAACATTCACTTTATTAAAGCTGGTTTCTCTTTGCTTTGTGATATGCCTTAACTGTAAGGATTCTAATAGCTTGAGTCGAAAGAAGAATATGAAAAATATCAGCAGCTAACTACTTATGATGAAAAAGCTAACGTTTGTAAAAAAAACTCAGCTTTCAATAAATATTCTTACTGAATTGAAAATATAATGAAAAGAAAAAACCTAATTCATAGTTAAAAAAGAACAAACGATTCCAAGGACAATTGATTCTGCAGAAAACATAACATTTTTTTTTCAAATTTTTATTGATTTTCGGTTGTATCGGCAAACAGCAAGCAGTCTACTTTTCCTCGCATAAAAATCTATGTGGTTGGAGGGCAGCCACATAATTGGGCATGATGGTGATTTGTTGACAAATTTTTTAATACAACTTGATAATTTATCGGAATGAAAACATTCCTTTGATTGTTATTTCAAAGCATTCGTACACAAACTGGAGAATTTCGAACAGAATTAATACACTCCAACCGAGCCACAGCCCCAGGTTCCCACCGAAATCACTCAACAACGCTGTGACGTCATAAGAACTCGATTCAGAAATTTTCTGGAAATTCAGAGCTTCGTAGAAAACTTCGAGTCTCGCAAAGTTTTCTCGAATTTGACGTTGAAGAGTGCCTTCATCAATTTGGTTTTCTGTCAACATTTTCTTGGTATATCTGATCACCCTTTTCGACTTAGATTCCAGCATTCTGGAAACAAAGTATGGGGCGTATGCTTTTGTGGGCCAAGGTCCAGAGGACTGTCGTTGAGCGAAACTAATAGTTTCACATTCGTGGGGACAATCACACTTGAGATTATTATCTCGGTAGTCATCGTAAACACTCTTTCGACACCGACTTTCCGATTCTACTTTCAAATTGCAGAAAGTCTGCGACGCGTTGTTAATATGATCATCTTCGCTGAATGCCTGCTCGTAACTGTCTGTACAATTGCATCGCATAGTCATAGTATTGATAACACAAAAGTAAAAACAAGTATCTTCATCATACTGAGGCCATTTCTTTGAAAAATCTGAATTCAGTTTTAGAAACTGGGGCCAATAATCAGCACAGTTGCTGTATTTTCCTCCTTGTCGTTCAATTACATTCATTCGTAGAGAGATAAATGTAGCTTCTCCGGCGCCAACTGCGAAGCTTTGAGCCCGAACTAAAGGTCGCGTTTTGGCGTCGTGAATGATAGCTCTAACTGACGCTGTTGGTGCAAGCAGTCCCAAATACTCCTCAGTGTCCAGAAAAAAGGTCAGTTTCAAGCCGAACTCTTGGCCAGTTTTGCTACTGGATCGAATGAACCAAGGCCTCGAAGTGTTTTGGTCTCTTATAGAGTTAAAACTGAAGCAGTTACCGTAAAAGGGTTCCTGGAATGTTTTGAAGAAGTTTGCGTCACATTTTCTGCCATCATAAGTACACTGGACGATAAAATCTTGCTTCCGGTGTCCATTATACAAAATGACATTTTTTGAGAACAGAACTGCCAGTCTGAAATCTGAAAAATCTGAGAGCTTCGAAGCTTTATAGAGACCATAGAAATCGTGCGGTTTGACCGAGTAAAACTGATCAATTGGGTCAAATTTCTCGACAAAATTTTCGTATGTGTCATGATTGATATAATAGGCATATGTGTCAGTGTCATGATATTCGATTGTTTCGTCCCAATAATAAAAGTTCTCGTTACGCGGTTCTTCAGTTGGTGAATGCTGATTCTTTGGTTCTGGGGGTGTAAGTTCATTATCTTCGCCTTTCAAATCAGCATTCTCATAGCTTTGATCCGATCGTTTGGGTCTCCGACCGGTTTTATCGCGCCTTCTCGCTTTTCCAAGCTCCTTTTCAACTTCTCTTTCTGAGTTCTTCGTTTTTCCGACATCTGATTTTGGAATGGCGATGTAACCCATTTTGAATCCACGTTCATTCAGCAATGAATTGGTGCGAAACCGTACAGTGATGACTGAGTTCGTTGATACAAAGTTCAAAATATGCGGTCGTTTTTTGCCACAAATCCTTTCAAAACGCCCTACTTTGAGTTTTTTCGCCGTTTCTGTATAATTACTATCAAAGACCTCCAGGTAATCTGCACATGAACCCATGGTGCCTTCAATTTGTAAATCTTCAAGTGACAACACCACTTCAGACTCTTTGGAGGATTGTATGGTCCATTTGCAGTCCATATTCGCTTCATAATGGCTCGGGTAATTCTTAGATGTAAACTCCTTAAAAGTCTCGTCAGCACGCAGTACGGATTCACACACTTCACACCTGCTTAGATTCTTAGTATCGGAAAAACCGCTGTCTTTTTTATGACATTCGGTCTGAGCGCATGGGGGCGAGCAGTATGTTTCACCTGGGCACTGAATATAAGGCCATGCGCAAATTCCTTGCTCGTCAGTTATTTTATCAGCTCTTCTTTGTTGTATATCTATGCAGTTATAATAGAACGGATTTTCGTCACTGTTATCGGCACAGTTACTGATGCCATTGCAGACCCATTTAGTAGGTATGCAGGTTCCGCTCCCATTGCATCTGTGGTAGTTTTCTCCGCACGACAACGGTTGCTCTCCTTCAAAAGCTTCTTCTGCAATTGATTGAATCGAACTCATTACGTATTTATCCAGGAGCTGCAAATCTTCATACTCGCGGATTCTTCCGATTTTAGATTTCCTCAGCGGGTTTTCGTTGCACACGGTCACAGCTGGGAACTCAAGTTGAGGTTTCGTTATTATTTCGATGTCAATATCAGTTGGATAGTTTAAGTAAGTTTGAATTAACTTGGCACATTGCGACAGAAGACAAGTTATAAGTGCGATGTAAATAAATAACCAGGCAATTTGAAGAAACCAACGTCGTTGTCCTGTTTGAGAGATGGTTGCATCTCTAAGACGAATAGCGGAAAGTTTTATTTGGTCCAAAATTGATAAATCTTCATTTCTTGAATCAGTAGAGCAAGCACGAATTCGTGTCTCGGTTTCCATATCAATAATTTTGAGGTAATCACTTTGATAGCTGATAGGTTGAAAAACTAGATATCAACAATTAGATAACTACTATTGTCTATAATATGAAAAAAAATTTACACAGAACATTTTTTGAACGTTTGATATCAGCTCAAGTTTAGACCAAATTTTTTTTCTTTTTCCTGAATTTTTATGGGAAAAAGCAAAGCTGAATCCAAAGTTCTTTTAAATTTGTGATTAGACTGGAGACAGCGGCGGTGTTTTAAGCTCCGGTTCAAAATCTATCGCTTACTGACGCATTGACGCTAAAGGAACAGACTCATGTTTACTGAGGGTATGTAATATCATAAGCGACATATATCCGGTAGACTTAGAAAAGATCCAAAAAACTGGCATGGATACTTTGCTTTCAAATTAGACGCTGGGGAACGCGTGTTAAAAAAAATAGAACCAAAGATGGCATATAGCTTCAGCATTACGGCCAGAAGACTGTAGTTATCAAAATAGCTGCTCTGGGTAATCACTGATAATAATCATAACACAAACTTCGTGCAACGGCGTGCCGAGACTCGGAGTAATGTCTTATGTTCAAATTTCTAGTTTTCCTGAAGAAGCCTACAAAATATATTAATTAGTTTACTGTCTCTAGGGGTAACAAAATATTAGCAAGTTCTATCTACTTATGTACAATTGTGTACTCTCCCGTACTCCTTTTTGTGTACAATTGTGTACTCTCCCGTATTTTCATATCAAATTCATCCATGCGCATCTTTATTATATTCTTAACTTGAAACAGATATGAACAGATATGCCCAGGAAAGCGGTCTGTATTTAGACAACCGCGTATTTATACTCGTCAGTAAGCAGACAAATACCATTTTAATTAATCAGAATTAATTTTTCATTTCTTCCTTGTCTGGATTCTGATTGGTTATCATAGTATGGGTCTGCTGCATGAAGAATCTGAATAAGCGGTTGTCTAAATACTGCTACGTAACCCCCGGAGTTTGGTCTGTATCTAGACAACCGCGTATTCCTACCTACTCGACAGTAATTAGACAAATACTGTGTTAACCAATCAGAACCGAGATCGGAAAGCGAACTTTCGAAATGAATAATAATTATTTATTAATTTCCTCTTTGTCTCGATTCTGATTGGTTAATACAGTGTTTGTCTGCTTACTGACGAATAGGAATACGCTGTTGTCTAAATACTGCTACGTAACCGTAACTCCCTAATCATGAGCGGTTATGAAAAGTAATTAACTATTAAGCAAACTTGAGCTGCGCATGAAATGACGCTGAACAGGGTGGCCAATCAAAAAGCAGAATGGTCTAAGAGCAGAATGGGTTCAAGATCAAAAAACCAAAAAAATCAACTTTTTTAAGTTAATCGGTAATTAGTAAAAATGTCAATAAAGCAACGAACATTTTATGCATAATTTGAGTAATTTAATCAAGAATTTAATAAAAAATTAATAAAAAAACTCAATGAAACTATTCAACTCATGCATAATTTATTCGGTATTTTTTGTTGAATGTAATAGTTGTTTGATCAATTAGTTCGTATAAACCAATACAAATCAATATGTTTCTGTTTTTCTATTTTTGGAACCATTCTGCACTTGGACCATTCTGCTTATTGCTCCGCCTCCACTGAACAGGCATACATCCTATGATGAAGATTGAAACACAGTCGGTTGTAAAACAGACATGAATCAGACAATAACTAATTAAGTTGCAAAACTCAAGCGCTGCTTGATTTGATTAATCGCTCTTCACGATTTATATGAAAAAATTTCTTTCATCATCCCAGTTAGTTCTAAGCAAGGAATTGATCAATTCAACGCTAAAATAAAATACCTTTTGAAATGATTGGCTTATGTAAAAAGAAAACTCTTCACCAAATGTCCTTCGGTTTTCTTCCATTTCATTTTGTTCTTGATCTTCTCAGTACTCCAATTTTTTAGCCGTATTTTTAGTTTCCTCTGAAATTCAAAACACTAATAATTTTTGAGATTTTTTTTTCATTGGGTGTTTTAAACATTTTAATAACAAAAATTTCGATTAGCAAGCTTAATATTTTTTTAACTTAAAGTTTGATTTAACTTCATTTATCCTCCATATACGCTAAGCTGAAAGAAAAAACTATTCTGTTTCAAAAAGAGGTCTGTTCTAAGACTCATTTTGAGCGGTTAAGCACCGACCGATGGTTGCTGCATAAAATAATTGGCAGGTATTTAATCAATACCAAAGCTCATACTCATATGAAGAAAGTAAATAAAACAAATCACAAGCATTTTTTTCAAAACATTTTTTAACAATACTATATACTGTTTGCAATTTAAAACAGACAGCCGTTTTTTGCGCAAGTAGTACAGAATGATCCGAACCTAGTCTTTTAAAAACATACACACACAGAAAAGTTTCTTTTTAAAAGTAGTGCCGTTATTTGTGGGTCGTGTAATTTATTGATCTCAATGAAAGACTAGTAAATAACCACGCTTAACAGTCATAGTGAAATAGCAAGTACGTCAATAACTTTTTAAAACGGTTTCCAATATTCCGTGCAAAAATTACAAAAACTAACTTTTTCTGAGTAAAAGTAAGCACCAAAAAACTTAGTTTCAAAGGTCGAAATAGTTACTGGATTAAGATTAAGAAAAAAAAGATCGGCAACTTTTAAAAATGCAAATGTTCAGTTTTGTTGAAATTTAGATTGAAGAGCTCTTGTTTTTTTTAACTCTTGATCGGTTGTTGAAGAAAAATTGCTTTTAGATTCCGCATCTGGGTCGCCCTGGGTCGCCCTTGGTCTGTATCTAGACAACCGCGTATTCCTACCTACTCGACAGTAATTAGACAAATACTGTATTAACCAATCAGAACCGAGATCGGAAAGCGAACTTTCGAAATGAATAATAATTATTTATTAATTTCCTCTTTGTCTCGATTCTGATTGGTTAATACAGTGTTTGTCTGCTTACTGACGAATAGGAATACGCTGTTGTCTAAATACTGCTACGTAACCGTAACTCCCTAATCATGAGCGGTTATGAAAAGTAATTAACTATTAAGCAAACTTGAGCTGCGCATGAAATGACGCTGAACAGGGTGGCCAATCAAAAAGCAGAATGGTCTAAGAGCAGAATGGGTTCAAGATCAAAAAACCAAAAAAATCAACTTTTTTAAGTTAATCGGTAATTAGTAAAAATGTCAATAAAGCAACGAACATTTTATGCATAATTTGAGTAATTTAATCAAGAATTTAATAAAAAATTAATAAAAAAACTCAATGAAACTATTCAACTCATGCATAATTTATTCGGTATTTTTTGTTGAATGTAATAGTTGTTTGATCAATTAGTTCGTATAAACCAATACAAATCAATATGTTTCTGTTTTTCTATTTTTGGAACCATTCTGCACTTGGACCATTCTGCTTATTGCTCCGCCTCCACTGAACAGGCATACATCCTATGATGAAGATTGAAACACAGTCGGTTGTAAAACAGACATGAATCAGACAATAACTAATTAAGTTGCAAAACTCAAGCGCTGCTTGATTTGATTAATCGCTCTTCACGATTTATATGAAAAAATTTCTTTCATCATCCCAGTTAGTTCTAAGCAAGGAATTGATCAATTCAACGCTAAAATAAAATACCTTTTGAAATGATTGGCTTATGTAAAAAGAAAACTCTTCACCAAATGTCCTTCGGTTTTCTTCCATTTCATTTTGTTCTTGATCTTCTCAGTACTCCAATTTTTTAGCCGTATTTTTAGTTTCCTCTGAAATTCAAAACACTAATAATTTTTGAGATTTTTTTTTCATTGGGTGTTTTAAACATTTTAATAACAAAAATTTCGATTAGCAAGCTTAATATTTTTTTAACTTAAAGTTTGATTTAACTTCATTTATCCTCCATATACGCTAAGCTGAAAGAAAAAACTATTCTGTTTCAAAAAGAGGTCTGTTCTAAGACTCATTTTGAGCGGTTAAGCACCGACCGATGGTTGCTGCATAAAATAATTGGCAGGTATTTAATCAATACCAAAGCTCATACTCATATGAAGAAAGTAAATAAAACAAATCACAAGCATTTTTTTCAAAACATTTTTTAACAATACTATATACTGTTTGCAATTTAAAACAGACAGCCGTTTTTTGCGCAAGTAGTACAGAATGATCCGAACCTAGTCTTTTAAAAACATACACACACAGAAAAGTTTCTTTTTAAAAGTAGTGCCGTTATTTGTGGGTCGTGTAATTTATTGATCTCAATGAAAGACTAGAAAATAACCACGCTTAACAGTCATAGTGAAATAGCAAGTACGTCAATAACTTTTTAAAACGGTTTCCAATATTCCGTGCAAAAATTACAAAAACTAACTTTTTCTGAGTAAAAGTAGAAGTAAGCACCAAAAAACTTAGTTTCAAAGGTCGAAATAGTTACTGGATTAAGACTAAGAAAAAAAAGATCGGCAACTTTTAAAAATGCAAATGTTCAGTTTTGTTGAATTTTAGATTGAAGAGCTCTTGTTTTTTTTAACTCTTGATCGGTTGTTGAAGAAAAATTGCTTTTAGATTCCGCATCTGGGTCGCCCTGGGAAAGAGCAGTATAAAGCGGGCAACTTGCTCCCAAAATAAAAACTTCAACGTAGAATCGAGTGGTACCCCCTTGATAGTGCTCAATGGGGTGTAAATTTCGACGACCATGTTAATGTTGTCTCAAATGCCAAAGTCGACTTGATAGGTGTGTTAGCTAGAGGGTTAAGGAAAACTAAAGAAGATCTTTAAAAAACATGTAGCAGACGTGGCTTTGGTTCCAATGTCTTCTAGTGTGATGAGCACGGACTCCAGCGAGACTGTCTCTATCACTTTGGCCTTTAGTCTCCTTACCCCAAAACTTTCGTGGGTCACAAATTTCTTATTGGACTGTAAGGCCTCGGCGGGGCTGAAGAGAGGAAAACTTGGGCTCTTTTGGCCTCGAATTAACCGTTGATGATATTGTCCCAAGAACCTAACATTATAATAAGGAAGCATCTGTCGATTTTTGATGCAAATTTGAATGATGGCGCGGATTTTTACCACAGAGAAGTTTCTTTTTAAAATAAGTGTCGTTATTTGTGGGTGATGTAAAAACATAATCTCAATAGAAGACTACTAAGTAACCACACACGATAGTCATAGTGAAATAGGCAAGTACGCCAACAATTTTGAAGAAAAACTAGAAGAAAATATTTTAAGAAAAGCATACAAAATCTTAAAAATGGTTTCACAATGATTTTTTGAAGTTTGATATCCAATGTGGCGTGAAAAAATACAAAAACTAAATTTTTGAGTAAAACTAGAAGTAAGCACCAAAAAATTGTAAGCGGCTTAAACTAAGCAAAAGCAAGCCTGCTCGCTCGCTTTACAGGCTCAAAATTAGACGACAAAAACCAAAAATAAAACGAGTTGTTCCCGACAATGGAAAAAGTTTTTAGGGTTTTTAAACGTGGTTCTAATCGCGTCTGGAAGGATTGCAAATTGATATATCATTTTAAATAAAATATCATTTTTCCTGAATGTGCGCGGAAAACCGAAAAGGAAAACAAACTTAACACACCCGACTACAAAATTCTTCCCCAGTTACAAGGGTCGGAACAAATACTGGATTAAGATTAATTCATAAATACTGGCAGTTTTAAAAAATGCAAATTTTCAGTTTTCTTGAAACTTCGATCAAAGATTTCTTGACTTTTTTCAACTCTTGATCGGTTGTTCACGAAATATTACATTTAGATTCCGCATCTGGGTCGCCGTGGGAAGGTGCAATATAATGCGTAAAAATCGTTCCCAAAGAAGAACCTTCAAAGTAGTATCGAGTGGTACCATCTTGATAGAGCTCAATGAGGTGTAAATGTCGACGACCATGTTGATAATGCCTCAAACGCCAGTGTCGACTTGATAGGAGTGTTAGCTAGAGGAGTAAGAAAATCAAAAGTTGGTCTTGAAAAATAAACATGTGGTTGAAGTGGCTTTGGTTCCGATGTCTTCTAGTGTGATGAGCACCGGCGCCAGCGACTCTGTCTCTATCACCTTGTCCTCTAGTCTCCTTTCCTCAAAATTTTTGTGGGTCACTAACTTTTTATCGGCCGTTAAGGCCTCGACAAGGGCTGCAGAGAGGAAAACAAGGGCAAGTTTTGCCTCAAAATAATCGTTGATGATATTGTCCCAAGAATCTAAAATTATAATAAGGAAAAATCTGTCATTTTTTATGCAAATTTAAATGATGGCGTCGTTTTTACCTGCGACTCTGTTTTGGGGCTGCTTCTCGTCCTTTGAGGGATCGTCTTGTGGGTCGCTACAGAAGTTGGCTTCTTTGGATAAACCTTTTTCCATTTTCCGGCTAAACTTGTAAGTTTGTTCACGCGTGATTCGAACAAAAGTTTTTTTTTCATTTTTTGTCAAGATTCGTCCAATCAAATTGAAGATAAACTGTAAATTAGTCATTCAGGCTGAAAAAAAACTTTGACTTTTCAAAACAAAAACTAATTTTGAAAAGTTTAATTTGCTATTTTTTTGTCAAATAAACTTTTTTTTAAAAAAAACTTGAAAAGTTTTGTTAATAAACAGAAAACAATCTCATTTCTTTTTTTTTCATATTATTGTTTCTTACTCTTTTCGAAAGACAAAAACAGTGGGTTATGCTTAATTTGCTAAAATTTTACGCGTGTGTTCAGTTTTCTTATCACACCACGTACAAAAAAC
>NC_087062.1:16385897-16443424 GCF_963678635.1 Symsagittifera roscoffensis | reverse complement strand
TTTTGAAAACTGTGTCTCAGAAAATGCGCATGTAAAAACATAGCTTCACCATTAAACCGACCATACCGGCCATAATAGTTTAAGTGGCCAAACAAAATAGCCGATACGTTTTCATTACACCATTTCTTTTCTTTTGAAAACTACTTTGCTATTGAGCAGCTTAATTAATTTACACCTGCGTTGAGTTTAAACTAACTTCATACCAAGACCTGCAGTTTTTGATAAGTTAGCTGTTTAAAGGTAAGCTAAACCTGGCAGTTGTTTTTTCTTCTGTGATATTCATATTGTTATTTATTTATAACGATTATCATTATGATTTATTATTCATAATATTATTATATTTACAAGGTATCGGCAAAAGTTTTCCACTTTTGCGGATATCAAATTAACTCAGTGATATGGTTGTAGCTAAGCTCTTGCCTTATTGTTTACCTTTTTTATGCCAAACATGTTACATTTTTTTAAACCATTTTATTTGAAAAGCATTGAGGAAAACAAAAAATAAAGACAACTTGACCTTGACTTTAACAGGCCCAACAATCGAAAAAATTTAATACATATCGAGAAAACTCCATGCAACTTTCTAGAGGCATTTTTCCAATTAATCTTTCTTAAAAAAAAGATTTAAAAAAGAGCAGGAATTTTCGACAAAATAAAAATTAGGTTGTTGGGGGCAGTTAAAACATCAAATTAATGGCCTAATTGAACATATTTTCTACAAATATCTCCGTAATAGATTTTTCTTACTTTTTCAGTTCACCATTTTGTATTATTCGTTTTATTTTTATCCAAAACTTTTGTTTAGATAGGTGATTAGAAAGCAACCTGCAGAGTATAATTGAGAAAAAGAGGTGAAAAAGAAGAGATAGACATGCCCCCGCCACTGGCAATGAAGATGGGTCTCACCCCCAACTGTGGGGTATGTGGGGAGAAAGTGTACCTGATGGAGCAAGTGCTGGCCATGGGTCAGAGTTTCCACAAGAAGTGCTTCAAGTGCTGTGAGTATGCCTAACTAAATCTTATGTTCAGGCGGTTTTGTGTCTGAAAATCTAGAATAAATTTGAAGAAAATCAAACAGAGAAAAAGTTGTTACATGTACATTACCATACACAAAAGTTTAAGGTTGAAACACTTGATGTATTGAATAGTCCATTTATAATTGTAATAACCATCTACAGCGTCTCTAGTTACCATCATGGGTACTCTCTTAGAGATTAAAAAACCGATGAGATCGATCATGAGTTTTGCATCGTTATAGAGGTACAGACGGTGAACTAGGAGAAAACAATTTCAAAGGATATTTTATCTGAAAAATCATTATGATCTGAAAAAAATCTTGGAATCTTTTTTTCTCTGGTTCACATCGTGATAGCTCTTTGTACTGCACATAATACCTGTATTTGCTATTGCAGGAAAAATCATATATGGTATACCAATTTTTCGTGATGCTTAGCAACAAAAATTAGGTGAAAAAAAACTTAAAAAACTCCAGAAGATTTAAGCTTTTCCACAGAGAGGAAAACTAAAAAGCAACAAAGCTTTCAAAACAGTATGTATTATAGTATGTTTTATTGTCATCATTTTATATTTTTATTTTAATTAAATTGTTAGATAAGCCAAAGGGAAGAAAGATCTGTTTCGAAATACAGTCTAAAAGATAATGACCTGCGGAAATGCAACCATTTCAAGAACAAAAAGACTTTTGTTGTTCTGACCATTGAAAATAGGGAGGATCTTTGCTTTTGAGTCTGTTTTAGTTTTTTCCTTTTTTTCTATTTTTTTCCTTGCAAAATCAGATACCATAAATAATCATTGCAATGGGTCGAGTTATATATCATATTAAAACGTTTTTAGCCGTAATTCTAACCTTAAAAAATTTGAAAAAATTCTGTGTCCGAGAAAAACCCTGAAAAGTTAATTACTCTTGTTTGGTTTCTAAAAGAAAAGTTCTCTCGCTGCTGTGCTGAGACTAACTGGTCTAAGACTTTTTCAATTATCAGAATAAACTTTAGGAAAAATTGAAGAAACGCGGATCTCTCATTTTAAAATTTATTTTAGCACTTGCTTTAAACTTTCTTGTTAGCCTTACTACTCACAGTTTTCACAGCCATGTTACTCAATCTGACAATTTTTTCTTTAATTCAGTCGCCGTATACTAAATGAGCTTAAATTTTGAAAAAAAGAAAAAAATTTTATAAAATCACGAGGCTAAACTGTGCACTGGATAGGCGCACAATTTTTGTCTTTATGTTCCTGGATTCCAGAGACAAGTCTTTAAACATGTTAAAATTTTGTCGGAACAATCCAAGAAAATTAAAGAACAATTTTTGTTGCTTTCTTGCTTTAATCTTAAACTTAATTTCTTGCATCAGCGTATTTGGAGCATTCTGTACCACATGCACAGCAAACGGCTATCCTCTTCCTAGAAATATATAATCAGCAATAAAATTTTGTGAGAATAAATACAGACTCCTTTACTCTTAGGTGTTTCCTAACTAAACAGAGTTTCAATAGTTCAGAGGTGTAGCGATTAGCATATGTGCCTTATAAGCATGCAATGATTGCTTCAACTGCGCGTGCTTTCAGACGTAAAATTTTCAAATATTTTCGAAACCTCTAAATTTTTAGGGGATGTAATTTTTCTTTTTCACCTAATTAAAAATTCGGCTGAGTGTACGATGTTTAAAACTACAAGTTTGAATATGCAGACCGTATAATAGCGAATCTTCAAAGGACATTCTTTTCATGGGCATGCTAATCGACAGACATGCTAATACGCCAGTCTCCCAACACTTCATAATCTCCTTTTCTATATATTTCTCTTTTCATCTTAATTCATGTGCTTTAATAGATTTGAGTTGTAAGGCAGATCAATAAGATCTATCGGATAAAAAAACTTAAAAGACTGTGCTAGGCAAAAATACTGAAGGATAACAAACAAAACTGATATGATCAATGGCTTTTTTCGAGCATAGAATTTAAGCTGTTTTTTTTTATTTCAGCTAACTGCAAGAAGCTACTGGAAGCAACTTCCTATGCAGAACACGAAGGGAAGTTGATGTGCAAAGCATGCAAGAACAAGATGCCCAGAAGCAACTCAGTGAATGTGGGCATAAGACCTGGACATATCCAGGTTCAGAGCTCCAATTCTGTGCAGAACGGGGTCGCATCTCCTGCTATTCCGGCGGGCGTGGTGCTGAGACGGGACAGCGCGCGCAAGGGTAAGCATAGAGTATAAGTCACATATCGTCGAAAATTGACTGCTTTTATTGTTGTTTTACATGTAATTATCGCTGAACGCGTAAAGTTAAGACAAGGTATGAAAAACAAATCTGTTCACAATTGTTACTTCTTTTGACCATTCCAAGTTTCATTGCATTCCGACAATGTTAAAGTAGTTTTTCAAAGTTTAAATTCAAGGGTGGGGTGGAAAAGAGCCTCTAAACTATGTTTACACAATATAATGATTTGCACTAAAGTCGCTCAAGTTTTCAATCTGTTATACTACTTCATTAAGGAAAATTGATAAGAGCTATTATCAGAAAGACAAAACGAGACGATTTGAGTTATTAGGTTTAATTGTCTTTGGAAAACACCTTGCGCAAGATACAAAAAACCATGATTGCGTTAGGTCGATTGAGTTTGTCCAAATCCGATCACAATAGTTCTTTTCAATCAAATAAAAGTTAAGTCATGAAAACTGTAATAACACTTCGTTAGTTTTTCTGCCTCATTAAATTGCACAAATAGCTTTGAAGACGGTATTATGGCTATTATGATTTTTACACACCTTCTTAATCTATTCTATATAGCTTTGCAAAGCTCGGTCTTCACATGATCAACCTTTCTGATGTGAAAGGTGTGCGCTTCCATTACATGTATCACTGGTGCGATGGCGTGGCCGAAAAATATGTACAAACAAGTTGGAGTTTCAAAAAAAATTAAGGAACATTTTTCTAAATTCAATTCTAGTTGTACAGTTGAGAAAGTAACAACGCGTTAACAAAAAAGACACGCCCAGAATCTTTGGATGCTTTTCAAAAAAATGACGTCAGCGAGCACTTCTCCGGCCAAAACTGGGTATCATGAAATCTGAAAATCATAGATTTCGATCATTTTCGACAGAACTAAATTTGTTTCTAATTTTTTGATTATAATGTGTGAGTTTTTTTTATAGCAGCGCCTCCTCCGCCCGTGGAGACAGTGGAAACAGTGGAGCCTCGACCGAAAGCAACTCCTCGACAACCAGAAATGCCCAAAATTAAAACGACCGCTCCACTCCTCGTGCGAAGCAACACGACTCCCATCAAAGTCGCCGACACCACTGACAGCAAGTTCGGATCTACGAACTCCAGCTTTGTGCCTGTGTCGCACTACAAGAAAGCCGACACGTCGTTCAACTCGACGTCGGAGAAGTCATCAGTTAGAGCTGAGTCAGTCACGAGTAACCTGTCGCAAAACGAGAGCAGCGCTTATCACTTCGTCGACCAAAACGCAATCAGTTCGAAGTCTTCAGCATCAGTCTCGACGTCATCGAAAAGTTCGACTCCGATTGCGAACACGCCAATCAAGAACTCTGCGTTCTCCCCGACTGGCGTCACAGTTCAGAAAGTTAAGCAAGATCTTTTTGAACCACGTGAGACTCCGAAACCTCCGCCAAAAGGCTTCGAAAGACCTGTTAGCTTGAGTGAGTTCATTAAGACGAATGTTAAGAAAATCAAATCAGACAGTGAGTCAGAAAGTGAGTCAGACCCGGAAATTGTGCCTCCGCCTCCCGCCATGTTTTCATCGCCGGTTGAAAATAAGGACGCCGAATCAAACTTTAAAATGAAACATGCCGACGTAAGTTTCACTAAAGACGAAGAAACTAAAGCGTATGGTGAAAATCAGAAAGAGTTCGCAAACTTCAATCGGGAACCGAAAGGACGCTGGCAGCTTGAGCAGACGCTGGACCAGTCGAACATTCGGTTAAAAAGTGCTGACAAGAGTTTCGATAAGACCAGTGACGAAGAAGCCGAAAATGATGCTGTCGACAAAGAAGAAAGCAACACGAGAATGAAATACAAGGATGTTAATTTCAACAAAGCTGAAGACGTTACAACTGCTGGCGAAGCAAAAAGTTTTGAAGTCAAAAAGTTGAATGAAGGGATTAAAAAAATTGGCAAGAGGTCCGATAAGGATGTTAATTTCGAGAAAACTGAAGACGTTACGGCTGCAGGCGAAGCAAATAGTTTTGAAGTCAAAAAATTGAATGTAGGGATAAAAAGTGTTGGCAAGAGAATCGATAAGACGAGTACTCAAAAAGCCGGAAGTGATAACGAAGAGAGCAACGTGAAATTGAAACATGTCGATGTTAGTTTCGAGAAAACTGAAATTACGAGCGCAGGAGCCAACAAAGAGACATTGGAAATTCATGTTCCGGGTTCAGTAGGAGTTGTCAAAATCATTCACAATGGCAAAGAACATATCATAGCTTTATGAGAAGTAAAAGATTTAAACAGTCTTTCAATTAATTTTTTCTACTGCAAATTGCTTATCTTACAACAAGTTGCAAAAACTCCGGTAGTCGGAATTAATTAAAAGATTACCTGCAATTTTGAGTTTTCAGGCAAATTTGAGCTTAGCTGCAATTTTGGATTTTTATTTTGAGACTACCTGCAAAATTATCCGCAATTTTGAGCTTTCAGGCAACCGTACGGAATTAGTTATGTCTCATACAGAGCTTGTGAATGCAAAATTCAATTTAACAAAAAGCCCATTGTTATTTTTAATTAAGTTTGCCTATCCAAACTTTTTGCAACTATCTATAAAAGATAATTTGACTAAAACAATTTTTCTTATCAAAGAAGTTTTACTGGCAGTTGAAAAATCAACAATTCAGTTTTAGACCAGGACTTGCAATTTATTATTCAGACAGGGCCTTATGAAAACTTAAACTTCGCGAATCAATTCATATATCAAACAAAGATCTGGCGGCGAGAAAGGATTTCAAAAACAATGAGAAAGGAGTGAAAAACAATTCAGTAATTAATTTAGAAGTTACAAGCATGTGTGAGAAAAAACAAAAAAGAAAACAAAAAAAAACGTGAACGGCCAATTACTGTGCAATTGGCACAAAAACTTGCGACTACAAAATAAAACACTATGTTCAAAATTAGTTGATTTTTGTCCGTAGTGTCACCAGATGATCTGAAGGAAAGACTAGAACTTAAGGATGTTTGACTACTTTACTTGATCAACAAAAAAAGGGAGTATAACTGCAAAAAAGTGTCATCATAAAAAACTTACTAAAGTTTAAATTAGGGTGTGTCAGAGCATAACGAGGCCAAACTATGCATTTTTTGAATTTTAAGCGGATTCTGGAACAATCCAAAATCAGATATGTCGCGAAATCCGCAATTTTGCTATTTTTTTGTCTTCTGTGCTGCTTTGGTTTCCACAAAAGAATAGCTAAAACACTGTGCCGCTCAAAATTGCCTCAAAAACAGATGAAATTGCGGAAACCGGAACAGTTTGTGGTATCAAATATCAAAATAGACCAACAGTGAAACTGCAAGTGGAATCAACAATTTGTTTGATGATTCCAGTTACATATATAGTAGCGTTTTAAATTAATCTTTAATGTACCAAGTGGTCACCTATGATTTCAATCCCAATTATTGCTACTAAGGGAAATAACAAATGTTTGATCTCAATTCCTGCCATCTTACCGCTAACTTCGATCTCGATTACTTTCATGTTCGATCTCAACTCCTGCCAGGTTTGATCTTAAACCTTGCCGTACACCCAAATTTGATCTCAATTCATGTTACTTCGATCTCATTTTTTGCAAACTCCTTTGATATGAAAATTTACCATCTCATTCCACCTCTCACCCCAACCATTCATCTCAAATACTGATGATTTGAAATCACTCTGAACCCACTTCAATTATAAATAATTTTTATTTCGGTGATTGTTTTCAAATCGATCCCGACACATTTGCTTGTTGGGAAATTTCCCAAATACTAAAGGATGACGTTCACCGATTTAGTTGACAGATTCAAATTTTTATAGTGGATTCTGCTGACAATTGTTAATTCCTGGCTTTTAAATTCCGCATTCCTAGTTCCAGCTCTAGTTTTTAATTGATAATATGCGACATCTGGTTTAGTTATGAAATGAAAAAAACTGTGGAATAACATAAAATTTGCGAAATCCGCTCACATTTGCGGATTCCGCTCAAAAACTTTGCGGAATCCACTTATACTTGCCGAAATTTTTTATCTTTTGCGGTGGCTGCTTACAGTTAAGGAATCCAGAACAAATGTGCCGACAAAATTTACGTTACAGGTATTTGCATGCGGAATCTACGGAAATGTTGTAAGTGGAATCCAGTTATATTTTGGAGCATCTTCAAAGGCTTGTCTTCGGAGTTCAAGATTTTACAGGCACCTAATTGTGCTCCTATCCAGTGCACAGTTTGGCTTTGTAATGGTATTTGGATTTTTTTCAGTACAAAGTATGTTCAAAACAATTTTTGAAGTTTTATTCATTTTGAAAAGTAGATGCCAAGAAAACGTGAATTAATTTTCTAAGCTGTTCCATGCAAAATCAGGTACTTGAAAATATCCTTGCAACGTGTCGAGTGATTTGCCATTTTGAAAAAATTTCAAATTTTTTTAGTATCAAGAAAATCTGTATAATAATTTTGTTTGTTTTTCTACTTTCGAGCGAATAAAGCGAGCGAGCAGGCTTATGATAGGGCAATAGTTTTGATATCGCTAGTTCAAAGTATAGACTCACTTTTTTGGAAGTGAATGGTTGAACCCTCTTCATATATTTTTGTTGTGCGACTAACGTTGTTGCGATTTTTCCAATAATTTCCTGTAGTTTCATATATGATCTTCAATAACACATTTTGAACGGCGTATTTCCGCTTCAAGTCTATATCAAGATCAACACTACTAATGACTTGCCGTATAAAAGATTGGCTTTAAGAACTCGGAGAAAATGAACTCGGAGAAACCTCGGAGATTGGCTTTAAGACCTCAACTCGGAGAAAATGAAAGAATGGTCGGGAAAGTTCGCAATGCTACGTCTTTTACCAACCCTGGTGTCAAAATTATATTGACTCTCGTGAACAATTTTCTCCTAATTGAGATTTTTGAAAGCCAATTTCTTTTTAACACCAGGGCTATTGAAAGATATTGCAAGGCTATCCTTCGCGAATATTTTTTTTCCTCAAAAATCTGCTATCTTTGTTCAATTTATTCAAAAAAATATTTAAAGCTGAAACTTATGTTGTTCAATAAAATAACATTAGAATATATATTTAATTTAAAAATTGGAATATCACATATAATAAAAAAGATTCTGAGAACGTATGTTTTGATTGTTTTCTCGAAATACTAAGCGTACACATGGTAATATTTTTTATAAACCAATTTTTTATTGGATTTCTATTTGACTCATGCGAGAGATTTTTAAGACTTTCGAATTTGTATGAGATTAAGTTTCGAATTTTGCACTTTTCGAGACTTTTTATTTTTGCAAATTTCCCAAAAAATTATCATTGAATATGTCTCTGCTGCTGTTTTAATTTTTCCGCAGGTTGCAAATAGAGAGTTACAGAGCAGTTAATTGAAGAGACGGAATCAGACATCTAAGTTTTCATTTCGAGACAGTTGGGCCCCCACCGCTGGTTTCTCCCATATCAGATTCGCTTTCATGAAGAGAAAAAATGGAAGGTTCTGTGGTAATTGTTCCAGACTCCACGGGTCGATAAATTGCTTCCTTTCCATTCACTCTCAGTGATATCTAAGCGAACGAGCATTTCGGTTAGCAAATAAGTACGATAAAAAACGTCTTAACTTTAAAAGAATTGTACAATAAAAGGGGTCTTATCTTTAAAAAGAATCTATATTCCATTAATCTGCAAGTTGCTTAAAGTTTTCTCGACTTTTTAATTTTTTTCAACGAAGTTTTTTTTTGATTTTTTTAAAGTTTTTTAACCCTATGTGAAGTTCAGTTGTAGTGCCTGCTCTTTTGCGCAGAACTGAGAACTCTACTTCATCGATATTTTTGATTAAGTATCCCAGAAAAAATTTCAAAGATAGTAGACATCCGGCATCGGAAACAAAGTTTTTTCTTCCAGTTTTCAGTGTCTGCAACAAGACAAGGCGGTTCTTAACAGGTAGTACAAAATGATCCAAACAATTGACAACGCGAAAAAATTCAGCGCAAACTCAAATAACAAGTGATTCCACTTGTCGCATAATGCGATACAGGCGAAGCCGAGCTGATTGCAGTCTTAGAATATAATATTTTCAAAAAACAGCAGAAAACGAATAGAAAAAACAAATTCTTCTGTAACAAATCGCACATTTAAACACAGAGGCGAAGCTGAGCGTCGCACCACTTGCAATACAACAGAAGAAAATCAAAAATTTTGAAAAAAAAAACTGAATCTATTATGATGAATATGGCTAGGTTTGAAACGAAAACATGCTGAGACTGAATAGAATGTAAAAATTGCACGGGAAGATAATTTATCAAGCGGTAACAAATACCTTATCAGAAATCTTTAAGCCGAAAACAAAATCAAAAAAATTTGAGACATTTGAAAAGTTTCCCTAGCCCTCAAAACACTCAAACAGCATTATTTGATTTTCAAATAAAACAATATGAGACAACTAAGCCGATATAATGTAGCCCGAAACCTATTGAGACAAAAAAGCTTGAAAAAAAAAGAAAAGAAGCTAAGACTAATAAGAAGTTATTCAACCCCATTCGCGCTCAAAACACAGACACGCACGCACACACACGTTTTTTGCTACTCAAAGGACGCAATATAGGCCGATAAGCCAATATACTATAGGCCGAAAGCTATCAGGCCGAAACAAAAGGGAAAATAGTGATAAAAAAATGTTGTCATGAAAAATCCGAATTATATCTCTACTGAAATGTTTAATTTTTTTTCTCAATACTGAGGTGAACACAAAAATATGTTACCAATGAAACGACTCAAAATAAGGTCACGAAGCCGATAAAAAGTAGGCCGGAATCATTTGGTCAGAATAAAATTTTAATTTAAAAAAAAACAAAAAAACATATGAGATGCCAAGGTTGAAAAAATTACAAACAAGTAGCAGAGGTAAATCAATACGCTAAAAGCAACTATAATATTATTAAAACAATAATTTCAAATGAGCGATGTAATTGGATGGTAAAAACAAAGCGGAAACGAATCCGAAAAAAAGTAAACCGAAAACGACGAAGTCGAAAAACCAAAAAAAACACCAAAATATCATTTAAAAAAATTGAACGGCGAAATTATTGGAAAAACACTAATACGGATGCACAGTAAAACTAACAGACCAATGAGTGCAAATATACGCATATACAGCATGCATGTCCTGTACTGCATGCAAGCTGAAATCTATGGACAAAATTGTTTTCGGGAAAAATTCTAGAACCCGATTGCAATACCCTTGCTCTCGCAAGGGTAACACAGATAGCCGGTTGCTGTGAACAAATTTCAGGTCTTTTTCAGGAAAAAAAATCGGCAAACCTATATAAGAGTACTAACTACGGTCATTACTCTTAAAAAGTCCAGCTGCAAGTAATGACTAATTGAAATCATACAACTGGCAAAAAGGATGCAGGAAAACGTAGTGAATAAATTGAATTGTTTTTAGAAATTTCTAATTACTTTTCCAATTCAAAAACTTGTTATAATAAAAAATCTACAATCTGAAAAGCCAATATAGATTAATATTCAAATCTACCAGCTGAGAAGTAAGGTTTATTTGTTGGAAAAAGAATACTTGAGAATCGAGGGGTACGAAAAAAGCATGGGTGTGCTATTATATTAGCACCTGATGGATGTACAGAAAATGAAGCGTAATATTTGACGAAAAAACTTTTAAACTTCCTTTTTTGACACTGGAAGAAGACATTTTTGAAGGTCAACAAAATTCAAATAAAATTAAGCTATGAACGTCGCTCATTTGCACTCTACAATAGTTATTTCAGGGCGAATGGTGCGAAATGAATGTGAAGAGAAAAAGAGCTAAAAAATACCACCATTTTTGAAAAAAAATGCTTGTAGCGTTAAATTATGAAAAAGGTTTTAAGAGTCTCCTGAGAGCTTCGCAAATCAATGGCCCAATGGTAAACCAAAAACATATGTCCGTTAACTGTACATTTTCATCGATTTTTTTCCACGTGCCCTTTCCTTTGTGAACTCTCTGGATTTCTAATTGCATAACCTTTTCCATTTTGAACAGGTTGTCGTCGTTTTCTCCAACCACAGAAACGGAAGCAAATTGCTCATCGCTCGTCTGCATACATGTGTCGCATTCCAGCCTGAGATCTTCTGCATCACTAAAAAACGACTGATTGTGCTATTCGAATCAAGTTCATTGAAAAAGAGATCGTCGAAACATTTTTCAATTAGTGAGAGGGCGCTAAAAATTAATACTTTTTGTTTTTTTTTCTCTGAATTTGAAGAACAAATCCTTTTAAAACGTTATAGAAATAATCTGTTTAAAACGGTTCTGCATGAATGATTGTGACAATGTGAAAAAAGACACTATGAAAAAAAGACGATAAAAATTTCTTTGCGACATGGCACATCAACTTCCCGGGTTGACCTCCAAAGACCTAAACAGCTTAGAAATTCCATAAATGGAGTTCACAAAAAAAATTTCCTATAATTTGTAGATACTTTTCAAAAACTGCCCTGAAAACTTTGGACATCGGGTATAACACAGTTCCACTGATTTCCTTTAAAACAACAGAATAGTCTACACGGACTAAACCGGGCTGATTTGCTACTTAAGCGCCATAACGTCAAGCAAATAATTGCAGGCTACTGTTGACGACAAAATCAAAACTATTTAATTCAGACAAGTAATATCACAACAAAAAAGTAAAGAGGCAACTCGGAGCTCCGCATAACTTACATGACAGATATACATGCCAAAGCTTAAAATATAAATCTAACTTTCGAAAAAAATGCTAAAATGCCATAAAATAGTGGTAACTTTAAACGTTGAACGGAATAAACCTAAACGGAATCATATATTTCTTTTTCAAACATTCGGAATAAAATAAAATGGTTTGCTCAGAGTATAAAATTCCATTTATTGCTTTTTAAAACGAGAAAAAGAAATGGACAGAAATGATTTTTTTTTCAAATAATTTTTCTCATAGGAAAATATAGTAAATGAAAACCTGTAGTAGAAATAAACCGAGTAATGCCGGCGCTCCGTTTCGCCATTTTGTTTCTTTTTATAAAACATTATTTGTCTCGAATTAATAGTTTTGATAATACCGCCACCGGTATCTGCAATTAACGTTTTGCTGCTTTGCTGCTATTGCGCATGAATAGCAAATCAGCCGCCTGTTTAATACGTGTAAATGTCTTGGTTGCGTGAAAAAATTTCAGTTTTTTCCAAAAATTTAATTTCTTACAACCAAATTTTTTTAAAGAATTCATGGCCGTTTTTGAAAATTATCTGACAATGGTACAAATAGAGTTCTACCATAAACTCCATGTATGAGTTTTTATGATGAGCAGTTTTCTTGTAAGGAGTTGTATGACAAGATTTTTTCTTTATTGGAGGGCAACCCGGGCAATCAGAAAAACACGATGTACGTAGTGTGAACCATGCCAAATTATCACTACTTAACATTTGCACGTTTCAGTGACTACACGTTTTTTACAGAGTACTTATAAAAGTACATGCATGGAATCTTAAAACTCAAATTTTCAAGTAGAAGATAATTGCTTTTGCAAGCGTCGACTCAAAATTACGTACTAATTCAGGATTGACCATCCTACAAAAAATTCCCCCATCTCAGAACTTCATATAAAATCCGCAGAAAAAAATTGTTATTTTAAAATTTTCTTTTAGGAAAATATCTAAAATAGTAGCGTTTTCCCATTCCTTCAAAAATTGCCAAAATCACATTGAAAGCGTTTTTATACAGTAATAACAGACAAACAATGAGTTTAATTTTTTTTTCAATTTTATGCATGATCAGAAATGTTCAGATAAGGGTTATAATGTATGCAGTTTGAACGAAAAATTCCAAAACGAAAACAACTTATACGTAATTAGCGTTTGAAAAATATTTTGGAGATAATAAAAAAGCAACTTTGACGAGTCTTGTGATATAGCTTTGGACGTGTTGTATTATTTCGAGTTCAGATAATTTGGCTAAGATTCTGCAAATGTAGGAAAACAAATCTTTTCGGCTACGAGTTTCCGTTATTGTACGCTGCGACAGCGGAGAACTTTGAAGCTGGTTGTAAAAAAAATTACACAAAAAAAGTTAAACCTTTTTTAGGAAAACTTCCTATCGTACAACTTTCTTGTAAGAATTTTCACTATCTTAAATAATATTCTTTGTAATATTCTTCGAGACAAATTTTGTAAAAACTTGGAAGATTCTTGTAAGACAAGATTCTTGTATCTCATCTAAAAGTTCAAGATACCGACTTTTGGTCAACTCGGGATGAAATGAAAAATAACAAGATGCATCTACAAGTGAACAAGACTATTCGTATCAGGGCAAAAGCCTGAATTTTCCGACTACTTTCAATGTCTTTGAAGCAATACTTACGTTACAAAAATGATTAAAAAATGAAAACAATAATAAAAAAACTCTGTTTTAGAAAAAAATTGAGTTTTTTTAGTTCAACCCCCCCCCCCCCCAAAGGCCATCTGAAATACAAAGTGATAGATTTCACTCCTAATAAGGTAGCATTTATGACAAAAAGCCTGCTTTAACAAATTTGGATTAATTTCTGAGACAGATTAATTTTCCGCTCGAGAGTTCATAGCGCGAAATATATAGCGCGTTAATCGTTGCCAAATGGCTAAATTGGCAAGGTTTAAACGAACATAATTTTGCGAAAAACGATTACAGGAGAAGATTTGAAACTTTGAGCTCAAGAGAACATAATTTTTCGAAAGATAAATAATAAATTTGTCAAAAATGACTAGCTAAAAAGTCGAAATTTGTCTTGAGAAAAAAAACACCACGAGCACAATTTTTCTGTCATTTTCTTCAAAAGTCGGAACATTAAGGACTGCGATGCTATGGATTTATTTACTCAAAAAACGAATCGTAAGTTGACAATAAATTAAAACAATGCTTACAATTGCTCTTGCAGTTGCCCAATCTCACAGGAGTCCCCTTGCATAGTCATGGCAGTGAAATTCATTAGCTCATCTATAAATGATCCGGAATTGCTCACATAGTAGTATCCAGCATCGATAACTAAACAAAACGATAATAAATCAGGTGGTGTACAAGTAAGTTCTAACCACATTAATCGACTCAAAATAATCAAATACAGAAGAAAAAACAGATAACATTGAAGACCCGACTTTGACAAAAAAAATTGCGTTGCAGTGGAATTTCGAAAAAAAATTCCAAAAACGATGTTTTAGGCATTTTTTCGAAGGTATAGACCCATCAAAACTAATAAACATTGGCGTCCAACAGTTTTTTTTAGAAAAATTCTAAGGTTGATTGGCAAAAAATTGATGTCCTTTGGATGTTGACTGATTATAAGTATTACAATATTTGTGCATCTGGTTATGAGTAATTAGTTATGAATAATATACTTTTTCAGTGAATATTTGGGCAATAATAAATTTAGATCCGAAGGCATCAAAGTTTGAAATCTGAAGATTAACAACCACATATTATAAAGAATATCTGCAGCAGAAAAAAAAGTCATCAATCTTCTTCTCAATTTAGAGAATTATATCTAAAATCGATTACATCTTGCATCAATTGCACTTTTAGTTGCGTTTTCATTTTTGATTTCAATTATAATTACGTTTGCGATTAGCAAGCGTTATTAAACCGAAAAATCACTTGAATAGTTTTAACTTTGTTTCAAATGAAATCAAAAGTCAAACGTTATTTCGCCCAAGTGGCGAAGAGCTAACGCACCTGCCTATAAAGGCAAAAGTCATAATTTGAGTCCGACAAGGACCTGTTTTTTTTGAAAGCGGAAAGTTGTCCGCGCTTCAAAAAATCTTTGTCGGACTTCTGGTTGTCTGTTTTGTATTGTCGGCCTAGTTGCCACAGCACCAAATTTGCCTAAAATTTGAGCATTTTTTACTCAAAATGAAAAACTTTTCAGTCTGTTCCGGTTGTGGGCAGGTAGTTGAATTTCAAAAAGTTTTGCCTTTTTTTTGCTAATTTTTGATTTTTGACCTGTTTTTTTAAAAGGAACAATATTTTAGACTTTCGTGTCTGCTAATTTTTGTGTGCTTACGTTTGCAGAATTTTTTTTTGACAGGTTTTTGAAGGTTTTTTCAATTTTGGATTTGTCTTTTCGTATGCTGTGAATCATAGTGATTCATGTCTGTATCACAAAGGATGCAAAGCTCCGTTTCGCCTCTGTGTTGCATGTTATGGCTTCTAGATGAAACTATTTACTCACAAACCAAAAACTGAAATTACAGTTTCAGTTTTTCCTTTAAATGATGGAGAAAAAAAGAGCTCGGAAACTTTTTTCAGTCAAAGAGAATCTTCTCAATTTTCTCAATTCAAGTAGTTAATAAAATTTAAGTTGACTATTTCATAAAAATTCAACAGGGTTATGCATAATTTTTACACAGATTTTAAAGATGTTTGGCACCACGCCATGTTCTTTAAAAGTCTGAAAAAAGCGGAAGCTAGTCGAAAAAAAAACTATAACAAAATCAGAACAAAACTGAAACGAGTCGAAGAAAAAAGAAGGAACATTTAGAAAAAAAAACAAGATTAGCCAAACTGTTTTTACAATTTACAATTATCTTGAGTGAAATTCAATAAGATAATATGTTGCTTGTAAGCTATGAGGCAATTATACAAAAATGCAATTGTTAAAATTACAATCTATTGGAATAAATTAACACGAGTTTGAGTTACAGTAAAAACAGCTGAAAACTAAAAAATCCTTGCTTGTGAAAGTAAGTCGATAAAATCAAGCAGACGAACAATAGTCTGTCATATAATTTTTTTATTTTGTCGTCTCAAGCATGGGCACCACCTCTAGACAAAAAAATTATCCAATTTTACCTCTCCTAAAATCGCAAAGGCGTAAAAACTTACCTTTAAGCAACGTATTTTGAGGCAAAATAAATGATATAACATTAGCCGAACATAAACAAAAAGTAAGCAATTACCTAAAACAGTTCTTATCTTATTACGCAATTACACAAAACCAATAAAATAACAATTTATTGGAATAAATAAAATGAAATTGAGTTACAGTAAAAACAGCTAAATTGTAAAAAAAATCCTTGCTTTGGAAAGTAAGTCGATACGATAAAATCAGGCAGACGAACAAAAATCTGTCAAATAATTTTTCCCGGAACTTTTTTTCAATCAAATTCCGGCGGGAATCGAACCCAACATCTTTGTCTTGTTAACTATGGGCGCCCTTTCTAGACTTAAAATGCAGAAACTTCATTAAATTTGACATTTTTTGAGAGAGAGTGATTGGCTGGTGATTGAACTACGCTTTAAGGTCTAAATCCAAATGTTTTTTTTTTCGAAATAGGTAGAAATATTTCATTTAAGACTAGAGTATGACTCTCTTGGCAAATCTTTGAATCATGTCTGGTTTAGTTTTAGTGCATAGATTTGCACGAAAAATGATATACCTGAATACATTTATTCTAGCGTACAAACTGCAGAGAAAATTGTTGCTAAATTTGCTTATTTTATCACCGCAAATGCGTTTGAAAAACTATCTATTTTTTGTGCAGATTTGATTGAATTTTTTTTTCTCTCCAATTGACTATTGAGGGGTAAAACTGCAATTGACAAACATGAACAAAAACGGGTCTAATCTCATGAGAAATGGGCCGAAGGATGGAAAAGTTTCCTCCAATCAGAATGGTTAAAATTTCCAATTAGCTAAATGGCTTTTGCACAAAATCGAATTGAAAATAAACAGAAAATAAAATTTAGCTGTACAATTTGTGCAGATGTTGACTAATTTTTTTGTTTGGCTTTTCAATTTAAGAAAATTATACCCTTTTAAGGATCAATTTTTTCCAAAACGTCTTAAATCTGAGAATATTTGAAAACTCATTAGTCTCATATTGTGCAATCGGTTAAATTTTTTTCAGGCCAGAATTTATTTGCTCAATTGGAAATTTTTGTATTTTTGTGATTAAGTACAATTTATAAAGTAATCACTACCAAGGGCGCGTACCCACAGAGCCGCATTTCCGGACTTCCGTTTTCGGTATGTAGCGGCGAAACAAAATTTGACTGAATATGCAAATTCGTCACAACATTTGGACTTATTTTAATGAAACGATTAAAATATCTCTTTTTTAAAACTTAAACTAACAAAAATCCAATAGACTAAAAACTTTTCCTTTGAGTAATTGCTTTGCTTTCATGGAAGTAGATAACAGTAAAAGAGCGACTACTTTGATACGCAAAACTTTTGCGGCCAGGGAACAAGAACAATTTTTTTCGGACATCCAATTTTTTCATCTATTGGGAGCAGCATTTTTTTGCCTCCTCAGTAAATGACAGCAGTGTTGAATAAATGTCTAGAGAGAGACGCGGGGAACACTTACCAAAAAAGTTTTAAAAAAAAACCCGATTTTGAGGGTGTGGCGGCTATTATGGTAAAAAGCTTTTATTTATTATATTTGATACCAGAGGTTATATTATCAACGATTGACTGTTGGCTTTGAGCGATGAAATTTTTCGGTTCTCCGGGAACAAAAAATCGACTCTGGGAACGAATTTCTTGTTCGGCTATCCTGGAATTCAGCTCCGTGACCCGCCACCACTTCAAGTTACTAGCACTAGTTTAAATTTACTGAGCCACTGTTTGTGAATGCCAAAACAAAACAATTTTAGCTACATTGATTCTTACATCAGAGAGAAATGATTGCGCTTGTCACCACATGATAATTTTTTTGTTTTTTATGGTGACGGAGATCTATAAGAAAACTTTTTAAATTTCTTAAATTGTTTTCCCTTTTTCAAGTGCGCGAACGTAGAGAGTTCGCAATTTCTCCAGAAGCTCAAAATTCGGTAGACCTTAAATGCGGGTTCTTTTAATTTCCACACAAAATAAATTGTTAAGGGATCACGGTAACTCAGCGTCTGAATAACTATTTTTTGCACTCACTGCAAGGTTGGTTTTAGCATGACACCTCCAGAAACAACTCGGCATTCCCACATGAATTATCTCTGTTCACTCCCACGTCTCGTCCGACACACTGTCCTTCAGAGTCTAGTTCGATCATGATGCAGGAACGAGCTAGAGTCCTGTATCCCCCTTCCCCACAGAAGCAAGAACAGTTAGATGTGTCAGCATACTCAGTTAGGGTGTGCTGCGCTTTAAATTTGGAATTGAGGCAAAATTACTTAATCAGATTTTTTTCCAGGGAAAATTTAGAATCTTTAAAAAAACGTACTATGACAAATGAGTCGGTCACCTTCAATGGTTTCATTTACCGAACACTTATTGCATTGACCGTCGACTAAAATTTAATATATACCTTCGGTTATCCAAAATTTACAAGCTAATTTTTTGCATCTGCCAACTAAGTGAAGATTTGTTTTACCTTTCAGAATTCTTGCAGGATCCAGCAGGGCTAAAACGGAAGACATTACTCAGAATCAAAATTGTAGGTTTTCATTGCAATTCGGCTCCTAAACCGGGCAATTTGTTTATCCATGTAGGCAATTTGGTTACAAAAAGTAGATCACGAGCCGCCAATGAAAATCAGTAAAAACGGTCTCGTTGTGGCGCCCAGGAATCATATGATCGCTGGTTCAAATCCCACTTGCAATACAATTCGCAAGATGAGCTCTTGCAAGTAAGTCATAGCTTAAATGGACGCTGGTTTCAACTTAAAATAATTAACCGCCGGCTTAGGCCTCCCGTCTAGTTGCCTAAAATGAGCTCAAATTCACTCGGGATAAATGTGATAAAAGTCATAGCTTGAATGGACGCTGGTTTCAACCTAAAATAATTAACCTCCGGCATAGGCCTCCGGGCTAGTTGTCTAAAATGAGCTCAAATTCACTCGGGATAAATGTATTTGAATTAAATTTTAAAAAAATAAGATCTGCTAACTCACGTTCATAGGTCACCACGACGTTTTTCAGCTGATTCGCTTCATCAAACGCGAACAGTTCATCTGCAACATAGCAGTTGCAAGCGTTCGTTTTCTCGTCAAACCTTTGAATAGATTTTCCCAGGGTTTTAGTTAAGCCAACGCATTTGTATGTACAAGATGCCGATGTTGAAGTCTTGAAGGCTGCTTTCAAATTGAGCATCAAATAATTTACAGACATGACGTCTAAACTCGTTTTTAAAAACACCAGCGAAAATGCAGTGTAGAAAGAAACACAGCCGAAAAGTCCAAATAACAGAACTTTTTTCATTTTGAATTTCTCCGAGTCTAGTAAAAAAAAAAAGCAGCTTGTTTATGGACTATCTGATGGCTGCGAAGGTAAATCCGACATCAATCAATTTTCATTAATCTAGAAGAAATTAATTTCTGTTCTTCAATTGAAGCTCAAGTATGAGGAAGTTAAATCGATAGCGCTGATTGCTTTGCTGATTCACGATCAAATGGCACAAAATATCAGAATCAAAACAAAGCCGCTTAGCCTGGGCCTCTTGAAAGCAGCTGACTATACACCTGGGCACTTATAACAGAATAATTCTTTTAATTTCCGGTCGTTCAAAAATCGATTTTTTAAAAATATTATATTAAAAAAATTGGCAGCTGTTGCAGGAGAAATTCGTGAAAATGTTCAATATGCGCGCATAGGTATCTTGTAACTGCTGAACTAACGCTGTATAGAGGAGACTTTTGTGGCCAAGAGACTTGAGGGAGAAAGCGTGAATAAGGAAAGCCGGTTGGTTTGCAAGTTCCGACCATGAACATTCCAATCACCGTTAGTATGACAAAAGAAAAATAACATACGAGCACAATCTTAATGCAAATGTTTCATTTTAAATTTCTTTTTAGTGAAATGTTTGACTCGCCGGTTATAGTAGGAATTTAGAGTAAATGATAATGAAACGATTATTTGTCTATAACCAGGAAACAAACACTTCTTCCTCCCAGCCAATACTTTTTGAAGACTTCCGTTAAAGTAAATTTGTGCTAGAACAGCTGAACAACCACTCGCATTCGGAAAAACCTCGGTTGAAAAAAATCTCACCGAGGAAAAGTGCTATAACAGTCACTAAACTGCCACACGCGACAAAAGAGAAAATATGGCCAATATCCAATGGCTCAAGGCTAGGAACACTAGTTACCGTTCCTTCAGACGTCTCTACGTTCGGAGCCAATCTAAATGTGGTTCTGGGACATCAACCTCCCAATGAAAGTTACAGTTGTAAGATCATTAAAAATTTTGGTCCACCTTTGTCTGTCTAAATTGGATTAGCAAAGCCCTAAAAAGATTTCGGAAAACCTTGTTTACGCAATTACCGTTAATAAACTGTTTAAACTGGTTAAAACCATTAAAATTGGTTCATTACGCCCGTGGGTTTTAATTTTCTGGTGAACAAAACAAGCTATGATCTATCCAGCATGAATCAACTTCAAAAAACTACCTCAGCATGGCTGGGAAATAGCAAAAAGAAAACCTAAACTAACAATTCAGGGAAATATCAAAAAAGCCACGATAATACGTGAGTGCAATTTGATTCTCTAATGCGTTTGAAAGAGTTTTAATGAAAGTTTGCGTCGCCACAAACAGCTTTATAACCAATGAGACGGCTAAAAATAAGCCTCCCAGAAGTCACTTGGCAACAAGACGGTCTAAAAAAAAAAATTTTTTTGGTTCTTCTTAGTTGCCAGTAGCTTCTGAGTAAGCCCCACACGATCTGTATCATTGATTGAAAAGTTTGGATCAGTATGATCTCTAGCAAAGTTGACTTGACTGTGCACGATTTATGGTCTGAATAGAAACTTCCGTAATTAGATATTCTAGTTCTCTAGTGTCTCAACTGAAATACTGAATTTTTTTGTTCTTTTTTGGTGCCAGAATCCTCTGAGTTGATTGACATTTTTAGATCGAAATGGTTTCTACTAAATGTGACCGTACTCAATTTTTGGTCCAAATAGCAACAGCCGTAAGTAGACATTTCATTTCTACTTACGTGCTCAACAGAAACAGTGAATGAGCCTACCTTTTTTTTTTCCAAATGAGCCTACCTACTTTCGGGGCTCATTCGGAGCAGAAATTGTGTACCGTCAACTTTGTGAGTTAGGACCGATGTGGTTAACTCATAGAGTAATTTCGGATAGGGTACACCGTCTGCTCGTCACGCTATCTTATTTTCGGCCGGATAGATTCGTGCAACTTCTTAGTCTAATACCGATCCTAATCTTACTCTTATACTTTCTAGTCTCAGGGTGTTTAACTAGTCTCTGCTAGGCTCAATAGATCTAGGGTATACTGGTTTGTTGCGGCTGCTGAAGTTCTCTTGGGGAGACAACTAATTTCTAAGTTAAATTCAAATCTCTCTGGCGCTGAAATTACAAGTAATTTCAGCACTTACAAATAAGTGGGTTGTTAGATAGACGGATCATGATTGGTTAATATTAAATACTTTACAGTGGTAAAATATCTAATTTATCCAATCATAAAATATAGTTTAGATCAGGTTCCACCCATCCGGGTTTTACAGAGTTTTTTAGAATTATCTTTCAACAATTCAAAGGATGGATGATGAACGTTGGTATTCGGCGAACATCGTATTCTTGTCCGGTTCCTCTTGTTAGAGAAGTTCCAGGACGCTGGAGTTAGGGACATCAATCGTTGTGTCGTTTTGTGACAACGACTGTGTTTCCCAATGAAATCAATCTGATTTCAAAATGGTTTGCTATGACGGGTTTTTCTGTATTATGTAGAGAATTTGTTTTGTGTTCAACCTCGTCTGGGAATGGCGTGGAGATTGTGTGTGGAAGGGATGCCTTGTAACTCGGATCTGTACGTATACTTGAACATCGAGGTGGTCATTGGTCTAGTTCAATGAAGTCCTTTTCTGCGAAGTCAAGTCGTACTCTAAATCCTTTGAGTTGTGATTGTGGACGGCATATCGGTTGTGGTTAGCCATTCTTGTTCGAGTGTAATGGGATCATTTTGTCTTTGGATTTTCGTCTTTGTTGTTTTTGTTGTTGTGTTTCTTTGGTTGTGTCCTTTTTTCAAAAATCAAATTGTTTTTGTTATGGGTTTGTCTTTCGACTTTTTTGTGTTTTATTATTTCTTTCTTAGACTTTATAATAGTATTCAAAAGAAAAAATTATCCAGTTTTAAACTGGGTTAATCCGGTTTGGGTACCGTTGGTTTTCTTTACTTAGTCATGCTGTTATTTTACGATTTGTGGTGTTTAGTAAGCTGCGTTGGTTAGTATTGTTTAGTATATAATTCCTTTCCAACCGGGTTAAAGGAAAGTTTGAAACTTGTTATCGTGTGTTAGAGTTGTTGAGTGTGAAAACGTGAAACTTAAAATCATTATTTAAACAATTCTTCGTGGGCGAGCTGTCCGAGTTTGGATAGAATTCCTGTGCGATTAAATGAAAATATCAAAAGGTTAGTACTGCATTTTCATTTTATTAATTTATTACATAGAATTTCAATTTTACTGCGTTTGAGGGAAATTTTAAAATAATAAATTTTCATCGTATTGAATTTTACTGCTTCATGGGAAAACAATTTATAGATTAATTTACTACATTTGGTATGAATTTTATTACAATATTTAGTTCAAGAAATTAATAAATTTTAGGAGAGTTAAACAAGTTTGTATTTTTCTTTTTCTTTTCTGTTTTGTAGATGATCGTGGTGTGAAGACTAGAAATATAAATCAAACATTGATAGAAAATGGGTAGTACTAATTTAATATTATTAGTGAAGAGTATTTTAAATTATAGTTACCTGTTAATCATCTGGGAAAAAGCCGTATGGGAAGATGTCGTGCATCATATCTGATGTTGTTAGTAATTTGGCTAGTATGCGAATGATGTTTTTAGTTTGCAGCAGTGGCCAAAGCAATTGAAGTGCTTTAATGGTTTTTAGTTCTTCGGTGCCTACTGCAAACTCGTAAGGTGTGTTTTGAACGAGGTTATATATTTTGTGATTATATTTAGTATTGTGAATGAATTCTAATATTGGTATTTCTGTAGGCTGGATAAATTCATGCGGGATAAGGAAGGGTCTGGATTCTTCTGCGTTAAAGGTCTTCGTGATGGGACAAAATATATACATTTGTGTTACTGGGGAGGATTTGTGTTACAATTGCGGAGGATGCCGTGGAGGTTAGTATCTTTGATGCAATAAGTGCAATTAAGGAAAAATGGTGACGTGTATTTTGAGTTAAGAAACTGAAAACGATGGTGTGGTTGTCTTGATGGGGTATGCAAATCAAAATGATTTTGTATGAAACGATAGTATGTATATATGTGAATTTGTTTAGTGCGTAACATAATATCGTGGGAACAGTGAAAATCGCGTTCATGTGGTGCAAGGAAGTGAAAGGTTAGTGAAAATAACTGAAATTTGTCTGTGAAACTTTCGTAAGCTTGAATATCATTTAGTGCTTCAGAAATGATGTGATCATATTTTCTATCAAAAATAATAAGTGAGAATACATATGACGTTTTGATGAAGAATTTTTCTGTTAGTTGTAGGTTAGCGAAGCGATCTTCATCTGAAAATTGGTCTTGATTAGTTCGGATGATATTATGGTCGTAATATTCTATTGTAAATTCGTTAGTTCGGGGTGCACTGAATGTTTTTAGTAATTTTTTATATGCTACATAAGTAAATTGTCTAGGTGTTAGTGTTGCGGTGAGTCTATATAACATATTTTTGATCTTTTCTATGTCGTCATGAGTACTAGATAGTGGCAGGCAAAGGGGGTTAGTAAAATGATAATAAGCTGTCCAATGAAGTGTGGGTATTAAAACATGTTCATCTACGAAACTTCGTGTGTCATTAGTGTCATTAGGTGTATTTAATGTATATTGTGGAAATGAGGGTAAGGTGATTGCTAGAAAATCTTTCGTGTTAATGTGTTGTGGGTGATTAATATATTCGCAGGCTGTTCCTGGTTTGGTCGGGAATGGATGATTCGGGAGTTTTTTTTTAAAAAATGCGATAAGCTCGGTTAGTGCTACTAGGTGTTTCGGTGGATGTGGATGATTGTGCTAATGATGCAGTGTAAGCTGAGGAGGGTGTAGGAGTAGATGGATTTGAGGATTCTTTTGTGGATGAAAGTTGATGTATTGTGAGGGTGTTAGGGTGTATTAACTGTTGTTGTAGGGTAATATAAAATTATCGAGTTCCTGGGAAATTTGGGGGGTATCTGGAGAATTATTTTATGATCGGTCGGAATGAAGTGGGGAGTAGGTTGGGGTCACTTGCGAAGCATAAGAAGGAGTGGAAACGGATGGGAGTGAATTATTTGTCGGGATTGGTTGAAAAGGGGGTTTTGAAAAAACTGAGGAGTTGGTCTGAAAATTATTTGATGGAGATGGTTCGGAATCTGCAGATTCGTCAGGGGTTTCTATATTAGGGTTATTAAGTTGTGAGATAGAGTATAAAACTGAAATATCTGAGTTAGTATCCGAATTTGTGCTTGATGATATATTAATAATTGGAAAATCGGGTGGTGGGAAAGCAAAAGTGGGATTATTGGGATTGGAGTTTGGAGGTTGGCTGGGTGGGAATTTGAGCGGTGTAGGGATCCAAGTTGTCGGCTCATCGTGGGCTAAAATAATGATTATTTTGAGACTGAAAAGTGGTGGTATGGGGTTGTTCTATAATTTGTTCGTATGTATTATCATCTTGTGGATGATGTGTCATTATATGCTGTTTGGGACTTTGTGGTATATTTGGTCTAGAATTTGGGTTATTTGTTATTGCTAGGTGTCGGAAATTACGTGGGACTAATGATAATGGATGGTTTTATGGTAGGGGTGACAACTGTGGTGCGGTAGGTGTTACTTCTATATTATTATGTTCTTCGTCGTAAGTGTTTGTCTTGTCGCTATTTTTGTGTTATATTCTTTTATTTGTGCGTCTAGAAGTATTTTGTTTATTGATGATGAAAAAATTCCAAAAAATCCTGCAAACAGTATGCGTGCTACACTTGCTTGTCTATTTACTTGTGTGTGTATAGCGTATGTGTTATAGATTCCTTTTAAGAGTGAGAAAAGAAATCCTATAAAGTTAAACATTGCGTATAAGATAGTTAATTTTTCTAAGATGTAATAGGGCCATCCTAGAAAATCTAGAATTTCATTTTTAAGGGTGACAAAACTGAAAGTATTTATAGGTGAAATATTTTGTGGTCTGTATTTTTCACCGTTTAGATATATATAGTCTTTAATGTCTTTAAAATATCCGCAATAATCTTGTGTATATATATCTGCAAATCCTGCGGTTTCGGCAAGTTTTCTTAAATTTTGATCAATTGACTGTCCTTATATAGTGTCCATTTGTGTTAATAATTCTTGGAATTGTTGTGTTCTAATGTGGTAATGGATATCTGATTTAAAATATATTCCAATTGATTGTAAATCAATATTTGGGTTACGAACAATAGCTCTGATGCTTTCGGTTGAAAATTTTTTGAGTGGTTGCATTAACGTAGGGTATGGAGTAAGGAGATAGTATTTATCTTCATCAGGATTCAATTGTACTACATTGTGGCTATTTTCTGATCCACATGTGACTGCGGTATCCCAAAAATATGTTCGTCTTGAAAGTGTGTCAACAAAATGTACTTCATTTTTATAGAATATAGGGATTCTTTTATAACAACGTTTATCTTCAAAAACATAGAGTGGTGATACTTTTTTGGTACAAGTATGAAACCATAAAATATTTCCTTCGTTGTCAAGAAAATTTGATCTGTTTCCTGACAATAAGTATCCTGCGTAGGGTATTTTTAATACTGCTAGTGCGAGTGATTGTAGGATTTGTGTCCGTTCTAATTCGCATAATTGGTGAAGTGTTTCGAATTCGGAGAGTGACATTTCTTGAAAATTTCGGCTAATTGTGTAGTCTAACTTCATATCTAAGTGAATATCATAGTGGATATTACCAAAATAGGTGTTATTCATTAGTGATAGTTCTTGTAAACGTGTGCTTCTACTGTCATGTGGCTTTAGTTTTCCACCAGGTTGACCTGTGCTTTTTTGAAAGTTAACTGGTATATATGATGTTCCTTCGCTTAGAGGGTGACCTGTGGCATAAGGGTCAAATTTTATTTTTCCAGTGGTCATGTCGAAACCTTTTTCGTATTCAACTAGTATTTGGATGTTATGGTCACGAATGTCTTCGTGGATGTCTTGTCTATATTGTAGTCGATTGAGTGCCCAATTGTGGGGTCGGTTACTTTCGGGATGTTGTCCGAATAATGGTGGGGGTGCTGTGAACATGTTCCAATCTAATCTTAAAGGGATATTTGTTGATGATTGTTCTCAATATCTAGCGTCGAGGTTATTGGGAAAATTGAAAAGGAAAGGCGTCGGTGAAATCTGGCTTAATGATGGTGTTGATGGTAGCGATAATGTTTCTGGTAGTGATGATGATGTTGTTGTATCCGTAGAAATATCTATTGGGTCGTTTACTAAGTTTGGTTCACCTTGTGTAAATGAGTGCGTTGTCCAATATGGTAGTCGTGCTGTGAGATTGGGGGGGTTAAAGGGATTTTCACGTATTTGTTTAGATGTTGGTGTTGAACCTAAGTAATCTGAGGGTATACTTGAGGTGCTACGTTGTGAAAGGAGTGGGGGAGTTTCTGGTAGTGTACTATTGGGGTTTTCTGGAGTAATTGGTGTTGGTGATTGGGGTATGTCAAAATGAACTCGGGGGGTTTGAAAATTTCTATTTCATCGTGGATGTATAATTTGTCTATTTATTTCAACTGTATTTTGGTTTTGACTGATGTTTCTTATTCTACTTAATTCTTGTGGTAATGTTGGGTACAAGTTATATGTTGGTTCACTTAGGGGTGCCTGTCGCTGAACTGGTTCTAATGGTTCGGATAAGCGAGCGTGTCGTTCTTCAAATGTGTATGGGTTATCTTGGAAAGAGATTCGTGTGGATGTTTGGGGGTTTTGGGTAGTTGTAGTTATTGTCGGGTTTTCTTGGGATGATGTCGGTGAAGACTGATTCTGTGATTGTTGGTTAGCAATTTTTGAAAGTATTTTGATTGATTTTTTTTATTGGAAAAATTTATGTTTATTGTAGTATTCTTCAATGAAAAGAATTAAAAGGATTGTTGCTAAAGCGAATGTGATTATTGCCTTTTTTATACATTTGCACATTGTCAATATTAGGGATGATAAAAATGTTATAAAAATTACAAATAGTAAAAAAATATCAGTTCTACTAAAAATTGTTCGTATCATTTAAATAATCTTTGGGTTATCGTACCTGTGAATATGGTCAATGATTTGGGAAAGTTGGAGATATATTTCAAAAAGGGAGTAGAAAATTTAAAAAATGATGCAGAAAATGATTAAAATTATTATAAAAGCTTCAAAGGTATCAAATAGAAATATGAACAAAAGTTTAAGTATTATGAAAAAGTTTATGAAATTGTTGAAAAATGTATTTTTAAAGATATTGACTGATCGAGAGAAGAGCATTTAAGAAATGATTTCTTTGTCGAATAATTTTTGTTGTTTGAGGCGAGATTCAAGTGTGGTCGAGTTATTTATTGATTTTTTGACAAGTGGGTTGAGTTTTGTGAAAAGTTGTTGGGGGCTAATTTTATGGTGTTTGGGAGGTCTTCTTTGCTTTATTTTTATTTGTCAGATGATCTGGGGTATTATTGAGATTTTTGTACTTTAGGCCAAATGAATACGGTCGTATTTTTACTTTAGGCTAATTTACCAATTTTGGTTGGAGGGTTTTTGAGGTCTAAGTTGGGAAAATAATGTTGATCTTTGCGCTATTAGATAAGGGAGGGTTATGATATTATGGTGGTATTTATTTTAGTTGTTAAGTTTTAGCAATTTGCTTATTTTTGACCTGGAGGTTGTAAAGTTATAATTATTGATATGCCTGGAGTTTAATATCTTTTGTCTAATAGGTTGGTGTTATAGTTATAGAAAGTGACGGATTGAATGAATCCTATTGGCTGAATCTGAACTAGAATTGTTGCGTGTTTTGTCAGCATGTTATTTTGAAAACTGAAAGTTCAATATGATCCAGAGGTGCAAGGATTATTAATTTTAAAATTAATGTTGTTTTTGAAATTCAACTTTCTTTAATATTTTAGATTGTGTGATGAATGTTTTGTAGTTTTGACGTTATTTTCTAGTTTTTACGTTGATTTCTAAGTCTTGATGATTCTCTATGTTCTGATTTCTCTACTTGTTCTTGTGGTAGGATTTATTCTATCATTTTCCTATTTTTTCTTTCCTTTTGAGGTATTTTTTGATCTGGTGTTTTTGTATTATTTTGAATTGTGGTTGGTTTTGTATTTTGTTTTTCATGATGAATGTTCTGTTGTTCATCTATTTCTTTTTCCGTATGTGGATGATTTTGAATAACTTTTAAACCTGTGAAAGAATATAATTGAGTTAATTCGCGTAGTGCGTACTCTTTTGGGTAGTAGGGCAATAGATTGTTTCGATGTTGAACAATTTCTTTTTGATTTGAATCGGTGAGTTTATACGTTACGTCAGTGGGTTTGGCAATTATTTGGTATGGTCCTTTTCGAAGGGGTTGTAATTTTTTAGAAATTCCTTTTTGTGTATTAAAGTTAGGTATTAAGACACATGTTCCAATTTTTAAGTCTGTGGCTGGTGTAAAGCGTGAAATAATTTGGTCGTTAATATTTTGCCTTTGTAACAATTTCTTTGTTACTTTTTGGTAAATTTCATTGTGTTTTTTATCTCTATTTAAAATCCATTCGGTGTGTGTACCGGAGGCTAATTTAAGAATTTGTGGGTGATGAAAATGATCTTCATCATGTTTGTGTAAAGGTAGGTTATAACAAATTGAGTCTTTATTTGGTTGGCAATAACCTTGTGCATTTTTATGAGAATTTGCTGTGAACATAATTGGTTTACGTGGCTTTTCATTAAAAACCATTTCGTTTGGTGACATTCCTAGAATTGTCGTGATTTGTGAATTATATGCTAAGGGAAATAATTTTACATCTGCTGACCATTCTGTGTATTTTGTATCATTTCAATTTATGATACATCTGAGATATTCTTTTAGTGAACGGTTCATACCTTCGACTAAACCGTTTGTCCAAGGTGCATGAGATGTACGTGGTTTATGTTTGATGTTATATAAGTGGCATAGAGTGATGATTTCATTGTTTATGAATTCTGTACCGTTGTCTGTAACTAAGATTTCGGGTAATCCGAATTTAGCTATCCAGTGTTCATAAAGTGTCGTGTAAGCATAATAAGCATTACAATGTGGTACCGGGTTGAGTGCTACATAATTTGTGAATGCATCAACAATTACCATAATGTAGGAGTTTACTTCTGAGGATGGTGAAATGGGTCCTTTTGTATCAAATGAAATGCTATGGTTAAAATATAAACTTTGTCCTTTAAATATAAATCTTGTTTTTGTGCTATTTGTTTTTGATTTGGATAAGGTTTATTTAGTTGACATACTATACAATCATTGCATAATACTTTTATCCAAATTGGTGCATTTGGGAAATAAAAATTTTGTGTAAAGTTTGAGTATGTTTTCTCTGATCCGGAGTGTCCTTTAGTATTTTGTGTATGTGAGATGTTAAAAGCAATTAATATCATACTTAAAGGAAGACAGGGAACTTTAGAATCATCTAATTGATATTCTAAAAGATTTGTATTGTCATTGATTGCTGTGTTATTAAATTTTCGGAAATATCGGAGGAGTGTTTTATTTCCTAAAATTGTGGTATCTGCTTTTACGGGCTTAGTTTTGTATTTGTGCCATGATTTTAATTGTCTTATTACTGGATCGAGGTTTTGATATTGTTTTAAGAGTTTAATTGTAATTTTATCTGTTGGAGGGAGAAAAATATTTTCAATTTCCAGTTTTGATAGGGGAACTGTGTCAAGTGGTCATGGAGGTCAAAAACTTGATTTATTGTGTATTTTGAATCATTTGTTTGTGGTCCTGATATATTTATTTTATCAGTTAGATTTTCTTTTTCAATTAATGGAAAAACGTCTTTTTTATGCGGGTGGTGTCTTATTTTTTTTTGTTGGGTGTTATTTTTTATCCATTGTGAGTATGGAATTGGTTTGAAAGTGGATGTTCCTAGTAGGTCAACATCGTAGTGATTATTTTGGCAATCTAAGTAAAGTGGAAAATGTTGTAGGTTATTTATTTGTGATTGATCAATGTCAGTTTTTACTGCATATTTGCATTCTAGTCGGGGTGATGTTTCATCTTTTGCGAGATAAAATTTTATAGTTTTTGGTATTTCAACTGTAGTTTTTCGTGTGAGTAATTCAGGTGGTGTATTTCGACTTAATGTATCTGGTAATGCAAGATTTTTTCCTGCTGTCCAAACTATATGTAAGTTTAGAAATTTCATTAGAATTAATTGAAATCTATAAACTCTATGATTTGGATTTGACTTTTGTGTAAAGAGAAAATGATTGGTTTATGATCTGTAAACAGAACTGTTGGATGTTTTGATCCAAGTATCAGAAATTCATATTCTGTAAGTGTATAAATTATAGCTGTACATTCTCTCATTAGAGTTGAGAGTCGTAGCTCTGCTTGAGTGAATAATCGGGAATTTGCTGATATAAGGTTCATTTTATTTGTACTACTATGTGATTGTAGTAAAGCTGCGCCGATGCCAAAAATTGAAGCATCGCACATTGCATAGAATGGTTGGTTTGGATCTGGAATTGTGTTTGAAATTTGTTCAGTTAAAAGTTTTTTAATTTCTTCAAATCGTGTTTGATTTTCACTGGTCCATTCAAAGTTATTTTGTTGTCTGAGGATATTATAGAAGGGTCTTAAGTATAATTGCATTTTATAAACGTATTTGCTTAAGAAATTTAACATTCCAAGGAATTCTTGGATTTTCTTTTTGTTTGTTGGTGGCTGAAATTTTTGAATAGCATCAATGCGTGATTTTAATGGGGTGATAGTGTTTCGTTCAATATTATGTCTTAAAAATTTAACTCGTGTTAGAAAGAAGTGTGATTTATCGGGAGCGGCCTTCAGATTTTCGTTCTGAAGTATTTTATGATAGTGTTCTAAAACTGTAAACATTTCTTCTATAGTTTGTGATTGCATAAAAACATCGTCTAAATAGGTGATTGCGTTTTTCTTGAGTATTAGTGGTCTAAAAATTTTACTCATAAAAGCTGAAAAAGCTGCTGGTCCTATGGATATTCCATAGAATAAGCGATTAAATTCATATTGTTGATTTCCAATAACAAATTGTGTTAAACGTCGTGATTGTTCATCTAGTGGCATTTGATTGTATGCACTATTCATATCTGTGGTTGTAAAGTATTTTCCATTTATCTTTGTTAAGATAACTTGTATTGGTTCAATAGGCCAATTGAATTTTGATTCATCAATTAGTGAATTGAGATATCTAGTGTCTAAAACTATTTTCAATGATTCGCCTTTTGCTAGAATGATAACAGGGTTGATAAAAGTGTTACCTTTTGGTTGTTCTTCCTTATTTACAGGTGAGATAATTTTGTATTGTTCTAAGATGTCAAGTAATCTATTTACTTTGTCGTGTAAGTGAATTGGTACTTTACTTGCTCTTTGTTTTTTGAAAACTGCGTCGGGTTTTAACGGGAGATGTAGTGATGAACTGATTTTTCCAACGTCAAATTTTGATGTTGCGTAGACTGTTGAATATTTTAACAGTTGCTTTGCTAATTTATCAAATTCGATTTGTGTAATTTGTGAATGTTCAAAATTAAACATTGTTAAAAATTTTTGTCGTTCTTTTGTGTAATTTGTTATGTTGAATGTTGGTTTAAAATATGGTGTTTTTGTGAAGTAATCTGTGTTTCTCTTTTCATTACTTACTATGTTATTTATGGATAATTCTTCGTCAAGAATTGTGGATTGGCAAATGTCTAATAATTGGAGTATATTATTAACGCGGTAGGCTACTTCATGTATGGGTGAGATTGTAGCGTTTGTTTCACAATATCCTAAAAATCCTAAGGGTAATGTTACTTGATACGGTGTATTGTTATACACATGTAACGAAATGATGTCGGAATTCGTGTTTTTCAAATATTTAATAGATGAGATCGTGATTTTGAAAAATTTGTGAATAGGTTTAAATTCAAAGTCTGACATAAAAAGTTGTTGTTTATTTTGACTTTTATCATATTGGTGAACTTGTTTTATTGAAAAATTATATATATTTCCTGATAATGGTTTCAGGTGTTTCCGTTGTTGATTATAAATTGGATAAAATTTTGAGAAGAATGGTGGTTGTTTGTTTAATCTTTGAAAAAAAGTTAGAGCTGTATTTTTTGTTTTTGTGTACTTATCTTTGATTAGTATTTTACTATTTAAGATGTTGATTGTTGGTATATATTTAGATATAAATGGTATGCCAATGATATTGTGCTTAATATCAGTAATATGAAATGTTTGCTTAAACGGTCTGTTTAAAATTTTGTTTTGCTCCATTGTTCTCGTGGGGAGAAGGAATAACTGGATTTTTGCATAATTTACTAATGTTGATCCTTGTGCTGTTGCTAGTTTACTGGAGGTTTCAAGAGGCGTTAATTTTGGATGTAATGTTTTGATTTCATTCCATGTGCGAATATTAATTATATTTGATTCTGCTCCTGAATCAATTAAAAAATCAATTTCAAGATCTGGTGGTTGAAATTCTTTGTTTTTTGGGCTTTCCAAGAGATATGGTATTGTCCAAATTTTTTCTCTGGTTTGTTTTTTCTGTATGTTTTGATAAATATGATTTGTGTTTGAGCATTGTGTTTCACCTTTTTCATCGGGTTTAATTACCGTGTTTATTTCGTTTACTTCTTGTGTAGTTTGTGTAGTATCGGTGGGTCCAATATAGTAATTGTGAAGGAGTTCCAATTGATTTTCATATATATGTGATGTAAAAAGTTGTTCATATATGACAGGTTCATAGTCGTTTTCGACTGTTATCATATTTACAGAGATAGTATTTTCTGTATCACTCTCTGTATCTGATGATCCACAGTTTATATGATTTAGTTGTAGTTCGTTACTTCCTGTGTCATCAATACCTGGGGGGTCTGATGTTGTTTCTTCATTTGTCTGTACTTGATTATTGTGTCTTTGATGTTTTGGTGTACTACTTCTGTGTTGATGTTTAAAATTATGATAAAGGTTATTATTCCTGTGTGGTGACTGGGAATAATTTCTATATCGATTATTGTAACTTGAATTTCGATTTTGTGAATTGTTTTGTGATCTGTTTTGATAATTATCATTTGATCTGTGATAGTTTGATCTATTATATGAATTATTTCTTAATCGATTGTTCGGGTAATTCTGATTTCGATTGTTCGAATAACTTCTATTTCTATTATGTGAATAGTTTCTATTTCTGTTGTATGATGAGTTCCGTGATTGATTATTAGAATAGTGTCTATTCCTTAGGTTTGATTGGGAACTGGATCCAGAAACAAATTGTGTTGCATTGGAATTTGATCTTGAATAGTTATTTTGGTTATTTTGACTATTCGATCGGTTATAATTATTTTGTGAAGAGTTTCGTGTATTTCTTCGTTCTGGTGATCTTCCTCTATAACTTGAGTTATATGGTGATTGATTCCTTGTGTAATTGGTGTTGTTCGGAAGTGGTTTTGCTGAACTGTTATTACTATACATATTTTTGTTCGGTAGGCTTTGATCTTTTTTCATGTATTGATAGAACGATTTATTTGGCTCTTTATGCTTTTGAGGTTTATTCTGATTGTCTTGTTGTTTTTGTCTACATTCGGAGATACTGTGTCCGTATCGTCGGCAATAATTACACCATTTTTTGAAGGATGGTTTGCCTTTAAAATTTGGATGTTTTTCATAGATGATCAGTATTTTAGTGATTTTTTCAATTAAGTCTGTATCTGATTCCTGTATGTTATTTATATGTGTAGTGTTTGTTTCAATTCGATTAACATATTGTAGTTTTAGATTTTCTGTTTCTCCGAGTTTCATTGTGATTTCTGCTTGTTCTAGTTTGTCTACTAGTTTTCGAAAATCTAAATCTGGTTCTCGAATTGAGGAAGGATGAGATGCTCTCTTTTTTATAGCTATTTTCCTTAATTGAAGTGTTAAGGTCATCATTAAAATTTCTGTCATTTTTGTGTTTTTGTAATCATGTGTATTGAGTGAATATGCTTTTCGAACTAGTGTTTCGATTCGTACTGCTAATTGTTTAATTGTTTCATTTGGTAATCTGCGGATTTCGTTGCATAAAACTCTTTGATGTTGTTTGTTTCTTTCAGAATCAAACATTTTTGAAAATTCTTGGGTGAATCTTTTCCAGTCTGATTTTATTTCTATGGGTAAAACTGAAAACCTTTTTTGAGCTGCGCCATCTAGGGTTGTTTGTATTAATGCTGTGCGTCTATGTATCCAATTTTGATGGAGTGGTGTATTAATTGGTTCGGGTCCTATATTCAAAACTAAATTTGCTGTTACTGCATTTAGATAATCTTTCACAGAATATTCAGGGTCTGTTCCTGTGAATACCATTAATGGCTTATTCAATGTTATTGATGATCCACGCATGAGGTATGGATTCATAGTCATCTGTAGTGATTCTGCGGCATTTGGCATTTGTGAAAAATTTGAAAGTTGATTTTTTGTGATTTCATGTTGCTGAAGGTAATATGGAAGCGGTATTTCATTTTGCATTTGTGTTGGTTGAAAAGATTGTGTGTTGAATGGGTTTTGTATATGCCTTTGTTGTGGATTTTGTATATCTGTTGGATTTTGTGGGTAAATTTTCATATTTTGAGATGGTTGAAATTGTCGCGGTCTCTGTGTGCAATATTCTTTAGTATATGGTGCAAAAATATCTGGTTGATGATAATCATCATCATCAGATGATAAATAGTTTGTGTTATATGGTGTATGTTTTTATTTTTATTTTGTTGAAAAAATGGGTAATTTTCAGTATAATCCTGTGTAGGTTGTGGATTTTCTGGAAAATTTACTGAATTGGTCGATGTTTTTGGGATATTCCAATAATGGGAACATAAGTGCTTTGAATTTTGTGTTTTTTTTTTCGTGGAGGTTGATTTGTTTTTGGTTGGTGAGCATAATTTTAATTGTGTTCTGCAAAGGTGTTTCTTGTGAATGGTTTTCGTGTTTTTGACGGTATTGTCATTGGTTTATACGTTTGATAATCCATATTGAATATTTTGGAGCAACCGAAGGTTTAACGGTTGATTGTAAGGTTACTCGTGCCAATGAAGTATTTGTATTTCTTGGTGTTGTCAAATTTGGGTATATTGGTGAAATAATTTGTTGTGTAGTTGTTGTTGTTTGGACGTTTTCTTCATTTATGAAGTGTGATGGTGTTTGAATATCTTGTTGTGTAAGATTTCTAGTTCCATTAAGGTTTCGCGTATCAGGTAAAAATGTATTATAGTTTAATGGTGTTGCATCAATGGTTAATGGTATTACTTTTACATAATCTCTATGATATGATATTGTACTTATTGCTTGACTTGAGATAGCTTGTGGGATATTTATAATTGTAGAAAGAGACCATTCAGGGTCCCAAACATTGTCTGATTGTTCTGAAAGGGCAGTGTCGTCATTTGTATTTTGAGGTCTGAAATTTTTTCTTGCTTGTGAAATTAAATCTAAATTGTGGGTGAAATAATCTATTATAAACCATGCTAAAATCTTTTGTAAGTCATGTTTGGTGTGTCGTGAAACATCATCTTTAGTGAAATTTTCTTTAATTATATGTAAAAATGTTGAAAATAATGCAATTTCATTTCGTACTTTTGTATGTTTGGATGTTTCAGTTGGTGAGATACTTTGAAATTCTGTTTTTTCTAATATAGATATATAAGTATATATTATTGCAAAAACTTCGTTTGTGAATATGGAGTTTGCTCTTTGTGAATAATGATATTGTATGCTTTTGATATATTCTAGGAATACTTTTGAAAATTCTAATTTAATATCGTCTGTTTGAATTACATATTTGCGATGGGCTGTATTGGGTGTGCTGAATTCTATGGTGTAGATTCCATATTGTTGTGTTAGATTACATATGTCTTTCATATAATGTTCAATAATTTGTCTTTTGATTTTTACATCTGGGAATTTTGCTTTGCATGGACTGATTCCGGGTTCAAACAAATTTCCGAGTAAGTTCTTGCAAAAATCATGTTGTCCTCTATCATCGGGTGAATCTATAAGAAAGGGGTAAACTGCTTCGTCATCTGGACTATCGTCACTTTGAGTGTGGCTTATTTTTTCGTTTGATGACTGTTAATATATAACTATCGATGTGTCTAATTGGTTAATTCCAATTATACAAGTGTACTGGTTTGTGTTTGTATTGCTTTTTTATTCTTCTTTTTCCACTTTTTGATGAATTTGAAGTTGTTTCTGAGTCGGAAAAATATAATTGATCGTGGATGGGACAATTTTTATCAATTGATTCTTTTAATTTGTAGAGTTCATCTAAAATGCTGGCTTCTGATTCAGAAAATGCGTTTCTATTTTTTGAAAATCTTTTTCGTGTGATTTGTCTTTGTTTGTTTATAATTTTTCTTTTTATTGTTTGTCGTTTTGTTCTAATGTATCCAACTGTTTGTGTATGAGGTGTGATTACAAGATCGTATTTTTTGTTATCTGTTTCACAGTTGTGTAAAACGATTGTTTGTTTATTTCCTAAATTTTTGAATGACATAAGGTTTAGGATTTAGGATGCAAGAAGTTGTTAGTTATTTCTATTTCCTTAGACTGTTAGTCCTTACGATTTTTTGGTTAGCTTAACCTGGGTCTTTTTGTTCTGGGTTGGAGAGAAAAGTATACCGGTTCCGGAGAATGATTTTTTACTTTCTCGTGGCTAGTCTAAGCTAAGGTGTTAACTTACTTAATCTTACTTAGGGGTAGTGATTGTGTTCAAGGGTTGGAGAATAGTAAATCGATCCACAAGGTTCAGGTATAATTAGAACGCAAGTAGTTCGTTAGATACTATTTAAAACTTACTAAGTCTAAGATCTATCCTGGGTCTGGTAAGAGGAGGGTTCAAGTGAAGGATGAATAACCGAAGTTCTTCACTGTTTATCTTAATTTAAATGGTTAGTTTTATTTAAAAATTTCTATTAGTCCTAGGTCTTTTGGAAGGTTTGGATAGTGAATCGACGTTTGAGGTCGTTAGACACTTGCTAAGTGGGTGGGGGAGAACAAAATTGTTCTGTTGATCCAAGGATAGGCCTTGATGATCAGGTTTTAAATTTATTGAGATAGGAAATTTATTAAGATCCAAGGATAAGCCTTGATGATCTGATTTTAAAAAATTAAGTGAATTTAAGTTTAAAATGATTGAAATTTATTGGATGAAAAGATTTAGTTCTTTAATGATATTAGTGAGCTTATGATTGCTGTTATGTTTAGGTGATGAAGCTGGGACAACATGATGATTTATGAATTTTTTTTTATTTTTATTTTTACTTTCAATAAATATTTTTTAAATATGTTTTATATAACACTGCAGAAATTAAGAAAACGATCTGAGATCTTTTTATCAATTGTTATTGTACATTAATAATTTCGTTTGGCGCCTGAAATGATCATGAAGGTTTACTTCAAAATTTTATGTTTGCAAATGAAAATCTAAATTCATTGCTAATAAGATTCTAAATACAAAAGTTTGTGTTGGCTTTTGCCGTAAAACCATAAAACTAAATGGTAAGTTTCTACTTTGTCGTATGTCGTCTCTTGTCCGAGGTCTTCTTCCAATTCCGGGTAGTTCTATTATCGTTCGGAATATCGGCTCTGAACTATTGAGTCGTAGAGACGTTTCGATTAAGTTATTATCGTATATTATTTTGAAAATGTTTTGTCTAAATTCTAATCTATTTTTGGTTAGTTCTAAGCTATTAAGGTCTTATTCGAGACTTATGGTCGCACCAGATGAGTTAGGACCGATGTGGTTAACTCATAGAGTAATTTCGGATGGGGTACACCGTCTGCTCGTCACGCTATCTTATTTTCGGCCGGATAGATTCGTGCAACTTCTTAGTCTAATACCGATCCTAATCTTACTCTTATACTTACTAGTCTCAGGGTGTTTAACTAGTCTCTGCTAGGCTCAATAGATCTAGCGTATACTGGTTTATTACGGCTGCTGAAGTTCTCTTGGAGAGGCAACTAATTTCTAAGTTAAATTCAAATCTCTCTGGTGCTGAAATTACAAGTAATTTCAGCACTTACAAATAAGTGGGTTGTTAGTTAGATCCAAATATAAAATGTAGTTTAGATCAGGTTCCATTTGGTAGAAATTAAATCAATCTTGAATTGTCAATCAATGATACAGAGCAAGTAGGGTCGACTCAGAAGCTAATGGCATCAAAGAAGGACTAAGAAATTACTTATTTCTAGACTACAGTCTTGTTGCCGAGCGACTTCTGGGAGGCTTAATTTTAACCAGAAATTAAGTTGAGCCCCAGAAATTTCCATTAAGTAGACATTCTTGACCAAATTTGAGTGAAAATCTTAATTCAAATTTTTGTTCTATTTTTTCAAAATCTTTTCGTCAATGCACGACTAGCACATGCGTCTCTTCTTCGTGAAATAGTGAAAACACGGTTTATAAGTTCATTTTGAATTTGAGTCTTAAGCATTTTTGTCGCTCTTTTGTGATGCTATAAGAATCGTGAGAATAGTGTCAACTTGCAAGCCTTGAAAAGATTCCGGATTGGACAAACTAAATTTTTAAGTCGCAGTTTGATGTAACTACAAGCTCAAAATTAACAGTTATTTACCAAATAGTTGAATTGAGATTGTTTCATAAATTGATTGCTGTAGATTTAGGGGATTGCTTATCTAGGTTCGTTTTCTCTTTCTTAGCGACACCGAAATATGGTTCCTTGGGTAGTGAATTCAGCGGGGCGACCGAGATTCAGTATTATCTACAATCCCGAAAGGGTTACGTTGGTGGCAACTATTCTGCATTGTATTATGTTGCTTGCCCCCTAATCGTGTACTGCTCTTCAGGCTGTCTTGTCTACTCGATACAATCGCAGAAACTTCCAATAGTTATTTAATTCAGATGAAAAAACGTCTAATTACAGAAGGCTCTGAGTGGCCAGAAAATAATCTATTAATCAAACCAAATGGATAGGGTCCGCGATTTATCAGCACAATTGCCTAATTGCAATTAATTTCCAACTAACTCCACTAACACTAAATTGTTCTCTCTCTCTCTCTACCAACTATCTCCTTTTTCTGCTATAATTGTTAACTGTTTTCTCTCTCTCTCTCTCTCTTTCTCTCTACCAATTATCTACTGTTTCTGCACTAACTGTTCTTTCACTCAGAGGACCAACTACTTGACTAACTAGCAATGATTGTTCACCTTAATTAACTGAGAACCAACAATACTCTCTCTCAGTTTCAATTGCTCTTTTCTCTAACTGAGAACCAACTACTCTTAATAGTAGCTAACAACTGTTCTGATTCTTACAGGCTCTCCGGTACCCTCCAATTCCTTATCTTTCTTTACACTTAGCTTTAGTTAAGTCACGCCATTCCCCATCAGTCCTGGCATCCGCTTAAATCACCCATCCGCACATGTTTTAAGACTATATCTCTCCTCCTGTCAACTGTGCCGTGCTATGTTTACTCAGTGACCCTCCCAAGGACTTTATTTTATTAATCCCGTTAACGTTCCAACCTCCCAAGGGCGGGGGAAGGCCGTTTTCATGGATAGCTAACTCATTTAAAGCATCTAAAACTTCTATCTGTATTGTATTCCAATCCCGGTCTTCTAGCTATCAGAGAAACGTAGTTCGTCTATTTTTTTGTTCTTTTTTGGTGCCAGAATCCTCTGAGTTGATTGACATTTTTAGATCGAAACGGTTTCTACTAAATGTGACCGTACTCAATTTTTGGTCCAAAAAGCAACTGCCGTAAGTAGACATTTCATTTCTACTTACGTGCTCAACGGAAACAGTGAATTTCTGGGTTCTTTTTTTTCCAAATGAGCCTACCCACTTTCGGGGATCATTCGGAGCAGAAATTGTGTACCGTCAACTTTGGTAGAAATTAAATCAATCTTGAATTGTCAATCAATGATACAGAGCGAGTAGGGTCGACTCAGAAGCTAATGGCATCAACGAAGGACTAAGAAATTACTTATTTCTAGACTACAGTCTTGTTACCGAGCGACTTCTGGGAGGCTTAATTTTGTTGAGCCCCAGAAATTTCCATTAAGTAGAAATTCTTGACCAAATTTGAGTGAAAATCTTAATTCAAATTTTTGTTCTAATTTTTCAAAATCTTTTCGTCAATGCACGACTAGCACATGCGTCTCTTCTTCGTGAAATAGTCAAAACATGGTTTATAAGTTCATTTTGAATTCGAGTCTTAAGCATTTTTGTCGCTCTTTTGTGATGCTATAAGAATCGTGAGAATAGTGTCAACTTGCAAGCCTTGAAAAGATTCCGGATTGGACAAACTAAATTTTTAAGTCGCAGTTTGATGTAACTACAAGCTCAAAATTAACAGTTATTTACCAAATAGTTGAATTGAGATTGTTTCATAAATTGATTGCTGTAGATTTAGGGGATTGCTTATCTAGGTTCGTTTTCTCTTTCTTAGCGACACCGAAATATGGTTCCTTGGGTAGTGAATTCAGCGGGGCGACCGAGATTCAGTATTATCTACAATCCCGAAAGGGTTACGTTGGTGGCAACTATTCTGCATTGTATTATGTTGCTTGCCCCCTAATCGTGTACTGCTCTTCAGGCTGTCTTGTCTACTCGATACAGTCGCAGAAATTTCCAATAGTTATTTAATTCAGATGAAAAAACGTCTAATTACAGAAGGCTCTGAGTGGCCCGAAAGTAATCTATTAATCAAATCAAATGGAAAGGGTCCGCGATTTATCAGCACAATTGCCTAATTGCAATTAATTTCCAACTAACTCCACTAACACTAAATTGTTCTCTCTCTCTCTCTCTCTCTCTCTCTACCAACTAACTCCTGTTTCTGCTATAATTGTTAACTGTTTTTTTTTCTCTCTCTCTCTCTCTCTTTCTCTCTACCAATTAACTACTGTTTCTGCGATAACTGTTCTTTTGCTCGGAGGACCAACTACTTGACTAACTAGCAATGATTGTTCTCCTTATTTAACTGAGAACCAACAATACTCTCTCTCAGTATCAATTGCTCTTTTCTCTAACTGAGAACCAACTACTCTTAATAGTAGCTAACAACTGTTCTGATTCTTACAGGCTCTCCGGTACCCTCCAATTCCTTATCTTTCTTTACACTTAGCTCTAGTTAAGTCACGCCATTCCCCATCAGTCCTGGCATCCGCTTAAATCACCCATCCGCACATGTTTTAAGACTATATCTCTCCTCCTGTCAACTGTGCCACGTGCCAAATTCGGTTTCTCTTATCAATCCTAACACGCTTATTAGATACCCGGTATGCAGTAGGTGTCACAATTTGACCAAGCAAAAAAAATTCATACAATTCTAATCATTTAATTCCTGACATCAGTGACTTCAGCCCTCGAGTTCAACTCAGCCTCCATGCCATGCTATGTTTACTCAGTGACCCTCCCAAGGACTTTATTTTATTAATCCCGTTAACGTTCCGACCTCCCAAGGGCGGGGGAAGGCCGTTTTCATGGGTAGCTAACTCATTTCAAGCATCTAAAACTTCTATCTGTATTGTATTCCAATCCCGGTCTTCTAGCTATCAGAGAAACGTAGTTCGTCTATTACGGGTCGAAATAAACCAAAAATTCACCCCCGGAAATCCAAATAAATTCCACGTCCGTTCATACTATTTAGGAGACTCAGTTTCTCTGCGGTCCTATTACTAACAATTTCCTCTGACTACTTTTCTTTAGACTAGTTGACTTGCTAATAATAGATCGTTTGCCAAGCTGAACTGAACCCAATTTTTACCAAGTCCACTTCGAATTAAAACTACTACTTCAAAGTTGCAATGTACAAGCTCTATGACTATGTTCTTCTGCTCTAGTTCCCAATATACAAGTTCCATCCATATTCCATTAATACTTCACAAGTTATCCCATTTCTGAGGTCACTTTTTTTCGGAAAAAGGCTATTAACACCGGAAGGAGTTGCCAGAGGGTTTTCACTCACATGGTTTTTTTTTCGGGGTTCGTATATTATGTCGTTGACGCAATAAAAGTAAATTATTTTGCGTAATTTGCCTATTTCCGATCTAAAGGTGTATTTTTCAAGTGCTAATTGCTTCCAATCCACAAGTTTGAAATGTTTCAAATTATAACACAAGTTGTATCTTGCCACTACCAATCATCCCTCCAAGTTTTAGCTCACTGCGTTCATTGGAGTCCGAGAAACGACTTCCGGAAGTTAGGGGTGGGTCTGCTAACTCAGGGCATAAAACCGGATGTGGGGGTTCTAGGGGTCTGGGGTTCCAAACTTAAGCTTCCCTCAACTAGGCCTACAAAATACTAAGATTTGAGCCCAATACTGCCGCTAGTTTCTGAGTTCTGATGGGGTCATTTACACTTCCGGGGCCCTTGATCACTTGCCCCCAAGGGTCTAAGGGGTCCCGTTTTCGTATGCCCGGGTCAAATCATCTCTAGTATCGCTCCTCTGATTTTCATAATTTTAGCTTCCTTAGGTCCGCTTTTTTTTTGGGGGGGGGGGGGGGGGGGAGGTTCAGGATTTTGTCAATTTTAAATTTCTTGCACGGGAGGGACGATATCTTGGAAACTTGAACTATTTTGAGCTCAAACCTTGATTTGCTGTACTAGTTAACTTAATGACGAATCAATCTTACGCTCAGGTTACTATTAGCCTTACTATACTGCATGCAAGTCCCAAGGTAATACATTCTACGTTCAGTTCTTATTTTATCGGAAGTGTATTAGGATCACCGATCCAACAATAATTTTACCAAAACTCAATTTTCTTGCAAGAAATCCTTCAAAATGATCATGCAAAACAATAACTCAAGGAAATGCAAGAAATTGCTGACAAGTTCTCTAAGCAATAGTGACAAAAGATTGGTTGACAATAAAAAAAACAAGTTTTTCCCAAAAAGCGGTTGCTCCAAGTTCGCTTCAAATCCTCCTTCGATTATAATTGAAGGTGCAAGTCTAATAAAATCTTCCGGTGAAAACCAAGTGTGACAAAGGGGTCCCAAATATGCTAAATCTAAGCTAATATATCAGTTAAGTTTACTTATAGACGACGCCGCTCGATCGTTTTCAAACGTTATCAAACTGGAACCTGATCTAAACTATATTTTATGATTGGATAAATTAAATGTTTTACCAATGTAAAGTATTTAATATTAACCAATCATGATCCATCTAACTAACAACCCACTTATTTGTAAGTGCTGAAGTTACTTGTAATTTCAGCACCAGAGAGATTTGAATTTAACTTAGAAATTAGTTGGACTCTCCCGAGCACTTCAGCAGCCGCAATAAACCAGTATACCCTAGATCTATTGAGCCTAGCAGAGACTAGTTAAACAACCTGAGACTAGATAGTATAAGAGTAAGATTAGGATCGGTATTAGACTAAGAAGTTGCACGAATCTATCCGGCCGAAAATAAGATAGCGTGACGAGCAGACGGTGTACCCTATCCGAAATTACTCTATGAGTTATACACCCCAGTCCTAACTCATCTGGTGCGACCATAAGTCTCGAACAAGACCTTACTAGATTAGAATTAACCAAAATTAGATTAGAAATTAGACAAAAACATTTACAAAATGTTATACGACAATAATTTAATTGAAATGTCTCTCCGACTCAATAGATCAGAGCCAATATTCCGAACCATAATAGAACTACCCGGAATTGGAAGAAGACATCGAACCAAAGACGACATACGACAAAGTAGAAACTTGCCGTATAGTTATATGATAGTTCGGCAAAAGCCAGAACAAACTTTTATATTTCGAATACTACTTGCAATGAATTTAGATTTCCATTTGCAAACATAAAACCTTGAAGTAAATCTTCAAAATCATTTCAGGCGCTAAACAAATTAATATTATACAATAACGATTGATAAAAAGATCTAAGATCGTTTTCCTAAAATTCTGCAGTATTATACAAAACATGTTTGAAGAATATTTATTGGAAAATAAAAATAAAAATTAGTAGCATGACAATAAATGGTTAGTAATCATAAATCATCCTGTTGTTCCAGCTTCATCACCTAAAAAATAACAGCATGACTAAGAAAAGGAAACCAACGGTACCCAAACCGGACTAACCCAGTTTAAAACTGGATAATTTATTCTTTTGAAGACTATTACAAAGTCTTAGAAAGAAATAATAAAACACAAAAAAGTCGAAAGACAAACCCATACCACAAACAATTTGCTTTTTGAACAAAGTACATAACCAACAAGACATAAGTAAAACCACAACAAACCCAACATAAAATGTTGTCACATAACAGGACTCCTCATAAAAACCGCATGAAATCATACTCCCACACCTGGCCTAACCCACCAGGAAAGGACGTCCTGAGCATGCTCTATAGCCGGCCTAACCCACCGCGCTACATCCACGCTTTGTGACCACACCTTTATTTTTAATAAGAGCTACTCAAGGGTGAGTAACTCTTCAAAATAACCGAACTAAAACAAAAAGCTTTTGTGAAAACAACTAACTAAAATCATTATTAAAAAATATATTAAACTAATAAAAGATTTATAAAATGTAAAATTACATGATGCAATATATAGATCAGAATACAACACCAAGGACGAACATCAAAAGACAAGACGACCTCACTACACTCGAGAGAGAATGACCAACTACAATCGATATGCCGCTCACAATCACAACTCAAAGGATTTAGAGTACGACTTGACTTCGCAGAAAAGGACTTCATTGAACTAGACCAATGACCACCTCGATGTTCAAGTATACGTACAGATCCGAGTAACCAGGCATCCCCTCCACGCACAATCTCCACGCCATTCCCGAGCTAGATCAAACACAAAAGAAGTTCTCTCCGAAGAACAGAAAAACCTGACATAGCCAACCATTCTGAAACCAGAATTGATGCTGTTGCAGAGACTCAGTCGTTGTCACAAGAAGAACACAACGTCTTGTGTCCTCAATTCCAGATCCCTGGAACTTCCTTAACAAAAAGGAAACAAAAGAAAAATGATGTTCGCCAAATACCAACGTCCATCATCCATCCTTGAACTACAGAAGAACTGTTCTAAAAAATTCTGTAAAACCCGGATGGGTGGAACCTGATCTAAACTATATTTTATGATTGGATAAATTAAATGTTTTACCAATGTAAAGTATTTAATATTAACCAATCATGATCCATCTAACTAACAACCCACTTATTTGTAAGTGCTGAAGTTACTTGTAATTTCAGCACCAGAGAGATTTGAATTTAACTTAGAAATTAGTTGGACTCTCCCGAGCACTTCAGCAGCCGCAATAAACCAGTATACCCTAGATCTATTGAGCCTAGCAGAGACTAGTTAAACAACCTGAGACTAGATAGTATAAGAGTAAGATTAGGATCGGTATTAGACTAAGAAGTTGCACGAATCTATCCGGCCGAAAATAAGATAGCGTGACGAGCAGACGGTGTACCCTATCCGAAATTACTCTATGAGTTATACACCCCAGACATAACTCAAAACGTAATTAACATGCCTCAGTTGCGCTTGTTTATTTCATGCTTTAATTATGACATCACAGAGGCAAAAAAAATTGAAAAATGTTGAGGCACTGTAATTGCATCAGGGACCCTGTCACTTTCTTGGGACCTCTGTCACACTTGTACTTAATTGGTAGTCAATTTGGCCGTTGAGACGAAAGTTGCGACTTTATCTGCGCATACATTGAGTAGGGGGACTAGGAAATGTGAAGACAAGCAAATTAGATGCGACCAGAAAAAATGAAAATAAAACTACAATGATGAGAAATTAGACGTAATTGTATTTCTTGTGTCTGAAATTTGTTCACTGACTACAATTAACATTTGTTCATGCTTGCTAACTGCAAGTCAATTTTTGAAATGAGGCATTTGTATACTTTATGCATTTCAAAAATAGTTTATAATATTTGCATTAAGGTTTTATAAATCAATAAAACAAAAATTTTGACATGCAATGGGACTATATACTCTTCTTGTATTTGTTAGGTTTGGTTTTAAGCAAAAAAAATTGTTAGCCCTTTGCTTTCCGAGTAAAATACTAGTTTTGCAAAAAATATACATACGTCTAAATTCCGTTTTATTGCAGCCGTCTAATTTCCTAACCCCCAGTGAGTAGCGATCCTTGACTGAATTGCCATTGGTTTGCTTGTTTGTTCAACATAAGCTGGTTGAACACAACAATGCGTGATGACTGCCCTCGTTTGATTACGTGAACATGTTCTAGAATCGTTCGAAGAAGTGTTTCTCAACTAACTTACATTTTAAAAAATCGAATTCCAAGAGCAGTCAAAACTCTCAAAAATCACTGCTAGCTTCTCACCAGCAACTAAATTCAGTAACATGAAAATTATGAATGGTGTTACATGAAATTTTTTTCTGCGTAAGGACCTCATAGTGATTACGTGAAAGTAACTAAAACTACAACATTACGTGGCCAAACTGTGCATTCTGTGCATTGTAAACGGATTCCGCAACAGGCCAAAATCAGATTTGTCGCGGAATCTGCAACATTTCTATTTTTCTTTGATCTTCTTTGCTGTTTTGGGTTCCACAAACAAATACTTAAAACATTGTACCGCTCAAAATCGCTGCAAAAATAGGCAGATTTGCGGAATCTGCAACTGTATTTACCGAATCCAGAACAGCTTGTGGAACCCACAAACAAATTATAAGACAAGTGTATAGTTACATTGAGCTGTTGTCGAATCCGCAACTGTAAGCGGAATCCGCAAATTCTAAGTGGAGTCCGCAAATTGTATGTGGAATCCACAAATTGTAAGCGGAATCCGCATTTTGTTTGCGGAATCCACGAACAGTTGCAGAATCCAGAATAACTAGCTATATTTGCTTGTTGCGGAATCCGCAACAAAACAATTAAGCCGACAAAATTTACGTTACAGCCATTTGTACGCGGAATCCGCGAAACTTTCGTAAGTGGATTCCACTTACTTTTTAGAACATATTTGAAGATTTGTCTCTGGAATCCAGGAACATGCAGACACAAAATTGTGCGTCTATCCAGTGCACAATTTGGCCTCGTAATTAAGAATTAAAATACTTCAAATTTGCAACAAAAAATTAACAAAATAACAACATATATCAACTGATTCCATAAAAAGAGAAAACGAGTTTTGATTCCTATTCAAGATACATCAACACTAAAACAAACTCAATTTAAAATAATTTCAACTTATTTTTTAAGAAGGATAATAAATCTGCATTAAATTAAATTATCAGCAGAAAAATATGGAATGTCTTTTGAACCCTAAAATGAAAATGTCTTTTCAATCCAGAAAAAACTTAAACTAAGAAACAGCTCACACGAAATAAAACAGAAAAAAAAACGTTTCCTAAAAATTCATACTAAAAAAAAACTATATGCAAAGTATGCCAACAACGTAGATTTTGTCATTTGAATCTGTAGACCTGTGCAAAAAAGACGACAAGGCAGACAGCAAATAAATAACGGCAGCAAAGACTAAAAAAAATACAAAAATAGATGCGCAATTATTTCACCACAATCTCAAATAACCTAACCTCCATTAAATAATAAATTCTGGAGAAAAAATTCAAGTAAAAATTACTACAGACCTCTTGCGATATAAAATTAAATTTGAAAAAGTAAAGGATTATGTGTCTCAATCGGAAGTAGAGAAAAACTTGAATATATTTTGTTGAAAAAGTCGTAGCTTTAAAAATCAAGATGCAAAAGTTCCTAAAAATACGCAAAATATCTTGCAACCAAACAATCTGCACATCCTACAGGGGTAGTTGGCTATAAATATCAAAAAGAACATTTGATATCAACCAAGATTAAAATGAAAGAAAACTTGAAAAAAATGAAAGCTAAAATTTCAAACAATTTTTATAAAAAAGAACTTGCATAAAATTTGAAGAAAAAAAACTCTCAAAATATGAATTAAAATAACCAAATTACATCAAACCTATGAAAAATGAACTTGCTCCGCAATGTTAAGAAATCTGGATGACAAAAAAGACGACAAAAATACAGAAAGATTGCGAAGGAAATAAAACAAACACGAAAGTTCATATAGTCCCCAAAGTTTCTCACCATATATGTTCGTAGACAGTCAAGTCCAAACAGCGAGAAAAAAATGAAATTCAAAAAAAAAAATTTTTGAAAAAAAAACGTTACTCATGAAAACAATACCATCAACTTGAACCGATTTGAACTATGCCATCAACTTGAACCGATTTCAAACAAAAGTACTCAACTCTTAGACAAACCAATAAATCAAATCTTAAACTAATGCCATCAACTTGAACTATGCCATCAACTTAAACCGACTTCAACTAAAAATACTCAACTCTTAAACAAATCAATTAATTAAATCTAAAAACAATTCCACGCACTTTTTGATTAAAAATAAATCAGAAACCTTGCATCCGAAAACAAACGGAAAATTAATTGCAATTTTTTAAAATTCTAATAGTAAATTTTAATTTTCTAACAGAAAGTTGTCAAGCATAAAACTACGAAAAAATGAACTATGTTTACCCTCCTAAAAACATTAAAAATCTACCAAAAATACAGAAAAAAACATCCGGCTAGTAAAAACCGACAAAAAAATAAGTTATATTTTGAAATGTAGTAAAAATTTATCTTTCGCTTGAAACGACTCAAAATTTTGTCACTAAGCCGACAAAATATAAGCCAAAACCTTTTGGGCAGGGTAAAGTTTTTAAGCGAAAAAAAAAACAAAAATAAACGAAGTCAAGGTTAGTAAAATTACAAACAGCTGAATCAGATCAAAACTCTAAAAGCAACTAAAATATAAACCTCGTACTGCAAAACATTCTTCTACAATGTGGCAACCATTATTTCAGAATATTTCACGTTTAAAAAAACATGTCTTGTAAGATTTAAACCCAGGGCCTTTGCAATCCCAGGCATATTCGTTACCTCCAGACTAAGTGTGGTGAAAACTAAATTCATTATGAATTTTACTTTGAATATTCTGTGAACAAAACTTTTTACGGGAAAATAGTCTTGTGCCCGATTGCATTGCCCATGCTGATCGCAAAAGTAATAATAATGAATGGTGACCGGATGTATAGGTGATCGGTGGCTGGATGCATCGGCAATCGGTAGAAGGATTGTAAGCTTGTCCTAGTTATAAAACTAAACACACCAATTGCCAAAGAAAAATATATGTTAGTGTTCGAGAGGAAAACAAATGCAAAAAAATGCAAGGATAGCCTGCTGCTGGGCAAGTATCACAGAAAAATCGTACCACAATAAAAAGCTAAGGAAAGGGTCATTTGTTGAAAGTGTGATGAGAAGATTTGAACAAAAACTCAACCATTTCGATTTTCTTTTTCAAATTTGTTGCAGAAAATTAAGTTAAATTTTTAAAAGTTGATGCGTTAGAAGGTACAAAAAGAAACTTAAAAAACTAATCATACGGCAGTTCAACTAAATTTACACGGGTTAATTTGATTACCATAATAGGCATAAAATATTTGCTTGATATGAGATCAAATTCAAAAATTTCGTACCGTTTTCTTTGCGACACTAAGAAAATTTTGTTTGAAAACATTTCAAAGTTGTTCCCAACTTGGTTGAAGAACGTTTTTTAGCAAAGTTTATTCGATCTCCATGATTATTGGTGGTATCAACAACATTATATTGAAAACAAACAAAGGAGAAAAAACAACTCGAGAATCAAAATAAAAAAATCTTCACAAGCAAAGTCCACAATTGTATTTATAAAATGTTCAGCCAAAACTCTCGGATGACAATAACATGCACCGTTTCGAGAAAACAAGAAAAATGAGTTTTTGATTTCAGTAATGATTGCCTAAATGTTTAATACCGACCGTACTGTGACAACCAAACCGAAAAAAAAATACGAAAACAAACAATAGTCAATAGTAATGATTGCCTAAATGTTTAATACCGACCGTGCTGTGACAACCAAACCGAAAAAAAAAAATACGAAAACAAACAATAGTCAAACTATGTTTACTCTACACAATGCCTGCTGAAAAATAACTAGTAATGTGTCAAATAATTACAAGGCAAATTTAACTAGTTGCTTCTCAAAGAGTCTGCAAATTCTATCGATGGTCGTTTGAAACGAACATCTCTACAAAAGCTTTTTTTCAATTTTGGCCGATTTATTTGTGTGCTGCGGGAGACGAGTGGCACTGAAACCTAATTGTACATAATATAATAAAATTACTTCTAACAAACTAAAAGCTAAACATGAACCAATATTAGTGTCTGTCTTAACTCAAATTTATACTAATTAACAAAAAATTCAAACCTGCTTTTTTCCACATTAAAAAACATCGACAAAAATCTCACAATTTCAATAAATTCAAGAATGGAACGGCTTTGATATGATATTACAAAAAAAATTCTTCCCCAATTTTAAGGGCAGGAAAAAATCAAAAAAGGCCAACGCCACGTGCCCAAATTGGTTCCTCAAATTGAAAGAAAAAATATTTCCGCAATGAAATCCATTCCGAACTTTGAAGCACCATTGGATTGTTGATCTAGTGCAAGGAAATTTTAAGAACTTTCAACTGCACGAATATTTAACGGTGCTACAACTAATTGTTGAACGTGAAAATTTTTTTCTAAGCTTTAAAATCAAACAACAGAATATTGTGAAGTGCAACTTTTAATGCAATTGTAGAAAAAAGGCTGGTCAGCTTTCAACATCGCTTTTGACTTCATTAATTAAACGACTTGCAACCATGAAACTATCCTTACACCATCTCACCATAGCGACGAGGGTGTCAAATTTTAAAAAGTAGTTTTTTTAAACTAAGATTTTTTTATTATGTTTCAAAAGGTCTAGGTACAAACATGGGGTCGCGAATTTTAAGTTTTAAGAAAAACCATAATGTGAGTTTATTGGAAAATCAATAAAAACTATCTTATCTCGGAAACCTATAAAAATTTGAGCGGTCAGAATTGGTGACCAGATTTTCAAACCCTGTGATTACCCTGAAAATTGCACGCTGTATGGTGGAAAATTTGGTGTTAACAGAAAAATAAATTTTTCGAATCCAAATTTTTTTGGTGGAAGCACTAACTGGTGGAAAGTTTGGTGTTAACAGAAATAAACAATTTTTTGAAAACATAGGCCATTAAAAACTTTGTGAAGCAACCACGAACATTTTTTAAAGTTTGTGTTCCAATAAAAACCAGAATTAAGTAATTTTTTAAAATCTAAATTTGGTAGAGAAATTTTATACCTTGCGTTTTATACCTTGTCAAGATAGGAACTTCGTGAACAAGTGTCAAGTGAAATACCTAATTTTTTTTTAAAATGTATACATATATATAGATAAAATTTGCACTCAAAATGCATACAAAAACCAGTGACATCAAATTTTGAGTCTGATGGAAACACCTTTCCACAACTGTCGCTTGATATTCTCAAATACTAGCCAGCAATGAAGCTGCGAAATACATGCTATCAGATTGCCAATGCTTTAAAAATATGCAGCAAAAGGGCAACCATATGAAGCACTAACTAATTTGAAAAAATAGGGAAAAAGTGGGCTGACTGAGCTACACTAATCACAAGTCTGCTTGTGTGAAGAAGGTGGGCCACCTTGCATTGAATTATTTCGAAAAATGATTTAAGAGCAAAAAAAACACGAATCCTAAAAACAGAAAAAGATACTTTTTTCAAGGTGTTGTTTGTTAATAGGGAACAATTATGGTAAAACACAAACTTAATCAAAATCTTAAAACAACTTGGACCACGCAGTTATGATCTCCCAGACAAAGAATCGACTTAAAATTTATATCGTTTTTTTGTTGTCAAAATAATTTCATTACTCTCAAGCAGAATAATTTCAGTAGTTGATATGTTTTGCACCATTAGCTCAACAACAATTTACTCGTTTTGTTTTGTTCTTGTTTTATTTATTTTAGCTGAAGGAGGTCAAAAGGTCAACAAAAAGGGGGAAATTTGATCCCGTTTTGTGTCGTAAAGAAAATGTTTGTTAAAAATGAAATGCTAGCTTCAAAAATTTGAATATGAAAACATAGCCAACAGAGAGTTGGAAAACGTCAATGAACGAATTTCAAAGAAAAAAACAGACGCCAATAGAGCTCTATGAATTTCTAGAATAATTTATGATTGGCACTTTTTAGATAAAATTAAACCAGTTTGAGAAACTAGACTAGATCAATAGGTAAACTTTATATTTCGCAGTGAAACCTGAAAATTAAATTCCATTTTCGAAACTAGAAGTCGATCAAATTTTTTGTGACCTTTCATCTTTCGCTCTTCAATAGTGGAGTTTCAAAAAACCTTTTATGATTGCCATTTTTTAATTGGCTAGCCAGCAGTCATGATTGGCTACCCAGCAATCATGATTGGCTAGCCAGCAACTGGATCAAAAAAATATATTTTCCACGTCGTTTATTGAAGAACGTAATTTGCCTTCGTTTAAGCAAATGAATTTGAATTGAGCTTTAAAAAAACCAGGAGTCAAACAGTAAAAAATCATGTGCTAGAACTTTCCAGAATTTCCTGAAACAAAAAAAAATCAGCACTACTGATGAGTGTCTCACTACGTTCATTGTACTTGAAAGTTCAAAAAATTTCACAAATAACAGATAAATTTACACTTCTTAGATTAGCACAGCCGCTCTTCAGGTAGAGCATTTGATTTTGGTGTCAGCAATAGCATCCACAAAACAAATTTCTAAAAAAAGATATAAAAACGTTCCATAACTCATTATTCAAACTTTACTTGTCGTTCCAACTAATCGTCCACAACGTTTCAAAAAATGCGACTGAAACGGTAAATTATCAGCAAATATTAAACAGTAGATATCGCTCTATTTATGAAATAAATCAAATATAACCTCAAATTATTCTAAATATATCAGTTTTAAGGCTTAACAACGAATCTACAATAAACTATTGTATGCAACACTGAATTGTGAATAGTTTTGGTATCTTAAACTATATTTAACTCGAAAGTATGCGTAACTTTACAAGTTGAAAAGAGTTTTCTTGATGTTGGAACAGAGATCCTTCAGGGAGGACAGAGTTCAGTTTTCATCGTCTTCTTCGTTGTCAGTGATAGACCCCTCGACTTTTTCACTGTCGCTTTCGCTGATATCCCCCAGCAGAATTTTCGCCATAGTTTCAGGATCTTGCGAATCTTCGTTCATCCAGATAACTTGACTGTTGGAATTTTCCGCTGGATTCCCTTGGGATCCGAAATCATACTGATTCGAGTTCGAATTGAAGGAGTCATCCATTGGATACGAAGACGAATTCTGGTCGTGAAACGCTGGATCCTGTGATGATAAATAGCTCTGCTCGTTTTGATAGCTTAGTTGTGAATAATCATCAGCTGAAAACTGCACCTCGGCTTTCATCTGGAAACTTGGATCAAAATTTTCTTCATTCTGAATAGCAAAGTTAGACGTTTCGTGAATTGTAGCAAGCGTATTTTTATTCGGCACTTGTGTGTGAAGATCAGAAGCATTTGGTTTCCGCTCCGATCCGTTGTCGAAAGAGCTGAAATAATGATCGAGGTTCGTAATCATAGCCCTAGATCGCTTACTAGTTGTTGGCTCCTCAGTATCTGAGTCACTTTCGGAGCTGGACCTTCCAGCTTCGTTGGCCTTTTCGCTGAACCCACTCAATTCTGAGAATCCAGTTGGCGACATGCTACTAGCAACTGATCCCGTCGACTTTTGAGATGCCTCCCAAATCCTTCGTTCCAATTTAGTAAGATACTCATCGTGTAAAGATATTTCAATCCTGGCCATGTTTACAATTTCAGTGGCCTTGGATGTTAAAATGTGTTCAGGTCCGTTGAATAGCTCACTATTTGAAGCAATTAAACTGATGTCATTCATGAAGGCTTCTTTAGTTCGATATGAATGTCTGACACAATTCTTCAAAAGAGTGTCCAGATCCATGGGATATTTGACAAGCGATCTGTAATGGGGAGCAGCTTTCTTGCTGACTGGAACGTGGAACGGAGAAGATTCTGGAATCTGTTTAAGTTTATTGGCAATTTCCCTGAGTAAAAACGAGAAACCAACTTGATCATTGTCATCCAACAACGGATTAATTCTTTTCTCTAGCTTGGAGTATTTCGACTCCAATGACCTAAAGTGAGTTTGAGCCATATCGCTGAGCTTGTGGGCATTTTCAGTTATCGAATGATTAAGACCATTGTATGTTATGGAGTTGCATACTATCAAGTTAATGTCTTCCAGAAAATCATTTCTTGTTTTGTATTGCTTTTTCATACATTTGTCTCGCATTTTCTGTAAATCCATTGGTTGAGACACGATCGAGTAATAATCTGGAACATCTTTTTCTCGCACTTTGTGATGAAATACTTCGGACCCGGGAACTTGTTTCAGCTCCTGGATAAGTTTCTCAAACATCGATGAAATGACAACTACGGGATCCGCACGTTTTCGCAGCATCCCTCCAGAGGTATAATGTTTTCTATAAACTATTGAAGATTCCTCGTCTTTTTTGGATCCCGTACCTCCATGTACACTCGATGATCCCTGATGTCGTTTATCCACGTTGTCGAATAACCCTTTGCCGAGTGTTATTTTGGTATCCTCAACTTTAATCAAATCCTCGCCTTCGTCATCGTTGGTTACTTCAGAACTGAGGTCAAAATTGGAGCTATTCCTAGGCAAGTTTTCACGTGCGGCTGGAGGCGTTTTTCCAAAATAAGGACACAAACTGTTGGTTTTCATGTGACCTTTCAGACCACAAGCCCCACATGTTACTTTAAATGATTGCGGGTCATGTTTCTTTGCTTTCGATGTGGCGCCAAATTTGCCTTTCTGTTTATTCCTTTCCAGTCTTCTCAACTGATCTTGAAGCCTCCTTCTTTTTTTGCGCTCTTCTTCTTTTCGAATCTGTTGAAAGTCGACAAATTCTGACATCCAAGCTTCGTCTTTAGTATCTCGGATACTCATGTACACATGAATTACATCAGGTTTCCGAACAGTCTCAACTCTTTGATACTCTTCCCCAGTTTCGTCATCCCTGAAGTTCCGGTAAATCTTCAAAACTTTTCCATTATACTTTGACATGTCAACATCATCTGCAATATTAGTGGTCGGATCTTTCTTGTTTTTGTCTCCTTTATCCGGTTCCTCTTTTGGATTATTTCCTGACAAAATCATTTTCTGCAACTCTTTTCTCTCGTTCTCTTCCTTTTCTCGGGCCAACTCAGCACATGATTTATTTTTAGCCATCAATGATTCGACATTTTTGGCCATTGATTCTAAGTCTTCCTCGTCGTCTTCAGAGCTGCTCGCGTCATCTGAACTCAGAACCTCATCTGATGCTAACACTTTATTCTGCTGGTCAAATATTCTTTGGCATTCTTCTCTAAACTTCTCGTGAGAGTCTGAGATTCCATACTTTCCAATTCTCGCGAACTTGTCATACATTGATTCTCCAGATCCAGTTTTCGCTTTTTCAGTCGAAAGAGTTCTGATTACGTCAATGATCTCCCATCGCGACAGTTTTTGAATTTCCTCATCAGGAATTTTATGTTTAACTAATATTTGTCTGGCTTGTGTTAGATTTAATTTCCGAAGATCAGCATCGGTTCCTGTGACGTTTCGTTTCTTTTCATTGCCAGCAACACTTTCCTCGTCTTTGTTAATTCTACCGGGTAGACGAACAAACGAGAACCCTTCGCCGCAACCAGTCGGATCTCCGATTCCTGTGATGTCCAACATGAACTTTCCCTGTATTGCACTCAGATAGGCTCTTGTAGTGTTCCACGGCGCACACTTAACTTCGTCTTCGACATTTTTTTCATCAGAGGCGTTCGGGTCATCCAATTGATCATCAAGAGTGAATGCCTTGTCTCCATAGCCTGCATCTCTAAGTCTTTGTTCGGCAGCTTGCATGCTGTAGAACGCACAGCATTCTTCTGGCGAAACTAAACGCCTTAATTCCTCTTCGTTCGGAAGTCGGAATCCTGACTTCAAGTTCCACCAATTTTGTTCATGTCCTGCACGCTTAAAATCTGAACAAATTTTTAATCGTTTTCGAATACTGCTCTCTGAATAATGCGGTCCAAAAGCGGCTCTTATGTCTTCCATTTTAATTCGTTTCTGTTTCTCTTTTGACGACCAAAATAGACGATACACAAAGACAGCGAGGAAATCCCTCTGAAAATGTGAAGCCTTTTTCGAGTTAGGACTGGGAACTTCAATTAAAGGGTACTGTTGACCTACTGTAAAAATCATCGGCACTTTTCTGATATAATAAGCATCCCGACACCTGATAATCAAAAAATCATTGCTTTTCATTTCGTGATTATAAATAGGCGCTCTGTACATACTATTCTCGAGAACTGATAAGGTAGCTCCGTTCTGTAAATTTCCCAGAAATGGACTTTCATTCATGTAAACAACTTCGCCATAAGAGTAGTTCGGAGGACCTTGATCGCTCCGATTTCCTTTTTTGTAGTAATGTCTGATTTTTGAGGACATTCCAATTTGACTGATTAAGGGAGGATGTTGCTCCGAGATCTCGGCCAAAACCAAGTCTCCGTCACGTCCCGATAGATCATCTGCAGTCCTCATGTAAAACATATCCCCGCCTCCTGATGCTTGCCTTTCCGCTTCCCGTTCCTGGCGAATCAACTCAATGTATTCAGTAAGAACCTTCACTGGTTTCAGTCCTGGTTCCGATAGAAGACCGTAAGAGTATCGTTTCAGCGGCCACCTGTGGAAGTGTCTTAGACGTTGCACGCTCAAGTAAGTTGGGAAAAACGGTTGAGATATTTGCACGGCAGTTGTCGCGTGGTGAATCAGAGATCCAAGGCCCTTCGCTGCCTCTTTCTCTTGTTTGCTTCGGTAAAAACTATCACTTGACAGGTTAAACTTATGGCGTTTTAGCCCTTGTAATCTGAATTGACTATTGCTATTCGCGTCTTTTTCTGTGCCAATATCTTTAGACTCGCGTAAATTAGAGTTTTCCAATTTTCCAAGAAGAATTTTAGATCGCCGCAATTGTTGCTTCTTATCTGGTGACTCACTCTGGCTTTTATCCGGACTACCTGACTTCCCTGGACTCGTAGTTAAACCTCTCAAACGTTTTCGGTCATCGTTCAAAATTGGCAACAAATTTT
>NC_087062.1:15464524-15752950 GCF_963678635.1 Symsagittifera roscoffensis | reverse complement strand
GTCGGTGCGGGGCACTTGAAAGGAGTCTCTTTAATTATGGACAATGATCTTTTTATGAATTAGTATTCCAGTAACATGATTTCAAAAAAGAGAGACTCTCTGGGCAAAAAAAACTGTCGCTGGGCAAGGTCATTTTTAATGTAAGTGAAATGTAAGTGCGAATCGGGAGTGAGTGGTGTTTCAATACTTTAAGTTCAAAAAACCTTTGTTGACAACTATAACTACTCTAATGTTCTCGGATTGCAAATCTTGCAAGGTATCTTGCAAGAAGTCTTGCAAGAACACAATAGTACAATTTGCATGATCCTGTCTAGATATGCGTTCCATTCGCAAAAATTAAGAGGTATTTTGCTTTCATCTTGGAGATTTCTGGCAAGATTTGCATTCCTTCGCAAGTATCTCGCAAGATTCGCGTTCGGAGGACACTAGTAGGATATATTCAAGGTGAACAATCCTAGAGGCCAAACCTTTAAGATTTGGCAAAAAATTTCAGCCGCTATAATGTTCAAGATTTCAAATTTCGGATAATTTTAACTATATATCCCTTTAGCAAAAGGGGCGATATTCGTTACTAGGTACAAAAATCTCATATGCTTAACCGTGGATTTATTTCTTTTTAGGGGATATTCGTTACTAGGTGCCCGATGTGGGGGGGGGGGGGGGGGGTGGCAGGGTAAAGTTAAATGTTAAATAGATTCCAAATCTCTATCAATGTTTTCGTTGTTTTTACCTGTGCAGGTCAGGTGAATTTGCTCGGGTACTCTATCTCCACCAACACTTCGTCGACTTATTTCAAATTGCCGACTGAGATGTACGGCAAAACTTAAAATGATAAAACTTGATAACCATATTAAACTCTGTGCGAACATTTTCACTGTCGAAATTAGAAGAGATTGCTAACTGTCAAAACGAACCAAATATGTGATCAGATAACCAGGTTTGACAAAATTACACTTCAAAGCGACTTATCAAAACTCAAATAAATGTTGATATTCGTTTTTGTAGGGCACTCTCTACATCTTAAATAGTGTCTTTCTGAGAGAAGTGTTGGGACTATTTTACTATTTTAATAGAAGTGAGAATAAAATTGGTGACTGAAACCTTAGCCACCGATTATGCTAAATACACGGAGAATAATTTGCCCTGGAATCAAGTATAATAGATTTTTGTGATCCAAAAGGTTATCAGTATAATTGATTCCCATGTTGCACTCAGACAACAAAATTGAATCAAAAATCGATTTTAATCCCATGTTTTTTTTTTCAAATGAAAAATTTTAAAAAATTGCATTCAAAATCAATTAAAATTTTTCCCCCCACTTTTTGGTACTGCATTGATCAATGCGGAAAGTTTGCAAAATGAATGTACGACCTTCTCGATTTCCAAACCTAAACTTTTTCAAATCGCAAAAGATTCCGTTAACCTCTCCCCCAGCCTAGCGTTTGCATCTTTGCCCCTTACGGCCCCCCAAGCCCCAACGTGTAGCCCTTTGCCCCATAAGTATTTTGCCCCAACGGTTTGCCCCAACGAGTTGCACCAACGGTTTCCCCCTACGGTTGGCTCTTTGCACCGTAAGTACTCACCTGGTGGCACCTTGGTTCATACGAAATTCAAGTTTCATGTCGTCTCCGGCACTCGTAGCCTGGAGTCAACGAATATGCGTGGGACAACAAAGGTCCTCCTGGGTTCCAATCTGACCAGGACTTGTTTTTTTTTTCAAACGGAAAATATTGTGTTTCAAATATTATTAGTCTGCTCATGTTTTGTCGGCTTAGTTACTGTAGAATTGGTGGTTCTAATGCATTACATGCTATAGTGACCTGAGCCTAAGATCAGTTATTAAGTTAAGTACTACAGCAAACAAAGAGTGGGGTTCAAAATAGTTCAATCTTTGAAAATATCGTCCCTCCTATGCTAAAAAGTAAAATTTGACAAAATCAACGAACCCCCTCCCCCAAAAAAATTTGCAATTAAGAAAGCTAATGTTATGAAACTCAGAGGAGGGGTACTAGAGATAATTTGACCCGGGCACACGAAAAACGGGAACCCTCAGACTCGTGGGGGGCAAGTGATAACGGTCCCCGGAAGTTTAAAGGCTTTATCAGAACTCGGAAACTAGCGGCTGTAATGGCTCAGATTTTAGTTTATTGTAGGCCTAGTTGAGGGAAGCTTAAGTTTGGAACCCGTCTCCCCCAGGACCTCCACTTCCGGTTTTATATTGCAACCTTGGAGTAGTAGAATTAATTCAAAGTGGACTTGGTAATCATTGGTGTCAGTTAAGCTTTGCTAATGATATATTAAAAGCAATTCAACCAGACAAAGGAAAAGTAGTCCCAGAGGAAATTGATAGTAATAAGACCGCAGCATAAGAATTAGGTCTCCTAGAAAGTATGAACGGACGGGGAATTTAATTGGCTTCCCGCAGGTGACTTTTTGTTTTGATTTGACCCCTAAGAGACGAACTACGTTCCCCTGGTAGCTAGAAGGTCGGGATTGGAATAAAGTGCAGGTAGAAAATTTAGATGCTTGGAATGAATTAGCTACCCATGAAAAGAGTTTCCTTTACCCTTGGGAGGTCGGAACGTTATAGGGATAATTTAAATAAAGACCTTGGGCGGGTCACTGAGTAAGCATAGAATGGTTTGGAGGTTGAGTTGAACTCGAGGGTTGAAGTCACTGAGGTCAGGAATTAGCTGATTAGAATCGTATGACATTTGTTTGCTTGGTCAAATTGTGACACATATCGCATACCGGGTATCTAATAAACGTGAAAAGACTGATAAAGAAACAGAATTTGGCACGTGGCAGAGTTGACAGGGTGATATAGTCTTAAAACATGTGCGAACGGGTGATGTAGGCGTTTGCCAGGACTGATAGGGAATGCCGTGACTTAACTAAAACTACGTGTAAGGAAAATAGGAAATGGAGGGTACCGGAGAGCCTTTAAGTGTCAGATCAATTTTTAGCTACTATTAAGAGTAGTTGGTTCTCAGTCAAAGAAGAGAACATTTGATACTGAGAGAGAGTATAGTTTGATCTCAGTTAGTAAGAGAGAACAATAATTGCTAGCAAAATGAGTAGTTGGTTCTCGGAGTAAGAGAAAAGTTATAATAGAAACTGTAGATAGGTGTTTCTCATCAGAAATTCTTTAGAGAGAGAGAATAGTTTAGTGTTAGTGAAATAAGTGCATGTTAATTGTAGTCAGGCAATTTGGTTGATAAATCGCGGACCCTTTCCTTTTGATTTCATTATTAGATTATAACCTGGCCACTCAGAGCCTTCTGTAATTAGACGTATATTCATCTAAATTATTTTATCATAGGAAATTTTTGCGATTGTATCGAGTAGACAAGACTGCATGAAGAGCAGTACACAAGAAGGGGGCAAGCAGCATAATACAAACTAGAATAGTTGCCACCAACTTAACCCTTTCGGGATTGTAGATAGTAGTTAATCTCGGTCGCCCCGCGTAATTCACTACCCAAGGGATACTTGCCATGTCGTTAAGAAAGAGAGAACGAACCTAGAGAAGCAATCCCCTAAGTCTACAGTTGCCTCATCTTAGACTCGTTTATTATTGCAGTGCGCAATTTTCGTTTTAGTTGCTTTTGGTGTTTCGATTTCCTCCTGCAATTTGTGATTTTACTAGCCTTAACTTCGTTTTTTTTTTCGTTTTTCTTAAGCGTTTCACTCGGTCCAAACTATTTTGGTCTGTGTTTTACCGATTATGTGACCTAATTTTTGATCTGTTCATGTTCAGGAGGGGGTTATGTTATGGTTAAGGTGGTGAGGGGGTGGTTCAGGTCAAGGGGCGGGTAGTTGAGTTGGGAGTGATTTCGTTAACCATATAGAAGCTTTACTGAAGATGTGTAAAATCTGCTTTTTAAAGTTTTGGCCTCTTATCAAGTATTTATTTTAAATAAAAGCGATGTATCAAAGTTCCGGATACTCTAAAACACCCAATTTAGAGGTTTTTTGGAGACCATCAAAATAAACATAGAAAAAAAATTATTGAGAATTTATGAAATTTTCCGAAATATTTTTTACTCTTTTGAGGGAAACGTAAACAGCAGCTTCATGTGTGAGATTTGGTTGAGATTCAGGCTAGCTTATACTGAAAACTCTCCAAGCATAACAAAACAACAGAAAAACAATTTCTCAGTAGCATGCAAAAACTCGCCTAATCCTTACAAAATAAACAATAACTTTGATTTTTTCTTTTTAATAAAAATGAAAAACTTACAAAAGTATTATACACAATTTTTTGAAAGATTTTGCTTTTCCAGAGAGCTGAGGAATAAATCATTTTCATGCTCAATTTAAGAGACTTTTTGCCTTGCATAAAACTGTGCACCAAGTTCGACGTTTTTAGCCGAATAAGTTTTTGATAGCCATAATGATTTCATGACTTCAGTAACCGTCAATTTGATTTTAGAGTTGACTTGAGTCATCAAAAAAGTTACTGTGGTCATAATAACCCTCTAGAAGATTTAATTATTCTTCCAGTTACTGTATGGCAACTGATTGGCTCGAAATATCCATGTGGTGAAGAGTCAGTTTTCAAAAATGGCTCGTAAGAAGAAAAAATGCGGTGGTAGTATATGGATGCCCGTAAGTAAACAATATAACTGTATCAGCTTCTAGGGTGTCCAGAGTTTTTTCAAATGTTTGCTGGGCGAATCGATTAATTTTATCGGCTTTTTTAGTTCAGCCATTTCTGTTTCCTTTTTTTTGTCTTTTTTCTTTGGCGGGCATTTCCCTGCAAAAACATTGTGTATCATGACACCGAAAAAAAAGTAAAATTAGTCAGCCAAAGATGAATGTCGGTAAATTAAGTAAAACGTATGATATTTTATCCCTTCAAGGGTATATATAATAATGATGAGAGGTTTTCTGAAAGATAACTCATACGTCTGTCAATAATTCTGTATCAAAAATTTTATCAAGCTTGAATTTTTTCATGCAGAATCTGGGATGGCTTTCGTTTCTCCTCCCGGAGCAGATCACAATCAACTTCTTCGGCCTGCTGACCGAGAAGTGCATCTGTCGCAAGCCACGCCTCTGCATCCTCATGTATGTCGGCAGTGTCATAATCGTCGCTGTGTTGTCAGCATTTCTGGGAAACTGGGAAATGGCTTCTGTTTTTGACGCTTATTTGCCATCCGTAGCTAAGGTAAAATAAGAACGCTCATATCAGGACGAAGCTTTGAATATTTCGACTGCCACTAAGGTCTATGGGGTAGTGTTTGCTTTAAAAAAAAAAATTCGACTTTTGAAGACGGAAAAAACCAACCCGAGCACAAATATTCCTTCACTTTCTTCAGAAGTCGGAACAACCAACCAGCTAATTTTGTGGAGTGGTAATATCTATGTTTTTTCAGTGTATCTGCTGAAAATCAACAAAATTGAGGTGAAAATATACACTAAAACAGGCGATATTAAATACTAACCAATCATACTCCATCAAACTAACAACCTTTAACAAACCTATTTATAAGAGTCAATTACTTAAGAAGCAGGAGCTATATATTTTAAAAAACAGAATGTTAAAGGTTGAATTGTCAGCGCATCTGTTAAACTTGTAGATGTTCGCAAGCTTAGCAGATGTGAACTTTCAAAAAAAACCACGCAGACATATTACAGACATCACGCCTAAAAAAACAAAATATAACAAAGTTGCTGTGCATATCGGTCATAATGTTCCATAAACTGCCCATTTGTTCAAAAAAAAACTGAAAACATTAAACATTAAAAACACTGAAAAACAATAAAATTTTCTGGAGTTTTTGTTGTAACAAATTTTAAAGGGGTAGGATGAAAGTAAAAAAGATAGATTAAATTTTTCTGTACAGGAAAACAGAAAAGAGCTCGCGTAATAACTTTTTCGTGTCAAATTTCAAATAACTTTAACAAAGACGGCTTTGCCGGTTGCAAAGCGTTATTAGGTAGAAATTTCACATATGCTCAGCCGTTTGAACTTAATTCATCATGTGGATGACAATTCGCTACAAGTAAGAAAGGGAGGAGTGATTAAAAAGATCCACGTATTCTGATATTGAATCGCTTGTTTGGTTTAGGAACGTGAGTCGCGGTCGCAAGACATCAGTGAGAGCTGGTATGCATTCAAAGAAGCCACCGGACAAATAATTGTGAACAAATTCCCACAACCTTCCGTCACGATTTCTTCTCTGTTATAAAAAAAAGTTCTTCTCTGTGTTATATTGACCTTAAAGGCTTCATTCAAGCTCATTTTTGTTGAAATAAGTAGAGCCCCTAGATTTTGCTGTTTATAAAACACAGCCCCTAGCTCTTAGTGACATGCATATGATAAAAAACAACAAAATTGAGGCGAAAATATACACAAAAACAGGCGATATATTCCTTTGACAACATGGTTTTCCGGGTTAAATTGCATGAAACATTTCATTGCATTTTGAATTTGAAAACAAGGAAACCAAAATTTTGCGCTTTTGCAAGTGAGAAGCTGAATAGTAGGCTTTGATAGGCTTTTTCTAAGATAGACGCCTTAAAAAAGTTCGAAAACTATCTTCCGATATCCGCTGAAGTCACAAACAAGAGGGGCAGAAAATTTTTCATTCCTTTAGTTTCTTGGTATTGTCGACAATTGCCTTGCACTCTGAATAAAAAGAAATAATAAAACAAATCAGTTCGAAATGGTCCAAACATGAACCGTGATCCAACTCAATAAAACCAGAAACAGCTTTTTCTCATAAAATCTCTTCGTCCCAAAATATGTGTTTCTAACCTCAGCTAAAAATACAGAACCAATAGTCACCGTTCATGGTTACAATATAAGGAAACGTTTTTTATAGCTAGTAACGTAAATGATTTGGAGTTCAAGATTGACCATCCAAATCAGTATACAGATTGTTGTTTAGTGGGATAGTCCTTTGGATATTGATGCCACAATGGTTACTCTTCGAGATTTTCCCAGTTTCTTAGGGTTTGAGGCGGGATGGTTGTGGGTCACTGAAAATGACAATTTTGATGTCAATTTCTTCCATGTCTGTCGATTTAGTTTTTGGATTCATATCTGTGAAGGAAGTGAGTCCTTTTAAATCGTTTTGAAGGCTTAGAAATTGCGCTTCAAACGAGTTGTAATTATTGGGTAAAGTAAATTTATCATTAGAAAAAAGGCAATTTTCATTGTGTACTGCATTGCATCAACCGCTGAAAATAGCTTGGTTTCTATTTTTATTAATTGTGGAAATCAAAACGCTCTGTATGAAGCCACCTTGCACAAAAATAGTAGAGCTCTTCAACATACCCGTCATTAAAAGTAAGCGTATTGTGGTCTTTGCTGGAGTAAGCGTAGCTTAAACAGAAAAAATATTTGCTGCTGTTGTTGTTGTTGTTGTTGTTGTTGTTGTTGTTGTTGTTGTTGTTGTTGATTGTGGTTATGCCGAAGGGAGCTCATAAAGGCATCTCTTCGCCAGCATCGTAGTTCCGTGTGGATCTTGAGATACGATGGCTAGTCCCACGTCAGTTGTGCCAAAAATTTCTTGTCTTGCTGCTAATGTTCCGGGACATTCCAGTAACCAGTGTTCTAGCATTTCCGGGGCTTCGTTACATTTCGGGCAGGTGGGGTCTTCGGCTGGGTTCATGAAATGCCGATAGGCTGTCAACTTCAAGCTGTGGCCAGATCTCAAGTGCGCAATCATCGTAGCGTCTTTGCGGCTAAGAATAGATTTCTCGTCTAATGTAGACAGGTTTGCATAGGTTGCAGCCGTCCGGGCATGTTGGGGGGGGGGGGTCTTTGAAGGATAGTTTAATTGTAGAAATTGCACTTTTCAGAGTGATTGGTTTGGATTCGTCTGTGAGATTGGCCTGGAATCCATTGGATCTTGATCGGGCGCCTGAGGGAGTCAAACGTGAGGCTGAGATCAGTCGTCTCAGGTCCGCCGCCTTCGAGAGCAGTGGCTGTCATGTTGACGGTGTCGGGGTCGCAGTTGGAGTCTTCTATCCAGTTCAAAGCTGCTCCAAAAGCTTCTCTTTCTTCCTCAAAGGACGAGGTGATAGCCCTGACTTTGATGCTGGCGCTATGCAAAACTTCGGGGTCCGCAGGGCTCCCTCTCGTGACGACAAACCCTGCACCTCCGTTCCTGATACCATCGGCTGCCGAGCCGTCCGTATAGATGACCAAGTCAGCACCAGAGTTGCTGATGATGCTGATCGCTTTGTCTTTCGCGTCGTCACTTCTGTTCTTTCCTGATAGGGTGGTGGAGACACTCCAGCGTCTGTCGTAGCAGTTCCAAGGTGGTTCCTTGATCTGTGGAAGGGGGAGCCTCTTCTGTAGGTCGGTGGGGAATTGCTCTTCAAGTCTTTTGCTCTTTTCCCTCCAGCTGTCTCTGCACAGTCTGTGGGAGGTGTTGCCTTCGAGAGCGATGCGCCGGGGGTACTGTGGGGCAAGCCTGTACGCTTTCTCTCTCGAAGCCGCGACCAGTCGTTTTGAAGTGGTCATGTAGCTCTGGACACCTGATTCGAGGCGGATGGCTTCCAGGGGACAGGAGGCGCTCTGTCCAGTAATGCAGCGTATGGCTTGGTTCTGCTGTTGTGCTGCTGATATGATGCGTTCCGTATACGCGGACTAGATTCCGTTCATTGATGGGTCCTCAAAATTTATTGCTACAGATAGGGTTGTTTTCTTTTCGGAGAGTTAACGTTTTCTGCTGCAGTTTGTGTGATACTTATGATATCATTATAACGCATAACCTGTCTAGAAAAAAACTAATTGTTTGGTATTGTCATGCCACGCATATAACTTATCATGTTTATACGTTGCACTCTTTGCTGCAGTTATTGCAGTGGCGCCAAGGTCGCCCACCAATTGTGCTAAATTATCACATGGTGCTAAAACTTAAGTTCATCTGTCAGTTTATCATCGTATGATTCAGACCAAATCTTCCTGTTACGCTAGCTTAACAAACTCTATAACTTTCACTACTTCATACACTTTGAAACATAAAAGTAAATCTAAAATGGGTTAAGTCTATTCTGCTATTATACTTCTTTATACATACTACGGTTGTAATTATTTAATTCAATTCTTCTATTATACCGCGTTTTATCAGTCTCTGAGTTCGGTAAATGTCATGGCGCAGCCAACAGTTCCTGTCTCAGATGACAACAGGACGGATCTCGCTGGCTTACCCCAGTTTTGGACGAAACCATCTTTATCCCCACCTTACAGTTGGGACAGCTGGTTCGGACAGTTCAGCCTACCGTTAGGAATAAAGGACAAATTCAATGTGTCTGATATCCTTGCCGAACACGGCGCGGTGCATGATGATCCACCTCCAAGTCCAGAAACTAGGCCAGACCCAGAAACACAACCAGAAGCAGATAACCGCCTTCGCAGAGATGCTGCTGCGAGTAGACGTGTCGACGAAGCAAACGTTGAGAGGCGGAAGAGGGGTCTGCGAATCGGATTGAACTGGTTTTTTCATGAAGCAGAGGCAAGAGCAAGATCAATACTATTTTTTGCCCTGGGGAACGAAGGTAGAAAGAAACTGGTACAAGCTTTCCCGCACGCTGATCTAAACCTGCTTCCGCTCAGAGATGTTTTTCAAAACAGTATTTACGCCTTCAAGGTGGAAGTAAAGGTTACCATGGAATGTATTAAACTATACAGTTCCTGGTACATGGAGGCTAACGAGTCAATTCTGTCACTTCACTCGAGGTTGTCGGCTGAAGCGGCGTGCTGTAATTGGACTGAACAGGAGGAACGCAGTGTGGTATGAGACCTATTTATAGGTCGTATTTGTGACTCGGATGTACAAAGTACGTTAATTCCAAAAAAAAATACAGATTCCGCTGGAACCTTAAAGTTAGCGTTGGAACTGGAAAAAGGTGCATCTACATCAATGGAATTCCAGAAAATTCTACCGCATAATAAGAACACCTCTTCTTTTAGTTTGCCTAAAATAAAACAGGAACCAACCTTTTCCATACAATAGCGTCGGGGTGGTGGTCAATCTTCTTCCCACAGACAGAACGCACCGGACCGATCCAGGTCGTGTTAATTTTGTGGTAATACGTATTCGCTGGATCATTGGAAAAATTGCCCGGCACGAGATGTGGAATGGCGGTCAAGTAAGATGAAACGACCTTTTGCTAAAGTATGTAATTCTAGATGTCGAGTCAATCTTGTGGAAGAGGAGGACGCACAAACAAGTCTGGAAACTGAAATAGATCACATTGTGTTGGACCAAGATGATGACAGCGAACCCGAATATGGAATTCTCAGTACTCAACCACAAAACAAACGGTCCATAGTTCAAATTGGCAGTTTTTTAATTTTACTGAAAACTAACCGTGGAACACCCCGTAACTTGAGTGTGATGTTACGCTCGGGTGCAAAATCATTCTATGCTACGGTAGACACGGGAAACCCGGTATCTTTCTTAAACAAAAGGACAGCAGATGTTCTATTTCGGCAAAATACTAAGTCACATTTCACCAGTGTTCAAAATTTGCTTAACGAGGTTTCGTATAAAGATTTTAACAAGAATTCAATCAAAATTTTCGGCAGCTTGACAATACCTATCTCCTCTGGTGGGTGGGAAAATGTTGATGCTACATTCCTCGTTTCCGAGAAAAAAACACGATGCTTGTTGGGGCTCGATTTGCAAAGCTTTGTCGGTATAGATACGATCCAAAGGAATCCGCCTCAAGTGAACACAGTGCTGAATGTGGTGGAAAATTCAACCGTCGCGCTGATTAAATCACACTTCGTCAAGAAGTTCCCGCTATTGTTTACTCGATTGAGCAGGTCTAAAAATCACCAAGTACATACTACCCGTTGTTTCCTAGACAAATTAAAGTGCGAAGGTGCCAATTCACATTCAGGATTGCGTGTCAGACAAATTAAAGGCGCTAGTGAAGGATGGTCATATTACGAAGCTAGATAAATGTACTACAGATCATTTCATCAACCCCATTGCGATTATCGCAAAGAAAGCTGACTCGATTACGCTTGCAATGGACGCCAAAACCCTCAATGCTCAAATTTGGAAAAATAAGTACCAGTTGCCAAATATTCCGGAACTAATTGATTCGGCCGCCCAGATCCTTACCAGTGATGTACCTGGTTCAGTGTGGTTCACATCACTCGATTTAAAGTATGCGGTTAGTCAGATTAAACTTTTGAAATCGACGAGTAGTCATTGTAATTTTAAAATCATTTGCGGAGAGTCAACAGGAACATTCATATTCAACACTGGGTTATACGGTTCAACGGACATGCCGTCCGAGTTTCAAAAAGCAATGGATTGTACGCTGCAAGGAATTCCGAGGACTATACGCTATTTGGATGATATACTCGTGGTTTCGATGGGGACGTTGTCACAACATAATGAAATTGTACATAAAGTTCTCTCTAGACTGGATGAGGAAGGTTTTGCGTTGAAGTTGTCTAAGTGTGAATTCGCGGTGGAAAAGCTCGAATGGTTGGGATTTGATATCCATTCAACAGGCTATTCTCCTAAATTTTCCAAAATCGAAATTGTTCGAAATCTGGAGGCACCTAGAACCCTAAAGCAACTGCGGTCGTTCATGGGCACCCTCAACCATTTCCAGAAGTTTTTGCCTATTTTACGTAATCTTACGTGCGAATTTCGTGAATCATTTAAGCTTTGCAATAAAGAAAAATTCGTCCGGAATGAAACCCAGGAGGTGGCTTTTCGGAAAATTCTGGATCTCATTGCAGAAATTACTGACTTGTTCCACTACGACCCGGCAAAGAAGATGCGTGTGAAGTGTGATGCTAGCCACAGCGGCTTAGGAGTATGTCTGGAGCAAAAGAAAGATGCACGTTTGTGGGTAACTATTTCGTTCGCCTCGCGCTTCCTTTTATCAGCGGAACTTAAATATAGTACCAATGAACTGGAATTTTTAGCGGTGTTCTCGGCGTGCGAACATTCCGCACTTATTTACTAGGTAACAAATTCGAGATACTTACGGACCATGAAGCCATTATTTTGGCTATAAAAGAACATAGAGGAAATAAACCTTACCAGTTACGTTTAACACGCTGTGCGGACAGGCTTTTACCGTTTGACTACGACATCAGACTTGTGCCTGGTGCTACTCTTGGTATGGCTGAAAGTCTTTCCTGAAACCGTACATTTGATGCCCCTCCTAGTTCAGTTTATGATGAGATAATTGTCATTAAAACCATTAAAAATTTCATTCAAGCGTGTAATTTAATAGGGGCAAGCGCAGTTATGCCACCGGAACCTATCAATTGCACTTTTGTTTTTAATATATCGGTGGAGGATTCTAACTCCGCTAATTGGTCTATTGGCAAAATACCACACATGAGGGCGGATCTTCAAATCCACCAAGATTCGACCAATCAGATTCAACCACTTGTGTTGAGTAAAGGCCGGTAGGGGGCAATGAAATTCTAACGCCTCCCTACAGAGATGTTCGTGGTTGTTCACCGCGAGAGGACGTTATTTGCGTAACGAGTAATCTCGGCCAATCACAGTTTAGTTTGGGTTCGCGTAATTTGCCACCACTTAAGTGGTGTTTAATGACGGAAAATTCTGACCAATCACATTAATGTTCGCATGCAAGTAATTCGCCGCATGAGGGATGCATAAAATTGACGTATACTCTAAGCCAATCAGAAAAAAAATGCATAAAAAGCATCAAATGTCTAGAGGGCGACCGGTCGTACGATTCCGCGGTCAGCCAATCAGAATAAAAAATAAAATTTGCGCATCAGCAAGGCCAAAACAAGCCTTGCTGATGCGCAAATCAGTTTTGCTCTATTGTTCACTTAAATTCAGTCGATATGATTTATCTCCGATATGATTTATCCTATCAACGCTTCTGTCTTACTCGACAATACAGCAGTTCGAGAGAATCTACTAGACTTTGTCGAAAATTTTGATGAGGGCCCAAGTCAAGACACACAGCACCCCGGCTCCTACCATCGTCCATACGGCTCCGGTCAATCCGCCGCGCTCCCGCCCGCTGCTCAGATTCAATCGCATCCAGTCTCTCAGAAGTCAGGCTAGGAGGAGTCGTCAAGGCCTTCCCGGGACACCATTACAGTCAATCGCGAGTTTCAACGAGAAGAGTCGACGAAGACGAATTTCAAACCGGGCTCATCAGCTGCGTGCTTCAGAGGGAGTTTGTGCCATCAAAAAGAAGCCGTTCGTCTCACAGGAGAAGAAGGAGATTGTGGGCCTTCCCAGCTTGTTCGATGTCGGGTTACTGGTTGAGTTAACCGACGAAGACGAGTTTCTCGGGCCGATGAAGGGGCAATGTTAGACAACGATGTTCAGCCCTTCTCAAAACAGGGCCTCTACGTCGCTCAGTTTTGGCCAGTAGCGTCGGTTAAGGATAATTGTATCCTCATTGACAATAAGTTGCCAATACCCTTCAAGCTTCGATCGGCGATTTTGACACGACTACACCGATCTCACCCTGGCCAACAAGCCATGATAGAGGCGGCCGATTACATCTGGTGCCCCTTTATGAATCGACAGATCGTTGAAAGAAGTCAGATGTGTATGGAATGTACGAATTTTGGTAAGAACTTGAAATCGTCTCACACATTTATTTCTTCGCTACCGCTCCCTCCCCTATTTGCTCCTAATGAGGAATTACAGTTAGATTTTGCTGACCCGTTGCAGGATGAAAAAGGAAAAAGGATTTGACCTTGGTGGCAGTGGACACGTTCTCAAAATTCCTGTCCGTTTTGCTTACAAAAAATACCGCTTCCAAAAAATACTCAAATTTCTGAAGCATATATACGCATCCACGGCATACAAAATCTACACGCACAGGCCACGGCTCCGGTTTTAAAATTGCTCTGCTTAAGGATTTTTGCAAAAATTTGAGAATCGATCAATTATTCTGCCCAGTTGGTGACCACTGTGGCTGTGGGAAAGTGGAAAGGACTATCCAGAAGATAAAACGTAAATTGTGAACATAGGCATTTAGCCCTCAGTATAAAATTCTCAATCATGTCCTCCACACAATCTTGGATGACCTAAGGAAATCCTAGCTTGCAACTCTTAAGAAATCTCCTTTTGAAGTTCATTTCGGTCGAAAACCGAATACGGATTTTTCTTTGGCCAGGGATAAGACTCTTGCTAATGCTTCAGATCAAAGTATCCTAGCGCGCAGTCTCCTGAAACTGGAAGATCGACACAGCCAAGATTATAGCCTGGACAGAGTGAAGAGGGTGAAATGTGGTTCTCTCAGTCCAGGTGTGGTCCTGTGTTTCAAGAAAGTTGTCCCGGGTCGGAAGATAGCTGACACCCAACAATATAAAGCCCTTGAAGATCTCGCACTCGCTGCTAACCGGTGGAACCAGCTTAAACGTAGTATTAACGTGGAGATGGGGCGGAAATTGATGCGGGAGCTCGGGTCACGCAATAATGAGATTGCTAATGCTCTGAAAACAGGCCTCAGCAAAACTAACCTGAGGATGCACCCAGCAGAGAACCTTCGGTTTCACCGAGTCATTCACGTCAAAGACCTTCTGGTACAAGTAATTTAGAGTCTTTGTTGATACATAATCCTGGCAGTGTAAAAACTTTTAGGGAATGTCTAGCAGAAAATCCGAAAAGTCCCTTTATAGACTGGTAAAATTCAAGATCGTTCGCCTCACGAACAACACATATATTACGGACACCGGAAAAGTTTTCCGGAAGAACGACATAACTCTAAAACGCAATTTTGATAATCATGAGGGTTTAGCTAAAAGATCAGCAGCAGCTCCCATTCGGGGAGACAGGATAGGACAAACTTTGCCTCCACGAAACATAGCGCCACGAGGTCAGATCACTATGCCTACGGAAAGATATCCTTTTCTGATAGTGCCAACTCCTCACGTGCGGTCGGCAGATCCGCCAGTAATCCTGTTGTCGGACTCCGATACCCAGGAAGCTCTGTCAGGTACTCAATCGCCCAGGCGGTCTCCTCGATCAATATCTACCCCTCAGCGCGTCCCGAGGATCTCTTCAGCGCTTCTTCAGGGGCCATCAGCACAACACGTTCCTCAAACGCCTTCAACCCCATCGTACCCGCCCTTGCCTTCGGATTCGACCATGGGAGGCCTCGACGCGTCGAACAACTCTGTGGTCACTCTGCATGCTATCGACACGGTAGTTACACGAACTCCAACTCTACGATCTTGGTACGCCATTCATGGTCCCAGACACCACAGCAGAGACTTCAATTCACGGCCCAGTGACGTCAGAGGTCGCTAAACTGGGTCAATTTTTTCAGGGAGTTCTACTCATGTCGAACCGCCACATTCAGCGGTACAGGATAATGTGGAGTCGGAAACTTCTTCTTCGAGTGCGGTCGAAACAGGAAAGCTCCAGCTTGCTACGGTAGTCCAATTCGCCACTCCCTCAAAGAAGTGGAAGAATGCGCGTACTCTTCTCCGTTGCCAGGTCAAGGCGGAGAGAGTTCCTCGGTCACCCCGAAGCGTCGCTTTATTCGGAGAAACGCCGAAGACTGCTCAATCAAGTTCGTTTTCAAAGATTAATCAATCTCAGTACAAAATTTTCTTCAAACTTTCTAAAAACTTTCTTCAAAACTTTGTCTTAGTGCTGTCGCTCGAAAAAATTATAAGTTTTTTCTAGTTTTGTTTTCTGACCTAGGTGGTGGTGTTGTTATCCTAAAAGAAAAAATCACACTTGTAAGATTTTTTTGTTGCCTCCCGGCATGTCATGCCGCGCATATGACATATCATGTTTTTAAGTTGCACTCTTTGCTGCAGTTTTTGCAGTGGCACCAAGGTCGCCCACCAGTCGTTCTAAGTTATCTTATGATGCTAAAAGTTTAAGTTCATCTGTCTGTTAATCATCTTATGAATCAGATCAACTCTTCTTCTTACGTTAGCTTAACCAGCTCTATATCTTTCTCTACCCAATACACTTTGAAAAATAAAGTTAAATCTAATTTGGGCTAAGTCTATTCTGCTATTATACTTCTATATACATACAACGGTTGTAGTTAATTAGTTTAACTCTTTTATTTTACCGAGTTTTATCAATCTCTGAGTTCAGTAAACGTCAGGTATCCCAGCAGTAGATTTCTTATCTTTGAAAAACCATCGAAACACATGTTGTAAGCTCCTGGTTCTTAATGAAAAAGGCGGCTTTCCAGTAGCCCACAGAAAGAGTTCCGTGGTTTGTATACTTGGTTGTTTAGTTTGTATAGTCTGTTTCCAGTAGCCCACAGAAAGAGTTCCGTGGTTTGTATACTTAGTACCGTGGTTTGTATAGTTCAGTTGAAGCTGAAATCAAAAAACAAAAAGTAACTCTTGCAATTGCAACGTAGGCAAACAATTGTAGCCAAATAGAATTTTAACGTGAGTTTTTGAATCTTCGGTTGAGTTCTACTGAAGCTGAATTGCAAATTTTAGGATGTGAAACATGAGAAGTAATTTTATTATTACTTCTCTAGCCGATCCTATTTCCGTGTTTGCAAGCAACTCATTGGTCCGCTGTTTCATTTAGTTATTGTTTTGAATGGCAGATCTGAACATGCTGAACCTTTATTTTTTTGAACGGATTTCCGTCAAATTTTTGGTTTAACTGAACGGTTATGTAGGTAAAGAATTCGCTAAGTTTGTTTTCAGTTTGCTCAGTTAGCTAAGTTTGCTCAGCTTGCTTAGCTGAGTTTGCTTGATTTGCTAAGTTTGCTAAGTATGCTTAGAGTTTGCTTTAGTTAGTTATAGTTAAAGTTCTCAGCGACACTAGTTGAAGAAAATCGCTCTTAGCTGCAATTTTTTTTGATAATTCCGTTAGGCACTAAAACTGGTAATGTTTTTTTTTTTCAATGTATACCGATTGCTAAATCGTTTTTGCTGTTGATCAAAACTAGTTAATGTCGCTCTAGTCTTAAAATTTTTTTGATGGTGAAGCCTTTCGATTTAACGTATTGCGCACAAAACTGAGTGCAAGTACAGTTGGTGAGCTGGATAGCAGGATTTAATCATTTTGTGCAATGTCTTTTCCAACCACACTGCATAAAGGCTCATTTTTTGGTTGAAGATCTGTCAAGTTAGTTGGGGTAGGCAAAATAGACAAAAGCACAATTCATGATTTTTTTCATTGGACATTGGGCTCACTGTATTCTGATATTGGTGTACCGCTGCTTGAGAGATTTTGGCGAGGTCAATTTGAAAAGTATCAGCTGGATACGAGGACTTTCAAGTCTTTGGATTTGCGCTGTTGTGATTATTCTAGAAAAAATGCTGTTGCCTGCTGTGTTGTAAAATTGATGCTGAAAAGATATAAAAGTTTTTTGAAAACGAGCAGTTGGAGACTGGGTTGTGAGTTTAGTGAGTTTCCGGCATCGAATTCAGAGTCAACGAAGCTGCTGTTTATGGAGAAGGAGAAGCTGGTGGAGTTACGTAACCGTGCCTTGGAAAATGATCCCTAGCTTGTCTGATGTGCCTTGAGCTTTAAATTTGAAAGGATTATGCGTCACTGTTGGAAAACGAGATAAGATGCTGTTATTGATACTTTGCTTGTTGGAAAAACTATACTTTTTGTTTAATTTTTTTCATGATAATGAGTTTTAATTGCGATGAAGTTCAGCTAGTTCTTGGGTTCCTCAACCAGGAAATTATCCCATTGAGTTACTGCATTGATTATCTCTTTCGTTTGAGGGAAACCTTGATATAAATTGTAAAAAATTGAGCTGCAAAATCAGGTACGCAGCTTCCGTGAAGGGCAATGAAAGGTGATGCAAAGCCCATTATGCCGCGCATATGACATATCATGTTTTTAAGTTGCACTCTTTGCTGCAGTTTTTGCAGTGGCGCCAAGGTCGCCCACCAGTCGTGCTAAGTTATCTTATGATGCTAAAAACTTAAGTTCATCTGTCTGTTAATCATCTTATGAATCAGACCAACTCTTCTTCTTACGTTAGCTTAACCATCTCTATATCTTTCTCTACCCAATACACTTTGAAAAATAAAATTAAATCTAATTTGGGCTAAGTCTATTCTGCTATTATACTTCTATATACATACAACGGTTGTAGTTATTTACTTTAACTCTTTTATTTTGACGAGTTTTATCAATCTCTGAGATCAGTAAACGTCAGGTATCCCAGCAATAGATTTCTTATCTTTGAAAAACCATCGAAACACATGTTGTAAGCTCCTGGTTCTTAATGAAAAAGGCGGCTTTCCAGTAGCCCACAGAAAGAGTTCCGTGGTTTGTATACTTGGTTGTTTAGTTTGTATAGTCTGTTTCCAGTAGCCCACAGAAAGAGTTCCGTGGTTTGTATACTTAGTACCGTGGTTTGTATAGTTCAGTTGAAGCTGAAATCAAAAAACAAAAAGTAACTCTTGCAATTGCAACGTAGGCAAACAATTGTAGCCAAATAGAATTTTAACGTGAGTTTCTGAATCTTCGGTTGAGTTCTACTGAAGCTGAATTGCAAATTTTAGGATGCGAAACATGAGAAGTAATTTAATTATTACTTCTCTAGCCGATCCTATTACCGTGTTTGCAAGCAACTCATTGGTCCGTTGTTTCATTTAATTATTGTTTCGAATGGCAGATCTGAACATGCTGAACCTTTATTTTTTTGAACGGGTTTCCGTCAAATTTTTGGTTTAACTGAACGGTTATGTAGGTAAAGAATTTGCTAAGTTTGTTTATATATTTTGCTAAGTTTGCTCAGTTTGCTTAGAGTTTGCTTTAGTTAATTATAGTGAAAGTTCTCAGCGACACTAGTTGAAGAAAATCGCTCTGAGATCAATTTTTTTTGATAATTCCGTTAGGCACTAAAACTGGTAATGATTTTTTTTCAATGTATACCGATTGCTAAATCGTTTTTGCAGTTGATCAAAACTAGTTAATGTCGCTCCTGAGTCTAGTCTTAAAATTTTTTTGATGGTGAAGCCTTTTGATTTAACTTTTTGCGCACAAAACTGAATGCAAGTACAGTTGGTGAGCTGGATATCAGGATTTAATCATTTTGTGCAATGTTTTTTAAAAACCACACTGCATAAAGGCTCATTTTTGGTTGAAGATCTGCCAAGTTAGTTGGGGTTGGCAAAATAGACAAAAGCACAATTCATGATTTTTTTCATTGGACATTGGGCTCACTGTATTCTGATATTCGTGTACCGCTGCTTGAGAGATTTTGGCGAGGTCAATTTGAAAAGTATCAGCTGGATACGAGGACTTTCAAGTCTTTGGATTTGCGCTGTTGTGATTATTCTAGAAAAAATGCTGTTGCCTGCTGTGTTGTAAAATTGATGCTGAAAAGATATAAAAGTTTTTTGAAAACGAGCAGTTGGAGACTGGGTTGTGAGTTTAGTGAGTTTCCGGCATCGAATTCAGAGTCAACGAAGCTGCTGTTTATGGTGAAGGAGAAGCTGGTGGAGTAACGTAACCGTGCCCTGGAAAAATGATCCCTAGCTTGTCTGATGTGCCTTGAGTTTTAAATTTGAAAGGATTATGCGTCACTGTTGGAAAACGAGATAAGATGCTGTTATCGATACTTTGCTTGTTGGAAAAACTCTACTTTTTGTTTCATTTTGTTGCTTGTTGGAAAAACTCTACTTTTCGTGTAATTTTTTCTCCATGATAATGAGTTTTAATTGCGAAGAAGTTCAGCTATTTCTTGGGTTCCTCAACCAGGAAATTATCCGATTGATTTACTGCGTTGATTATCTCTTTCGTTTGAGGGAAAACCTTGATATAAATTGTAAAAACTTGAGCTGCAAAATCAGCTACGCAGCTTCCGTGAAGGGTAATGAAAGGTGATGCAAAGCCCCCTAAATGAAAAAAATGCAGAGAATGTATGAAGAATGTTTGATATTGCAGCTTGCTTAGGCGACCTAGTGTTTCAACCGTCATCATTAAATATCCGAATATTAGCGCATATGGTAACTGAATACTGAATACTTTTTTACCAAATCTTAACCTTGATTTGATAATAAATTTCGGCTGCAGAAGTTCTTAACGTAGTTTTTGATGAAATTTTTCAAGTTTTTCGGGTGTTTTTGTTGCAGTCATAACGAAGATTTGGAAAATCTAAGACTTGATTCTTCATTTCACAGTGTTTTCTTGGTGGTGGGATCTCCAGTGCGCGATGCTGAGAGCTAGCTCCAGAAACCATTAGAGAGTCGAACAAAAAAATGTTTAATGTGTTTTCTCTGAACGAAATGTAGTTGTGGTGAGTGGTGCAGTGGTGAAGTGGAGCAGTGGTGAAGTGGCTACGTCTCCGCCTCTCAATCGAAAGGTCGGATGTTCGAGGCCCGCCATGATCCGTGCTCGTTGCTCCCAGCCCAGAAAAATAACCAAAAAAAAAAATTGCATGTAGTTCTTAAGCAGGGGCACAACAGCGGTTCGCCGTGATGAGCTGTACAGCTCGTATGTTGGTCCCATCCCTCGTGGATAAACGATCTTAATTAATAGTTTCTAAACATGGAAAATTTTTGTACCTTTGAAATAATCTATAAAGTTGTGTAATGAAATTAAAGGCCGGAAGTGTGTAATAAAACATTCGTAGAAGATCAAGCAAAACAGTGTAGGCAAAAAATGCCTTGCATACAAATTATTAAAGCAGGAACCAAAATTAAGTAAAGAAGCCAACAAAATCAATCAAAATCCCAAAATACTTTGCAAAAAACTAACACACGAGGTTGAATTAAGTCCAAGTGATTACCATCAAAAATTTGCTGGCACAACCTCAACAATAAGCATAAAAATATACTACAGAGAGTTAATTTTTTTTAATTTCATCAAAATTTGGACAAAGAAACGTGCGCAAAAAAACCACACAAACTTCAGACAATGAAAAAACAACATGGAGTAGAACTTTGTGTGATCTTGCACAAAAGTTTATGCACAAAATGTCACACAAATTAGAGAAAAATTAATTTACAAATCTGGTCTAACTTTAGCGAAGTTACACAATCTTTAGAAACAATAAATTAGGCGCAAGTTATCAAGAAATTTTGAACGAACTTGAATGACGGGGATGGAGTTTTTGCTATCTGGCACTTTTCCTAGACCTCGTTATATTGGGGGCTTCGTTAATGAACCTTCCTTATTAGCTTCAATTGAAGTCCATTTATCTCTTTCAAAAAGTCAATGATTCACAAATGGTCGGAACGCGGAATAGTGACACGTCATGAAAATCCGAACACTCTCTATTGGCTTGAACACATGATATTCAGTATGAAACCCCTCTGATCGCAGTTGTAGCACCGACTGCTACCGTTACACCACTACTCGCGGCGACTATTGAATGCAAGTTTAGTCTTGTTTCATCTTGTTTTTTTACTTTCCGCCACCTTAGAAATCAAATTTTGAAAAGCTCTTTTAACGTTGTCATAATGCAATGAAACTTGGAGCAGTGGTATCAGTTTCAAACAGACAGAATAACAATTAGAAAACGAGAGCATCTTTTTGCGCCCTGTCTTGAGCAGTTCCTAGCATGTGTTGAAATTGCTAATTTGGTACTTGAATTAAATCCTTTCTGTATAAACAAATTAACTGTATCATGGATCACAAAGATAATTTTCAGAGGTCATCCGAAGGTGTCAGACACTCCGAAGGCCAAACATCTTCCAATTATGTCTAGCACTAGAAGAACTGAAATGATTGACAAGAGAAACTATCAAAAACTGAATTAGCTCAGATGACTAATTTAGCACTATGACATTCCCTTTTATAAAATTAATTGACCTGCAATGGAGTTGATTGAATCGAAATTTAAAAACTAGATGTAAAGTTTTGAAACAAAAAGTTAGGTTTGGCAAAAGATACTAACGGAAATTTCCAAAACTGATATTTACAGTGATGAACGGTTATGTACTGGGTTTAAGGTTAGGTAAATGTTTTAAGTTAAATAAGTTCTTGCTAAAGGTTTTTTCCCAAAAGTTGTAACAAGTTTTCCTTGGATACTACGCGACTTTCCGTCGGCTTCTTCTTCCTCCTATAACAAGATCCGCTCCGATAGCTTCAGTCCTTTTCGTCCTCTCTGTCACCGCCTCGTGAGATATGCTCAATCATAACGCCGCCCATTTGGTCACCGCCGTCCGTTTCCGATTGCTACGCCTCGATCCCGTATCGCTTCCTGAGTCTTGGCTTGAATAAAAGACAAGTCTCTGCTTCTTTGCCCACTTTTTCGCATCGCTTGTTGTCGGCGCCAATCTTTTGTTACTACGTCGTCCGCCACTCCTTTCCCAGTTGTCTTCTTTTGCGTATTAGCCCCGTCGATTTTCTCGCTCACTGCCATTGCCCCGTCGTACTTGTTGTGGCCTATTTTTCGGTGGCTGCTAACTCGGGAACCGCCCACTCTGTTCCTCTTTGATGGATGCTGATTGCTGGCTGTACCTCTGGTACCGATGCCAATGGCAATTTCCCCATAACTCGTCACGACGCCAACGGTTGCCCATCACTGTTCGACTCCGACTCGATCTGCCGCCCCTGTTTGCTATTTTCTTTCCCACTCGTCGCCGCCAGTTTTGTTGACTCAGCCAGTTTCTTCAATAGCTTCGCAGGCGTTGGGGATTTTGGTAGCCCTTCTGCGACACGTTTCTTCGGCGTGTTCGATTTTCGTACCGCGACTCCGGATTTCCTAAGCAAGCTACCATTGCTCATTTTGCCTGTATGCATGCTTTCCGCCACTATTTTAGTTTTTCACAGTTCATACCTGTTTAGATATCTTTTTCCAGTTTGTTGGAGGATCATTCGAGGTGGAACGGCCTTGCGGCTTGGTCCTTGGAATGATTGTGCCCTTAGCAAATTTGCTTGATTTAGTGCCTGCGCATTGGATTGTGTTAGTGGGTGGTTACGGCCGGTTTTGGCATTTCTCGCGCCTCCTGATCTTGTTCATCTAAACAAGCAGATTTGGATTTTAAGACATAGACCAATTCAAGTTTCTGAGCGACGTTTTTTTTTTTAATTTCGGAGTACAGTGTTCGCTTCCCTGCCAAGGTGGGCTTCGAATGGCGTTAATTTTAGAGTAGCATTCGGCGAAAACCGAACTGCCCCAAGTGCTCTTTCTACCGTTTTCTCTAAAGGTTCCGGCCGTTCCTCCCGTGCGTATGTGAGTATAGAGTTTTCAAACTTCCGATCGTTCTTTCAATACAACCGGTGGCTCGGTGGTCATTAACCGGTGACTGTACAATTTCAATTCCTTCGGTATTACAAAACTCCCTAACGTATGTTGACATGAAATTCGTTCCTTGATCAACGGGGAATTTCCGAGGCACCCCATGGTTATTAAGGTAGAATTTAAGAAATTTCAGATTTTTGTCCGAGAGATTTGTATTGCAGACCATTGCGGATGGCCATCTAATGAGTCTATCCACTGCCACTATCACGTACTTTTTAGATTCCCACATGAGTTATTACTTGAGGTCTCTGAATACTTCTCAGATCATGATAAGGTTTTTTGTAGTGAAGTTCAATTGGCCTTCTTTCTCCAAGGCAAAAGTAGAAGTTCGACATCAACGTTCCATCCAGTTTTGCCACAATTTCTTCGTTCGAATTATCATTTAATGTCCAAAATTTCTTGTGTGGAAAATCTTTTTCTTCGTAATAAAATTATGGGCGTGCTTCATAATTAACCCTCCCCAGAAAAATAAAACAGTTTATCAGTTGTCAGAGACGCGATGCAACACTTATATCAGTAGGATTAGTTTAAAAAAAGAGCAACTATAGCCAGGGTCGTACAGACCCCATTTTGACCAAACATTCCGCGCTTTTTGGCGCGCGCTCCCTCCTCAAATATTAAGTTTATATTGTCGCCAAAGGCGCCTTCAGAAAAATTTTAAGGTCAGTCAGCCAAACTGAATATCTCAAAATATTACAAAGGGGGTATTACAGGGTATCGAATTCCTGAGGTAAGGAAGGGGAGTCCGACCCCGCCCCCCTAAATCCGCTACTGACATAGCACTGGACTCTCGTTTCATTTTCTCATTTGCTCAGCCAAAAAGCCGTTATGCTCAATCGTTTTTTTTTGCACCTGGGTCATCTGCTTTCTTCGCCATGACTCCGATAAGTGTACTATTTTTTGAAGGGGCTTTTTTTCCTTTTCCCCCACCTGCAAATTTTTACATGTAAATTTGTTGACCACATTGTCCGATTTTAGCGAAAATTTACCTACGGACTAATAAGGCCACGACAAACATACTTGGTCTTCATACTCAACCTCGTAAAACCACTGATTACACTAATATATTGAAGCTCGTGTGAGGTGGGGGGAAGGAAAAAGAGCCTTTGAAGACCACACACAGCGCAGTAGATAAAATTGGCTTTAGGCACCGAAGGTGTCAAAAATTAACTGAAAAAAAATAGATAAGAAATGAAAATAAATATATGCGCCACATCACAACTGAATTGTGTATTTTGATATTTTGATTTTTGTTTTCAGCAAAAGATTTCAGAATTGAATGGAACTGAAAGTTTGAATCATGCCAATATTGATGGTTTTAGGCCGAAATCACTTGGTTCGTCGCCGTTGATAAGCTTCATCATTATTTTTTTATTAAAAGCAGAATCTTATAGTAAGCTCGATTGTTGTGATGGAAGGTTTAACCGGTTGTAGCCATACACTGGTCCTGCATGGCCCAATACTGATGACTTGATGGCGTTTGTTTATGACCTCCGAATAGATACCGACTCACAACGGATAGCCCTGATGAGAGCAATTGATTTCTTATGTCGCTTTGTTCTCCATTACAAATCATCCAACGGGTTTTCTTACGAGTAAGTAGCTTTCAGCTCTTTTTCCTCCCCTCCCCCAAGCTGGCCATTCCAGTTTGTAAATTTCATTCTCCTTGTAAAATTTCCGACGATTAATGTGAAAACTGATATTGCCAGGGTGACTCATTTAGGTTATTCCAAACATATATTGTCTTTTATACTTAACCTGTGCAAACCTCGTAACTCCAAAAAATGATATTTATGCGAGACTGCGAAGGGGGGATGATGTTGACAACCTCAGTATCATAACAAAAGAAGCAGAAAATGCAGCTTTTGTGTGTCTAGGGGTAGCTCAAAAAATAAAATGACCTGCCGTCAAATTCTCTAAAGTGACCCTCAATGTAATAATCATAAAAATAAATGAATAGCTTCCAATCTAGTTTGGTGTAAACTGAGGCTTGGCAGTTTGACCTCTTCCCGCCAAAAGACCCCCCGTTTGTTGCTATTTTATGACATCCCTTTTTTGGTCGACCTGATCTATGCTCTTTCTAAAAACTTGAACAGTGCAAAAAATGAACAGTGCAAATATTTGAACAGTGCAAAAAATGAAAATTTATTTGATAGTTTCGATTTTTTTAATTCAAAAGTGCCAAAAAATGAAGAAAAAAAAACTATAGAAAGCTTGAATCATCGTTTATAACAGATAGTACAGTTTTTCTTCAATTTTCAATTTTTTCGATTTCTTGATGCATATGATTGATTCAATGCCGCAACTTGCTCCCTTTTTTGTCTTGTTGAGTAATGATCGTAGTGAAGACTCTTATATAATCAGTGCTGTTTTTTTTTGTTCAGGAAAAGTCTTAAAAGTCTCTAATAACTACAGATGTACATTCATACATATTCTTGCAATTATGAATGCACATAAGTATATATGCACTTTCTCAGTTCAATTAAAATTCTTCTGCTAAAATTGAGGTAAGAAGCGCTCTCCAAAAACGAACGTGGAAATAGCGCAAAAAATTTGAAACGATTTCTAATTTCGAAAGTGGAATTTAATTTTTAAATTTCCAGCAAAATAAAAACTTTACCAGCTGATCCAGTGTTCTCAAGTTGGGTTCATGTTATCAAAGAAGCGCCAATCATTAATCGTTCTAGAAAATCAAAGAGCTTAAAAGGCATCTAGTTTTTCGTTGGCAATCGAATGTTGAGATTTTTCAAAAAAGTTAGTGTTTTTTCATGCTTACTTGTGTTACTTACTCTTTCCCAATCTTCGATTGGCTATGTTTTTAGCCTTTCGTGGAATGCATTCATTTTTTTGAAAAGAAAATGCTTTTCGGATTAATTTTTGCTCCCCAAATTGGAAAAAAATCATATCTGACACTGTTTGCCCTATTCCAGGTAGCTGTTTTCGGCAAGGAAAATATAGCGAACTTCGAATAATCCAAAAAATTGGAACGAGATTTTTATCATTTTTGGTATTTTTTCAAAAACATTTTAACAATTTCGGATCTAATTTTTGAAGGTTCTTTTCGACAGCTGACAAAATTTTTAGCAAATTTTTGCAGATTTTTTGTAATCATTGACTGTGGGATGATTGTAAATAACTGGACAATTAGTAATCTTGCTCAAACCAATATCAAGGGTGGTTGTTGCTTGACAATTTTTCTCTACACAATTTTACGAATTTAAAATTTTGTTGTTCATCTTTTTCTGTAACGTTGGCCCGCGTTTTCTAAAATTTGGGAACCAGCCCTTTTTGAAGGAACAAATATGAATATATTAAGTGCGACAATCAAAAAGTGAACGACAATCAATTACAATCTTAAGTGAAACTTTAATATTTTTAACGTTTTAATGTATTTTTAGCTCCAAAAAATTGTTTAATTTGCATTTGCAAACATTTTGGCGCCGAAATTAGAGTGATTTTCTTTGTTAATTAGCGTCAGTAATGTCTTCTCTTCAGAAAATGCGGTTAAACTATTCTGAAATTTCCCCCAATTTTTTCGGCATTTTTGTACTTTGGCACTGTTGAACGCCCTCAATTCATTCGATAAATAAAACTCCTAGCGCTTTTTGTCTTATTTTTCCCTTCAAAATTCGGAAATCAAAAAAATTTCAAAATGCTCAACATTTTTTTCTCGTTTCCTACAATCTTTTATTTATGTTTTTTTCGTGTGTGAAATAAACAATAATCATGTTTAAAATGACAGCTTCTAGGACGCTAATAGTTTCTCAACAGGTTCCTTTAAAAATCTGAGAAAAAGAAAATGCTGAAAAGAATTCACAGACTTCTTAAGAGTATAGAACGTAATGAAGACTCTACACAATTGTAAGAATTTAAGTTTTTGTTGTTTAGTTTTTTTCTTTAAAGTTAGCCCGCGTTTTCTAAAATTTGGGAACCAGCTCTTTTTGAAGGAGCAAATATGAATATATTAAGTGCGACAATCAAAAAGTGAACGGCAACCAATTACAATCTTAAGTGAAACTTTAATATTTTTAGCAAAAAAATTTGCAACTTAGACGTTTTAGCACCAAAACAAATTGTTTAATTTGCAGTTGCAGACCTTTTGGCGCCAAAATTCGAGTGATTTTCTTTGTTAATTAGCGTCAGTAATGTCTTTTCTTCAGAAAATGCGGTTAAACTATTTTGAAGATTTCCCGATTTTTTCGGCATTGTTGTACTTTGGCACTGTTGAACGCCCTCAAGTCATTCGATAAATGAAACTCATTTCACTCTTTTGAAACGCATAACGAACTGCAAATGGAACAAAAACGTGAATTTATTCAAATGGAACTGCAAATGGAACAAAAACGTGGTTTTCATTTTAAGATTTTCCAGCGGAATAAAAAATTATTGGCCCAATTTTTTTTAAAATTGGGTTATTTGTATAAAAAAAATGTCAATCAAAAAATTTTTTGAAGTTCAAAGAGTTATAATTTAATAGCTTTTAAGAATTTTGGAAAAGGTTCCTGAAGCCAACAATTCATTTTCCGGTTTCTTTGAGTTCATTGACACTTTCTTTTTGTTGACGACTATTTCTGCCAAATTGTTCTGCATGAAACGGCATATATGCGTTCAAACTTAAAAACTTTAGAGTCAATTTAATTAAGTTTTGCTCAGGGAATTAGACAAAAAGGCCAGAAACTCATCTGACACCCACTGGATCCGCTACACCCAGCCCAGTTTCTGTGATTTAATGGCTACGTTCATGCAAGCTGAAAAACTGACCCGTCAAGCCTCAAAATTTCCAGGAGTTCCGAACCCGAGTAGCTCACCGGGAGGCGTCAGCCCGAGTATCATGAAAGTGGTGAACGACTACTTTGATACTGCACTGAATGATTACGCTTACGGGGGGTGGAAAAACAAATACGCTGCGCCCCCTGCCGGGTACTTAGGGGGACTGAATGAGTTAAAATGGAATGTACCCGAGTTTGAAAATTGGACTACATGGCAACTAGAGGCTGTGAAAGGTAAGACTGAGAAACTTCATTATGTGAACAAAGAAATTTCTTTAAAAAAAGTGAGATAACTTTTTAAAACATGCCTATCTCCAGCAGTTTTCACAAACCCAAGAGCTTCAACAAGATATATATTTTTCTTTAAAGTACGAAAGCTGAAAAACTATCAACAGTTTTCGATAATTACTTTTCAGTTTATTCTTTCTTTTAAACTTATCCAACTGTCTGTTGGCTATACTTAAGTTCAATTCTATTTCATTAGCTGAAAGGATAAAATTTTACGCTCCACAATTTCAAAGAGGAAGTTGGACGAAAAAACGTGAACGACTTTACCTTCGAAGATGGATTTTATATTGAGATGTTAAGAATGTTGAACAGATCAAAGTGATATTTCGGATCTGCGATAAAGTGTAGGCCAGTGAAGAACCCATGGTTCATTATAGACGCAGAAAAAATTTCATATTATTTCAATTTTGTCTAAACATGATAACTATTTACGAAAATGCTAAAAACATACAATTCTATGAAGTCTTAGCGCTTTTTATCTTCGAAATTCGGAAATCAAAAAAAATCAAAATGCTCAACATCTTTTGGCTATGTTTATTGGGGCAGTACAACAGTGCCGAAAATGAAAACTTTGTTCAACAGTGCCGAAAATGAACACTTTGTTCAACAGTGTCGAAAATTTGAACAAATTTCAACATATTAAGTGCGGCAATCAAAAATTAAACAGCAATCGTTTATAATCTTAATTGGCACTTGAAAATTTTGGGAGAGAAAATTTGCAATTTAGACGTTTTGGCGCCAAAATAATTGTTTAATTTGCTGTTGCAGACATTTTGTCGCCAAAATTGGAGTGATTTTCTTTGATAATTAGCGTCAGTAGTTTCCCGCTCTTTAGAAAATGCTTGTAAATTGTTCTGAAATTTTCCCGCTTTTTTCGGCACTGTTGGACTTCGGCACTGTTGAACGCCCCCTGCTTATTTCGTGTGTGAAATAAACAAGAATCATGTTTAAAATGACAGCTTCTAGGACGCTAATAGTTTCTCAACAATTTCCTTTAAAAAATGTGAGAAAAAGAAAATGCTGAAAAGAATTCACAGACTTCTTAGGAGTAAAGAACGTAATGAAGACTCTTATATAGGTTGCGTTGAGATTTTTTATTTTTTTTTTCAGGGAAAGTCTTAAAGTTTGTTCAGGATCAAAATTACTTTTTCGCGGTTTGATTTTGATTAAGGTTTAAGTTCAGTTGGAAGGCGAACTCTACTGTCAAACAGTCAAATTGTAAAGGTCACGAAAAACGTGATCGATTTCTAGTTTCGACTTAAGCTTTCAGGTTTCACGGCGAAATAAAAGTTCTACTTTTTGATCCAGTTTTTTTCAAGTTGTGTTAATGTTATCAGAAAAGTGGCAACTTTAAACGGCTCTTGAAGCTCAAAAAGCCTAAAGGTCATCTGTGTTTTTCTTTGAAGTTCGAAAGAGAGGCTTTTTCAACAAAATCAGTGCTTTTTTCTGTTTACTTGCGTTCATTACTTTTTTCCAACTGTCATTTGAATATCAGAAACAGTTGAAATTCTACCATTTACAATTTAGAAAAATTGAAATTAGATCAGCATTAGTGGTCAAATTTTGTTTTGCTTCTTTTCTCATAAAAAATTGAGGTCTCGCAAAAAACTGGCGGAAAGTAGATGTGAATGTTTAATTATTTTTCGTTCAAATTCTTGTCATCAAACTGTCTAGGGACTTGAAAACAACCAGTTTCAAAGTTTTCATTTTTAGTTCAACTTGCCTATTATTGGTTCAAGCTTAACATTTATTAGGTTTTTAGAATTTTATTTTAAAAGTGAAATTGGCGTTTCATCGGTTTAATAACAGTCGTTTTTAATTCTTTTTTTGCAATTGTCTTTCATAGTTTCAAGTTTCAGAAAAAAATGATTGCAATTGTCCTTCTTGACTTGTTAATCTCAAAACAGAATTCATTTATGCAGAAAAACATACTTTTTTAAAGCCGTCAAAATTTTCAATTTTTGGCTTTTTATTCCGACTTTCAAAAAAAGGGAAATTTTTATGCTTGATTCGGTTCTATATGCAGTCAGTTTTTATTTTTTAAGAGAGCGTTTCCGACAAAAATTACATCATCTGAAATATATCGTTAGTTGAGGTCAGTTCAAAAACATTTTGAAAAGTTTTTTTTTGTAAAATTATGGGTGTATGAAAAATGCTAATGCTAATTTTGCCAACTTTGGATGAATAACTCGCAATATAGAAAGGAGTTTCAATGCTCTGAGGCATGTGAATTGGTATTGATGTTAAGATAAGAGACACTAAATGCATTCTCTTCAGATAGCATTACTGTCTGGGGTATAAACAGAAAAAATTTTTCTGAATATTTTGCCATTTCTTCAACCAAAAATTTTTTGCTGATCTTAAAATGCAATCAGTACAATTATGTCTTTTGCCCAATATAGGAGCAGTCTAGTTGTTCCAATTTATGAAGAAAATGACAAAACCTTTGAGTTCGGGGAGTTTTTTTCTCCAGTTTTGTTTCACGAATTTTCGAAAAAAAAAGAATTTTCGTGATATATTGCAAACAATGCAAGCTGCGCTTTGCCACTGAGTTCATAAAGTAAGGTAAGCTCTCATGTTTGCAATTATTCTACATATGGTGATGTGTGTCATCATATAAACCAAAAGTTTTAAGCATCAAAATACATTTTTGTTCCGTTTTTCGAAGAAAAGGCAGAATATTTATGCTGCATTCGTTTTTTATTCAGTAAGTTTCCGAGTTTTTTGGGCTGATTTTTAGTGAAAAAAAACCTACAGATATTTGCCCTCACATCTTTTGCCCAGAAGTTTTTGCTCACATCTTTTGCCCAAAAAAGTCTCGTAAAAAATGCGGAGCTAATTGAACCACTCAACTTAAGAGGGGAAACGTGTAAGAGAAAAAAGTGCCGTATTCATTGAAAACTATATTCATTCTCTAATGGTCAAAATTTATTTTCCAATTTAAAACTATCTATATCAAAACCAACTATTCAAAGTATCAACTAAAGAATCGCCAACTCGCTAAATTAAAAATGTAAATTAGAACTTGAGCATTTCTGAGAACTTTAATTATGCTGTATTCTGATTGGCCGAAAATTCGACTAATTTAATTTTCTTAACCAATTCCTTCCTTATTTTGGTAGATCCAGAAATTATTCTCAAATTATCCTAATTGAAACGTGAAAACAGAACCAGAAATTCGACAATTGATTAATTGTTAATAATCTTGCACCCAAAATTGAAATTAAAGCCTGAAAGTACTATGGTCAAATCTGATAAACTAATTTGTTATAATATAACAAACGAATGGCTGGAGAGCTTTAAGTAGTATAAGTTGGAGCCAAATCGGGTGCTGACCTCCATGTATTAACCTAGGCTATAGAGTATCCGGTCACAACCCTATGTAAGAACATAGAGAATAGATTTGCCAAAGTATTGAGATATGGATATTGAATTGGTACGGTTTCATGGCTTGTGAGATGGTAAGAGAATGATAAGAAAAACGGTATTTTTTTTTCGGATTTGTGTGGAAATGTCTAGTTTTTTTCCTCAAAAATCTCGGCGCGCGTTACATATTTGGTAAATATCATTGGTGTATTACGTGTAGATTGTAGAATGAGGGTATTATATTATGTTTTTTTCCAAAAAAACTGAAAACTTCTAAAAAAAACTTCAAAAAACTATAATATTTGATATAGTTTGACTTTTTAAATATTTAGCTAGATGATCTTCTTTTTAACACAGTGCTCTACTGAGCCTTAATTATACAGAGACCTACTGAAAATTAGAAAAACCAAGTTTTTTAAAAAAAAACACAGAGAAAGTACAAAAATCACTGCACAATTTTAGATGTTTACAGTGTATTCCATCACATTCAACTTCTCTCTTAGGTTAAAATAGCTCTGTCTTGTTTTAGTTTGTTCATAAGTTGCAACTGCATTTTTAATCGTTGTAAATCCTCTTTTAGTTGACTTCAAATCCACTATCTCATCTTGTACTTGTCGATAGTTTGCGATCGGGCCATACCCAGAGTCTACTAATGTGCAGACATTAAATCAGCCTTTCACCTCTAAACCTATACTTTTGACTTTTACTATCATTACAGCAATAAATTTTACTACACAGACACAATATTTCGGTGCAACTGAACTCCTCCTTGAACAATCTTGGTTCTTTTTTGTCATGTTTTTTATGTTTAGAGCAGCAAGTGCGGCGGAAAAATGTGTTTTTTGCATCTGTTCTGAAATCGTCTCGACAGTCTGTGCTTCGATTTTCAGTTCATTCTGCGCACTTGCTGGAAAGGATGAATTCATCAAATTTTTCTTCGGCCAAAGACAAATAGAGAGAATCTGTATCCATTTCGAGTTCTTCAAAAAAATTGACGTAGCAAAATCGATGGAGAAAGTCATAATACAGCTCCAGTATTCTCAACTTGGCATACTGTAGTATAAAGAATCGTACTAAAATTGACTCACAATGTTCTGTAGTAGATATATCAAGCTACAATTTATACAAATCTTTAACTACAATATTGAGTACCGGTAATTGTTTTTCATTGTTTAGGCTACCACACTAGATAATATGTTTTCATCACCGGCTCGCCTAGCAGCAACAACAGATTGAACTAAACTGTTGAATTCTTTACGCGGTGTGTATTGTACAATTCGATAAATTTTTGTACACTGTCCAAGATCCAAGTAAAAATTGAAAAATGGTGATGCGTTGTTTAAATTGAAGCTCGAGATCAACAAATCGTTTTCCTCCGCTTATGTCTACATATATTCCCCAATATCGTTTCTGGTAACCTTATTTTTTTTGAGAAAAAACGGGAGATTGGGGAAAAACGCTTTTTGTTTATCTGCAACTCTCAAATTGCATTGCTTGTAGCCGAACTTTGTTTCATTTCTAACATTTTGCAGCAGTGAATTGAACGAAAAAGGTTTTTTGAAAGAAAAATTTGTCTTCACAAAATTTTTTACGTCTAGATTTTTTTGAAAAAATATCTCACCAACTACAATTCCACAACTCTTCTAATGAGTCTCCTTTTTCTCGAATCTTATCTTTTCGAAACGTATCCACTTCTATTTTCTTGGTTCCTCGTATGATATCACCATCATTTAGACTAGATCTTGCTTCTTGACAAAGACAAAATGGAAATAACCTCCCATTGCTTCAGAAACAGTCTTTCAATGGTTGCAATAACCATCAACACTGAAGCAATCACTTTTTTTTTACTCCACTAGTGTAGTAGCTTTCCTTTGTACATTCACTTTTGGTTGCTTGAAAATAAGACACGGCCATAATTTCAAAAGTTCGAACCCGATTTTGACTTATCTCGAATTTTTGTGTTTCTTCATTGTAGTCCCATCTCGTATACAAGCCTGTGGGTGTATCTTGATACATGGAATAAGGATATATCTGAATGCTATCAATACCAACGATTGATTTACACCAGTTATTTGATGTTCGAAAAAACGCCTCGTTTGCTACTGCTTTCCTTGTGAAAACAATTGAGGGACCATCGGTCATAGGTTCCCGTAATTTTTCAAGCGAGTCACTATTAACCGAGAAAAATGGGTCATACATATAGCCGGTTGACTTGTGAGGACAGATATTCGCTAGATTCGGTTGTGTGCAGCCGAGCTTTAAAATGTCTATCCCTCCGTCAAGATAAAATTCAATCAGTTTATGCATATCTTCAAGATTAGGAACGACATCTTTCTTAATATACCACTGTAGAAAACCGCGAAATGTTTACATCTGTTCCTGTTCCCAGATGGACTTCAAGTTGTAGTTTTCCAGTCCCGTATATGGTTTGATTTATATTTCGAGTTTTTTCAATGCTTGTTCTCCAGTTAACCCAGAACCCAGTTTTGAGAAGCTTGTATCCAGAGGGTTGCTTTTCTTCAATTTACTGTAAAAATTAACATACGACATTAGCTGTAGTTCATCAAGCTTGTTAAGGATTATCAATTCACTCGTATGGAAAGTTTCCTTCCAACCCACTGGCTTTTTAAGTTTTTAGAAAAGAGTCTAAATCAGTAGCTCCACCCAAAAACTTCATAAGGTCCATAAGTTGAATGTCTTCAGACTTGAAGAAACATAGTCCTTTGCTTTCTTGATAACTGAAGGTCAATTATTTTTTTGTTGATTAGGTAGGGAATGGAATTTAATGTTAATTTATATCATACCGGCCAGTGTTGAATCCAAATACTGGTAGAGTATTAGTGTATCGCTCTAGATGTTGAAGTGAATCAATCAACTGATTTTTCTGAATCCTGAGAAAATGAATGGATAAGTCTGTTTCTTCCTCAACTTCAAAAAATTTGGCTTCGTTTTCTCTTGCTTCAATTTAATTAAAACTTCCTCGTTTATTAAGGATGCTGAAAATTGTGTGTAGCCTTTTTTGATTTTTTTTTCGGTTTTTCAGAAGTTTTGATTACATCTGCGCCTCATTTTTCCGCCAACAATTCCAAGTCAGCCTTGAATTCAAAAATGTGGGACTCTGAAACTTTATCACACCAAAATGGATGAGATTGTTAACTTACATGGGTTCATGCTTTTCGATCCAACTTATTGTTTCGCTGGGTTTTAGTTTTTCTGATAGCACGCAAACTGATCAAAATGACAAAAGGCAAAATTTTTGAAAAAGTTTCTTCTTTGGTATACTCGTTATTGAAGCCATCCAGTTGTTCAAATAGGGTCTCACGTGGAATGTAAACATTTTTGGGGTAATCGTTTTTTATTCGATCTTTGCACAGTAGAAGGTGCTTGTGTTAATTGTCTGCCTTGTGGAAAAATGTATCACACGTTGGGCATCGGAAGCAATTGAAGAATATGTCGATATTACTGACGTAAAAATTGAGGTTTATGTATCCTAGAAGTTTTACTGTTTTCTCGTATTCACCGATATTTCTCAGAAATAACTTTCTTATAAAATATTCATTCCCAATGTCGATATCGTAAGTAAATATATTTTTCTCTTCTATATCTTCAACTATTGGCAAATTATCAATCGGAACTCCACAAAACTTTTTCAGATTGCAATCCATTGTTCTCAAAAAGTCATTAAAGATCTTGGCGGTGGATGTTTCAAGACTAGTTGTTCCCTGCAAATGAACTGCAAATGCTCGATACAACCAAATTTATCATTGTTTGGTTGCTTCCTCCAGTTGGAAACCAATCAGTAAACTTGGTGGTTTTTCAGAATCTTTTCGGGAATCATTGAATCTGGACATCCCATGGGTACGTTTTTTAGCAATGCTGCAAAATTTGTTACAATAGTGGTCAACTTGAAACGCCCTTTTGTATTTTGTCTCTCCTGTGTAAAAACACAAACCCTAATGATATTTTGCTTTTTGACTTTGTTCTGTATACTCATCAAGTCTGCTTTAATCAAAGAGTTTGTTTTTCAAGAACGTAGAAATAACGATATTCACCGGTTTCTATATTGTGTAACACAAATCCCAAGGCAATGTTATTTTTTTCAATGACTTGATCCAGTTTTCCATTAACTAGACTAAAATCTAGTCTAGAGAGATGAAAATTGAAGACTTTCTGGCGTCCGTTTTTCATCCTGGTGTCTGCCAAGAAGCGTTGACAAGCATTCAACTCATCTCGAAGCTGATCACTATCTTCTTCGTTTTCCAAGACTTTAATCAAATCTGCAACAGAGTCACTCGTTTTCCTCGCTGTCAACCCGTGATCTTTTATGCGATGTTGTTGAAATGAATAATAGCTTGGGAAATTTTTCTTCCAAAATACACACTTTGTTGTCTTTGGGGCTTACTTTACGCGCATCTTGTTTTTTATGGAAATTCGTTTCTTGCTGGATGTAAATACAATAATTACATTCCGGATGAGAAATAACTCCTCGCGTGCAATTTTTGCAATGTCGTGCTGAAATGGACCTCTTGTACTTTTACCACACTCCTCAAATTTCAATATTTCTTGCCTATTGAGTGAAGATATCTGAAAAAAGTGGGGGATTTACCATGTAAGAAACTTAATTAATGGTATGTACAAAAATGGGAGATTTGAAGTGTCCCAAAAAGAAATAGATTATTTATACTTAGTTTGAATTTCAAATTGTTTTTCAAAGCATAGAGTGAGTGTTTTTAACATAAACGGAAAAAGGAAATCAGAATGAAATGAATTTTATTTGCTGTTGCTTAGGGACTTTCAACCAATCAGAAATTAGTTTTGTTTCACTAACACTGCTTGTTCAAGATCAGCTATGCAGTGTCTAGCAATTTCTAAAAAAGAACTGATTTTTATTTTCTAAAATTTGAAAAAATTTTACGAAAAAACATTTGAATTTGAAAAAAAATTTACAATTGGTTTTCTTAATGATGAAATAGATGTTAACTCTTACTTTTTTTTGGGAAACTTACTCACTCAAAAAAAAATTTTGAACCATATTTCGATTTTCAAAGCTTCAAATTTATAGCTGAAATACTACTGACAAAGAGAGCAATTTAAATTACTCTCGAAAGTTTGATAGCGATACCAACCATACCAACATCTCATGCACCTTCCAAAATACACACTTTGTTGTCTTTGGGGCTTACTTTACGCGCATCTTGCTGGTATGGAAATTCGTTTCTTGCTGGATGTAAGTACAATAATTACATTCCGGATGAGAAATAACTCCTCGCGTGCAATTTTTGCAATGTCGTGCTGAAATGGACCTCTTGTACTTTTACCACACTCCTCAAATTTCAATATTTCTTGCCTATTGAGTGAAGATATCTGTAAAAGTGGGGGATTTACCATGTAAGAAACTTAATTAATGGTATGTACAAAAATGGGAGATTTGAAGTGTCCCAAAAAGAAATAGATTATTTATACTTAGTTTGAATTTTTCATAATTTCAAATTGTTTTTCAAAGCAAAGAGTGAGTGTTTTTAACATAAACGGAAAAAGGAAATCAGAATGAAATGAATTTTATTTGCTGTTGCTTAGGGAAATTCAACCAATCAGAAATTAGTTTTGTTTCACTAACACTGCTTGTTCAAGATCAGCTATGCAGTGTCTAGCAATTTCTAAAAAAGAACTGACTTTTATTTTCTAAAATTTGAAAAAATTTTACGAAAAAACATTTGAATTTGAAAAAAAATTACAATTGATTTTTTTTATTGATGAAATAGATGTTAACTCTTACTTTTTTTTGGGAAACTTACTCACTCAAAAAAAAATTTTGAACCATGTTTCGATTTTCAAAGCTTCAAATTTATAGCTGAAATACTACTGACAAAGAGAGCAATTTAATTTACTCTCGAAAGTTTGATAGCGATCAAAAAAATGTTGACAATATATCAAAGACACTTTTTATTCCGTAGCCAATTTCCAAATTTGTCAAAACTACTCGGCAAAGTCTTTTTTCCTCCACTTTTTTGAAGCTTTTCACAGCCCAAAAATCTGCAGGATGAGGTCTGGAATAATATCTCCAGAGATTTGCTTTGATAAATTCGTCAATTTTGAGCTATCTTCTCGAAATTACATAAAAACCAAAAAACTCTACTATCTATTCAAAAAGCAACAATTTCTCATTGAGGAAGCAGGATTCTTGGGAGGAAGCAGGATCAGTAATAGACGAAGATAAGGCGTTCTCTGAAACAATGACGCCTCCAGCAGCGTAACAACCATACCAATCTCGACCAGCTCTGCTTTCTATAGAGAAGCTATTGAACTCTCGACAGCTCCTTGAGTAATAATTTTTATAAATAATTGTTGCTTGTCGTTCATTTTATCTTTTCTACATAATTTCTTGTTTGAAATTTCCTTTAATTGTGAAAATAGGTGAGTAGTTGAGGCTAAAACACAGCGAATGGTTGGAAACAATTAGATAACAAAATAAATTAGCGATACAACGTTTTCAGACTTATTAAGAAATTTTTTGTACATATGTTGAAGAAAACACTAAGAATTTGCACGAAAGCACAACAACTTGATCAATTTTATGCACCTTGTCAAAAAATTGAACCCTTTTTCACATCTTGTGAAAAAACTGAAACACTGAAAAACTTTGTTAAAAAAAAAGAAAATTTTAGTTTTTTTTTTTTAAAAATGAAAACAACTTTAGCGTCTTGCTTAAAAAATTTTTCGCTACTTGTCAAAAAAATGAACACTTTTCGTGTTTAGTGAAAAAAAATAAAAGACTTTTCGCTTTTTGTAGAAAAAAAATTAAATCTTCTAAGCATTTTGTCAAAAAATAACATTTTCCTCTATTGATTGAAAAAACTGAGTTTTTGTAACACGGAAAAAATGAAACTTTTTTTGCAGCTTCTTCAAATAAGAAGGGAATATTACTTTTTGCTTATAAATTTAAAGATATCTTTGCATATTTGTTAAATAACCGTGACAATTTTCCCTTTTTTCTCTGATACTCTTAGTAATTCTGTAAACATTTGAGAGCAGTTAGATAGATTATGAAACGTTTTTAATTTTTCTTAAATAAGTTGACATGATCAAAATTTACAAATCCATTATCATCAATTAAACAGTCAATTAATTTTAACAAAGCAAGATCATATTTTTTTTTTTGTACTTTACGAACTTTTTCCAGAATCTGTGAACCAATAGTTTGTGTGGAAACCAGTTTCTGATGAGAACATAAATAACGATATTTGAATTGTTGCGCAACAGTCTTTTCTTGGCTTTTTCTGCTTCTTTTTATTGCACGTTTTGATGAACAGCGCAAAAAAGTTGGTTGAATAGTTCGCCAGCTAATGATAACTTTTGATTAAAATATGTGACATTTATTTTACAAATTTGATATGAAGTGGAACTCACCCATTCGCTGTAAAAATTGATCGAAAGATGAACCAATCAGAAGTACGTGGAACTTACAATTTTCCATATTAAAATAGAAATTGTGGGAGGAGACACAATAATCATGGCTTACTATATATTTTTCAAAAAAGTCACTGGAAACGGAAACGAATTGCAATTTTTTAGAATATCCTGAAAAAAGCTGAGAAGAGCTTGACACATAGCAGCAGCCCACTGGAACAATGATTTTTGCTTAGAATTGTTGATTCATTCTGGAGCACTAACACCTAAGCTTTTTCATATTTGGAAACTTCTCACAAAATCCATTTACGGTTCTGTTTCTTTTTACGGTTAATTGAATGACTCATATTGTTTACTTCCTTTTTTATTCAATCTCAAAATCATTTTTCTCATCTCTTCTCATCTAGTCAGTCTCTTATCCTACTAAAAATATTCTCAAGAAAAGACACCATTTCCAATTACCTCGAGTTGTCAAAAACTCAAAGGAGATTTGGGAGATTTGGGAGCAACTCCGCAATTAGATTTACCAGTATTCTCGATGTTGAAACCCTCGGAATCGTTCCTATATTGGAACTCACATCTGAAAGAAGATTCAACTGTGGATCAGGAGCTTGCCAAGTGCAGCAAAGTGTATAACATAGTAACTTACAATAGAAGACAATATTGTGTCACGATCAAGAAATTAAATGTAAATATGCCCCCCCTACTTTCAGATTTGACTCTTCACTACAAAAGAGAATGGATCAACGAAACAATTTGCCAATGTCAATTGTACTTTTGATAAGTTCAAAAAATTGTTCCAAGTTTTGAGACTTTATGTTTAATGAAAACTGTATGTACATAAAATGTGTTATTTATGTTTTCTGTCTCGTAATATACATTTTTATCCTTCAAAATCATTATTCATTTGAAATTCGAGTTGAAGCTATGAGCTGGAACACTGGTTTTTCAAACAACTTAATTTTAGAATTTCTAAACAAATTTGGGAATTTTCTATTTGTTCTACAAGAAATGTCCAAAAAATAAACTTTGCGAACTGTTAGAGAATCACAAATTTTAACATTAATTGAGACATTGGACGTAGACTCAAATATCCAAATTTAAAAGGACGTTGCAAATTGGTAGATGAACAAATTTCATAGTCTATCGATCCGATACCAAAAAAATAGAATACAAAAAATATTAGAAAAGAAAATCAACGGAAAAAATTTTCAATCTTTACAACTACAAAGGAGAAGAATATGATAAATTGCTCGATATACCCTTCGTTACTAGGTGATGCAGACACATCCTAAAGAAACTTGCAACCTTATTGTCGATTGCAATCAAGAAAGTGAACGTACAGAAATTGAATGCAATTCATAGAAACTTTGAAATTACAAAGCAAAATATTTTGTCAAAAAAAAACAGAAAAAAATTATTTCTTTCTACCTGTATTGTTTTGGACCCGGACTTGAATTTGAAAAAATTTTCCTTTGGAGGTTCAATTGGATACGAAAACTGTGTATGGATTATTTTTTTTGCAAACCTCAAAATGTTTCGCGTACATGCAATTCTAAATTGCTCTGCTGGATCTGTGAAGTGTACTGCCAAAAAAGCACCTGGATATTGATATGATGCACCTAATCTTCCCAGCTCATGTTTCCTCGGTAACGTGACTGGATTAAATTTCTGTTGCTATGTCAAGTCATTTGCTTCATCAGTATATGCATGGTTCGATTGTTAATCATTTTAACCAAAAAATCCAGAGAAAACAGTGAACATAATGAGTCTGGTTGTTTTGGGTATTCAATGTATTGAAAACAGTAAAGTGAAAGAATCAAGAGTTTATAAGGATGGAAATATTTAAGATTTACAGTTAGAGCAGCGGTTACAAAAAAGGTTGAACTATAAAAAAAATTTGAAGAATCTGGTAGCCTCAGAAACGGAAGTTTTTGAAATGAAAAAAATGTCAGAAATTCTGGAAACAAGGATTGCAAACCTGGATAGCTATGCGGGCACAAAGAGTCAGAGTTTGGTTTTCTCCGTTAACGAATATGATTGGAGGTGTAGCAACTACCCATATCGTCATGCAACAAACCTTCACTGTGCAGAAAGAAAAGCTTCTACGGAACATAGACTCGATGTTTTTTAAACAAATTGCACATCATAATAATCTTATAATTTCAATGTTACTGTTATTTTCCTCTTCCTAGAATTAGGATGTTCAATCAATGTTTCAAGTCCAAAAACTTAGGAAATTTTTTTGATGAAGAAAATCACGAACGAAAATCAACGAACCTGTGTGGACGTACATGTATTAGGTCTCTTTCAGTTTTTCTGTGCCAACTTTCAGTTGTAGTTTTAATGCTAATATTTGCAATCGTTCGATTAATGTTATCACCAACATGTGAAGAAACGACACTTTGGGTATTTATCAATTAGAGTCCATTTATATTTTAATTTCCTCAAAGCTATGATTAAAATAATATCTACCAAGGAACGAATTTGTATTTCCTCAGTTGGTCCAAGTGGATCTGAAACATCTCAAGGATCTGGAACATCTGGCTTTTGTAGACAAGTTATCCTGGCAAACAATAATGGAGTATTTATTGGTTGCTGCAGACATTTTTCGGAGATTTTTTAGAGTTGAAAATTTAAAAACAAAGTATGTCAAAGTCACTTTGCAAGCTTTCGAAAAAAGATTTCTCAAGAAATTACTCCTGAAAACTTTGGGTTGTTAAAAGAACAGGATATGGGGAACTTTCAAAAACTTTTGCTTGGAGAAAGGCATCAAAATTTACTAAACAATGAGTGAAACAAAAGCTGCATTTGCAGAGAGAGCAATTCACTCATTAAAACAAATAAAAGGTTGTTGTATTGAAAATCATGGCAAAAATTTGTTCTTAAAATGCATGAATTTGTTTCTACCAGGAACTGTCGCAAAAGTCGGTCTATATGAAAACCTCCGAGAGATGTGAAAAGTATTAAAAACTTTTTATCGATTTGATAAAACAAGTCAATCATGAAATATACCTAACCAAAATTCAAAATTAGGGATAGAGTGAGAATTTCAAAAATTTATATTCAGTTCTGAAAAAGACACAAGCCACAGTTTACGGATAAAATGATTAAAAAATCAACAAAATCAACAAAGAAACTGGTAAAAAAATTCATCAAAGATCTCAAAAAAGAAGAAATTCAACGCATTTTTTTTATCAAAAAGAGTTTTGCAAATGTTCAAATTGAAGTTAAATCATTTTTTAATTGAGAATTTTATCAATCGGTAGTCATGGTTTCTATTTTGATTGATCTCCTTTCTAATGCTTCTTTCAGTTGTTATCCGAAAAATAGTCTCAGTTCTTTTACAGTTTTTCTACCGTAATAAATACATCTTCAGGGAACATGGCAGTTTGCTATTTCAGAAATATTGTACCCTTCCTTGTAACAAAACGTTAATGAAGAACATTTTTTTTTCATAAATGAGAGGAGAAAAAACTCTGAGGAAAAAAGGAAGGTTGAACCAATGCATATTGAACCTGGATTGATACCAAGTTTTGTTAATATAGTTGTAGCCATGAACGACAAAGTTCAAAAACGTCTAGGTGCGCAAAAATAAGAAAAAAAGGAAATTCATGTATCAGTAGGTAAGATAACACAAAGAATAGCCATTCGTTTACCTGAGAATCAATCAGTGTTTATCATTCAAAAGGCTGATTGAGTCATATTTTGTTTGCGATATGAACAAAATTAGACAAGGATTATGATATATTGTGATATTAGAGAATATAAAACAATAAGTGATAGACAACCTCCTTTACTTCGTTGTTTGTTTTTTATTTCCAAAATAACATAAGGTTACATAATGTCTAGAAGACAGTACATGAACTATCAATCCTCTTAGAATCTACACCTTGAAACGTTATTGAAAAACTCTGTCCATCGCATTAAATTTGCACTAAGGGATACCACAGATGAAAAAATCTTTTGTAACCACAGTTGAGAAACCACAGGAATACCATAGATAAAAAACTGTGTCCGTAGGAATTACAAGAGTTGTTCACTTATTCCGCAAGATTTCGGATAATCAATTTTGTTTTGTAATTCATTCGAAATGGTTGCTCAAAATTTCAGGTGATTTTTTTCAATTTTTTTTGGACATGCAAGACAGCGTCGAAGACATTTTTGTGCTCTGACTTAAACTCTTGGGAGCTGATTTAATTGAAACTACGGCACCAGTTATTGGAGATGTCGATAGTGGACGGAATACACTGAAAACATATTTGCAAACAAAATGACAGAAAAACTGTTTGAAAACAGTTGGTAAATAGAAAAAAGGTATCCAAGCGTAAAACTTTTCTCAAAAAAACTAGATCGAAAACCAATCGCTCTCGCAATGACATTTATGACAAAATAAATTGAGTATAAATTATAGTTGTCTTTTTTGGCACGAAGCTTTCAAAAACTCTTCTTTCGAGATTTTTGTTAGAGTCCCAGTTGAAAAAAACAATTATGTCATCTTACACACAAAAAGAATTTCCCAGTACTTCTCTGGATGAAAGCAGTATTGAGTTTGATTTTGAGACGGACCGTAATCTTTATTTGGATATTCGTGATACCTCAGTTTAAAGCTTCAATTATACAGAATAAGGTTGTTTTTGATGCCTTCACAAACGAAAAATCAGAACAAAAGCAAAACCAGATAATGACTCAGATAATCAACCAAAAACTTCATTCAATCTATGTAAGCAATCTACTACACTCTCCATTCTCCAATTGTGAATTTTATTAAAAATACAACGGCTTACAACGCTAATAGATTAAATCCTCGAAAAGCACGAATAACGCACGAGGAAACCTTGCTTAACAAAGGAAAACTTGCTTGTCATGGATATAGTTACAAAAAAAACAGAAAGGATTTGATATTTATCCGTTCACTGATAAAGCAAACTCCTTAGAAACAGGGATAACTTTTTCTTTGTACGGGAGAATTGCCATTGATTTGTGTACATGTGAAAAAAAAGTTACTACCAAAAACCAAAGTGGCATTTGCAATAATTCGAGCTAGACGTGTTTTTTACATTCTGTCTGATAATCCAAATATAGGTCTGAAAAATGTTGATTGTTCGCCGTTAACTAGAAAATTTTAGTGGCTGAATAAAATCATCAATACATGCAAAGGAATCCGGAAAAAATAGTTGCTCAATTTAATTACATGCAAACGATAGCAATAATTTTTATATTTCCATCTCATCAAAACCCAGTTTCTTCAGGAAAATGTTTTCATTAACGCTCAAATCAAAGGGATAGGTGTGCAATGAATATAAACTCAGCTGTTATAGATCTTTTCAAGAAAATCCTTTCAACTATCAAAAGCTTCTTTTTAGAGATTTATTCGGGGTGGAATAGCAATTGTTTTTTTAGATACAATATTTGCTTGTCACCTTTATGTTTTAACATTGAAAGCAATTCAGTTTAACGAAGATTTTCCACCTCTTCTTATGGAAGTTTTTCAAAATCACTATGTACTTACTTTCAAGTTGACTTCACTACAGTATGCAATTGAACAGTTTCATTATCCAGAACTTATCGCGGTTTAAAAATTGTTATTTGGACTAAATTGGGAGAAGTAAGGCGGGATATGTTTCGTGCTATTAACGCGTAAGCGGAAATTTAATCCGTTGTAGAAATTTTTCCGAAATGAATCGAGGCTTGCTAAAACGTGGTTGGTTGAAATCAAATATAAAAAAAAGAAATTAATTTTCAGATTTTCCAGCGAAATAAAAAAAATTAACAGTTGATTCAGTCAAGTTGGGTTAATTTTATCAAGTAGTGCCAATCATAAATTGTTCTAAAAATTCCAAGAGCTTTAAGAGCATTTTTTCGAAAGTTGAGAGTTTCAGAGAATAAGCCAGTCAGTGCTTTTCATAATTTTTGCGTTCAATGACTCTTTTCCAACTGTTGTTGGCTTTGTTTTTATTAATGAATTTTCTGCTGTGTTTAGCGCTCACGGAGAAAAGAGAGACCATAGCCCGTGCATTCAAGGAATGTAACTTTCACGTGGTCTTCAATTCAGAGGAATATCAGAGCAAGGAGGAGGGCAGAGTCATCACAGGGAACATTATAGAACAGTTCAGATTACAGAACACAAAAATATAATAAAAAACAGGAACCCCGAACGATCTCCGCGATTTATTGCTAGGCTTTTGTGTCATTCCGCGACTAAAACTAAAGCAGAAAAATATTTGCCACACTCTAGAACGCTCTTTTTTTCAGGGATTCGACCACCTCACCAACCCAAGGTTCGCTCTCCCTTTGACATTGTTTTATGACATCCATATTAAGCTAATCGACAAAAAAACTTTTCTAAAGGCGCCTTTGGCTGCAATAAAATCTAATTTTGAAGGGGAGCGCGCTGACGGAAAACGCAAATTTTCTGTCAATATTTTAATTGACAAGATTTTAAAATTTTTTTGAAAATCAGTTCTCCCCCTCGAGAAAATCCGCGATCTACTCCTGAACAAGCCATCAGAATAAAAGAAAGCGTGGAAATAAATTCATCCCACACCATTTTGTGATCGGTAGCGCTGGTCACTAGAAAACTTTTGTTACAAATTTTGTTTTCCCACATTTGCGCCTTTTTCTCTGGTCCTAAAAATCACATCGCATCTCCTCAGCCGTGAAACTCTGGATATATTGATTAAGTTGATAAGTTTTAGGCGCTAGACAAATAAAACTTTTTAGTGGCTGAACATAATCATCAATACATGCAAAAGAATCCGGAAAAGATAGTTGCTCAATTTAATTACATGCAAACGATAGCAATAATTTTTATCTTTCCATCTCAACAAAAACCAGTTTATTCAGTAAAATGTTTTCATTAACGCTTAAATCAAAAAATTAGAGGTGCATTGAATATAAACTCAGCTGTTGCAGGATCTTTTCATCAAAATCCTTTCAACTATCAAAAGTTTCATTTGAGAGATTTATTCGGGGTGGAATAGCAATTGTTTTTTTAGATACAATATTTGCTTGTCACCTTTATGTTTTAACATTGAAAGCAATTCAGTTTAACGAAGATTTTCCACCTCTTCTTATGGAAGTTTTTCAAAATCACTATGTTCATACTTGCAAGTTGACTTCACTACAGTATGCACTTGAGCAGTTTACTTATCCAGAACTTAGTGGAAAAAAGGTTGAGATTAGAAATATTTTTCCAGTTTTCTTTGGAGCAAGTAATCGAAGTGATAGTCTTGGGAAAAAGACTATCAAATGTTCAAAGTGACATTTCACAAAAGTCGTTGAAAACGTCTATTTTTTGATTTTTCAAGTTTCTGTAAAAATATTGTAACTTTTTTGAGACTGTTCATTGTTTTTGATTCTGTACTGTCAATTTTGGTTTTTCTTCAGACTTAAGTCTGCAGAAAAAGTAGACAATTAATGGTGTTTAATTGAAACCACGGGATATTTCTTCAACCTAGACAGTGAAACAGTGTTCAATAACCTTTGTCCAGTATATAAGACTTGTGTTTCGGACTTTGTTGACTCAAAACCCTACAGGCGTGTAAGCCATTAATCTTTTTTTATCCTAAATCGCACTATCAAACTATCATTTTCCTTGTTTTTAGTTTGCAAAAAATAATTCAGCTCCGGGCAATGATAGAGTAAAACATTGGATCATGATTGCTCGATTGGACAAAATTACTAGTTTACTGATACTTTGAGTAAAAAAAAGACACATTATTCCTTTCTACCGAACAAGTATTTTTGAATAGTTCAGAAAAAAAGTTCAAAAATCTGATAGTTTGTGCAGTTTCTCAGCAATTTATTCAGAATTTCTTCTTTTTAAATTCTACCAGAGAAACTTGAATAGTGTTCAGGATGTGCATACTTTGAGATTTTTAAGTAACTTTAAGTAAATATGCAGCTTTTAATTTGTAAAAGTAAAATTATTGCAGTAACTTATTATGCAATACAGTGATTTATACACTTTCTTTGTTATTTAATTTTTTTCTCTAAAGGTTTTAGTATGTTTCGGTAGTTTCAGTAGGATTCAGCATAGTTTCAGCTACATAGAGCACTGTTTTTTTTTTAAAAAAAAAAAGATTAACTATTAAAATAGTTATTAGGTCAAAATATATCGAACCTTATCGTAATTTGAAGTTTTTTCAAAAAAAGTTCAATTTTTTGACAAAAACTCCAAGTTTTTGCGCAAAAACAGTTACTTTTGTGTTACCACGAACCAAAACAAATTTTAGTACCTTCATTCCACAATCAACACTTACTGCATAAAAGATATTTACCAATAAAGGAACGCGCTCCAATATTTTTGCGAAAAACTAGACAGTTCCACTCAAATTCAAAAAAGTACAGTTTTTCTTGCCATTTTTTTATCATCACTCAAACCCAGAAACTTTACCAGTTCTATTCCATATCCTAATACATTGGAAATCTATTCCCTATAATATTTGTTGTTACATGGAGGTCAACAACCATCGCCCCTCCCCCCTCCTACCAAACGAATTGGTTCCAATGAATAATACTGTCGTTTCTAAAAAACCATTAGAGAAAGGTTTATTTTGCGAATTGAACCAAATTAAGAGAAGCGAGTGAAGGAGAACACACCCTCCTTCTACCTTTAAGATCCTTGCGCCCCCCTCACTCCAGCGTTTAATGGTTCCGTCTTCTGAAGAAAGCGACGCAGTTTTTCAGCTTGAGGTGTGTTTTTTTTCGAGACAGATTTCGATTTTTCAGCAAGGATTTTTCGAAAGTCATTCGAAAGAAATTGTTATCTTGAGCTCAAGTTCTTGAATGTTCAGACTGCCATTTAAGATCTAGAGAGCAGTAATAAACATGAAAAAATTGAATCTAATAAAGAATAAAATGATTTTTTTTATTTGAGATTTATTTTATGAAGATCATCTTCCCAGACGCTATATAAACTACAAAATGATAAATTTTGCTTGTAGTAACATATCAACCATGGCAAAAAAATCTTCCTTCAACTGATTTGGAACGATTGTTAAGACGGATTAAATCTCCGCTTACGCGTTAATAGCGTGAAATATATCGCGCTTCAATTGTCTCAAGTTCGCCAAAAAGCAATCGTTTCATACCCCCATCACTTTACGAAACATGATCACAGGTCAAATATCTTTTTAAATTTAGGCTCAAGACAACAAAAAAACTTTTTGAATGATATATAAAAATTTCGTTAGAAAACCGAACTCCGGGCACAAATACTCTGTTACTTTTGTTACGAAAGTCAGAATAAAAACATATATTTCACGAGTGATTATTTTTCTTGAAGTCATCGCGGTTTAAAAAATTGTTATTTGGACTAATTTGGGAGAAGTAGGGCGGGATATGTTTTGTGCTATTAACACGTAAACGGAGATTTAATCCGTTGTAGAAATTTTTCCGAAATGAATCGAGGCATGCTAAAACGTGGTTGAATTCAAATTTAAAAAATGGAATTTAATTTTCAGATTTTCCAGCGAAATAAAAAATTTACCTGTTGATTCAGTCAAGTTGGGTTAATTTTATCAAGTAGTGCCAATCATAAATTGTTCTAAGAATTCCAAGAGCTTTAAGAGCATTTTTTCGAAAGTTGAGAGTTTCAGAGAATAAGTCAGTCAGTGTTTTTCATAATTTTTGCGTTCAATGACTCTTTTCAACTGTTGTTGGCTTTGTTTTTATTAATAAATTTTCTGTTATGTTTAGCGCTCACGGAGAAAAGAGAGGCCATAGCCCGTGCATTCAAGGAATGCAACTTCCACGTGGTCTTCAATTCAGAGGAATATCAGAGCAAGGAGGAGGGCAGAGTCATCACAGGGAACATTCTAGAACAGTTCTTATTGCAGTACACAGAAAAATAATCAAAAAACAGGAACCCCGGACGATCTCCGCGATTTATTGCTAGGCTTTTGTGTCATTCCGCGACTAAAACTAAGGCAGAAAAATACTTGCTACAGTCTGGAACGCTCTTTTTTTCAGGGATTCGAACCCCTCGCCAACCCAAGGGTCGCTCTCCCTTTGGCATTATTTTATGACATCCATATTAAGCTGATCGACAGAAAAATTTTTCTAAAAGCGCCTTTGAGTGAAAAAAATACGAACTAAATTCTGCGGTTATTTGAACCAATTAAAACGATAATTTTTTTTTTTCAAATGTATATCATACATTTTCTATATGTTTATAAATATTGAGTTGATTGAATGTTCACTGATGTATTTGAGGCACACAAACTACAATCTAATTTATTAGGGGAGCGCGCGGACGGAAAAACGCAAATTTTTCGTCAAAATTTTTCAAAAAGCCCAAAAACGCAATTATTATTTTAATAACATTTAAATAGGATTTTAATAGTGTTTCAGGAGTGCTCGGAAAATCATTTTGGTCGACGTAAAAATTCGACAAGATTTTAAAAAAAATTTTGAAAATCTGTCCTCCCCTTCGAGAAAATCCTAGATCTACCCCTGAACAAAACATCAAAAAAAAGTGGAAATGAATCCATCGCACACCATTTTACGATCGGTAGCGCTGCTCACTAGAAAATTTTTGTTACAAATTTTGTTTTTCCACATTTGTGCCTTTTTCTCTGGTCTTTAAAATCACATCGCATCTCCTCAGCCGTGAAACTCTGGATATATTAAACAAGTTGATAAGTTTTAGGCGCTAGACAATTAAAACAATGATATTCGGCTACTGCGCAAAAAGCACAGAATGTTCCGACCATAGTGTTGAAAAATACAATTTTTTTTCTTCAAATCATGGTCTTTTTTTTCTGTGTTGTTGGATAGTGAGAAATATCAAAAACTAATTTTACTCGAGTAAAACTAAGTTTTCATGGCGTAAATTAATCTTAAATAAGCTTTTGTAGGCCTGTAAACCCTATTTTGACAAATCATATCAGCTGGAAGTTAGACCAACAATCAAAAATTTCAAATCGGTTTTTCTTAATACGAAGAATGTTTTTTTTTTAATTTTAATGTATGTTTAAAGAGGAAAATCGCACAACCTAAAATCATTCTACGAATAATGCGTAAATGCAAACTTTTGCTTGAATTATTATACATACCATCATAAGTCCACTAAATGATGATCCGATTGGCTAATTTTTATTCCGAAATTATCAATCTAAAGTTTCCCCTCATGTTTAGTAATTTGACGATTCAGTTGACAATTTACCAACTCTACTACTGACTACCCGGGTTGACCTCCATAATCAGAAAATACAAAATACAAAACGCAAAACCATACAATTCGATACACCAAAAATGCTTGTCATACCTTTCCATACAACAAATATATAGGAAAATGCTAATCATACAAGTTTTGTACTATGTCAAAAAATGATTGGAAAAAATGCGAACTAAATTCTGCGGTTATTTGAACCAATTAAATGGCGATAATTTTTTTTTTTTCAAATATATATCATACAATTTCCATATGTTGATAAATATTGAGTTGATTGAATGTTCACTGATGCAGTCGAGGCACCCAAACTAGTCATCAGTCTCCTGTTGACCATCACCATGTCAGTGTTTGTATGCGCTCACTTCAAGTCCAAAAGGTACTCCAGGGTCCTGCTGGCACTCACTTCCATTGGCATGTCTCTCTTCGCAATCATAGCTGGAATCTCCACTGGACTCCTGTTGGGACTCGAACTGGTACCCTTGGTGCTCATGGTTGCATACTTAATTTTAGGCAAGCACTCAATTTTAGGCTGCGATTTCAACAGCAGGCTCAGGGGCGGATTTAGGGGGGGGGGGGGGAGACGGATGCCCATTTCAGGGTTTCGACCCCCTGCCTACCCAAACGGTCCCCTCTTTGTACTTTTTTGAGATATCCATATTTGGCGACGGACCCTAAAAATTTTCTACAGGCGTTTTTTGGCGCCAATATATTAAAATTTTGAGGGCAAAATATCTGTTCTGTGCATGCTAAGTTTTATTCAAAAAAACTGTGCAAATGAAAATCATGTCTTCAGTTACAAAGTTTCGTTACTTTGAGTTTTAGGATTCATGATTGATTAAATAATCGACCTCTATCGAAACATTTAGTCAACTTTTCTATCATTCGAAGCAACCTTAGATGTTAAACAAATTTATTCTTTTAAGAAAACTTTCATAAGGTGAAACTTGTTTTTGTTTTGGTAAGAATCTGTTAATTGGGCTGTAGAAAGGTCCATTTTCATCGTTTAAAATAAAAAAAAACTTAGATCTCACTGAAAACAGGACTGTGGTCCGGTCAAAAAAATTCAGCAGATTCATTACAACACCTTAAATTGTGTCCGTCAAAATTGCGTCTGTCATTGCGTTGCAATGGCAGCCTGATTTTGCGTTACCAGAGCTTTACCCATGGGCTATTGTTTTGTCGAATGTTTGATCAGGAAATCTCCGATTGGAAGGTTACGAGTGTGCGCACTTCTTCCAGTGGGTTGGACAGATGCTGGATTCCCTTCGGGTGGGGATCCACCAACTGGCTAAACCACTTCTTGGGAGTCCATAAGTGTGTGGGCTTCCAAAAAAGGAAATGGAACTTAAAAAAAAACAGATAATTCTTATTCAAAAGTCTGACTTTTCATTTTCACGAAAAATTTTTTCAGTTTCCTGTCCTTTTGAAACAGCGATCGATCTACTTATAAAACTTTTATAAAGGAAAATGCTCAATCCATGGATAAACTCAGAATTTTTGTGCTCGCAATATTTTTTCGTCCACAAATAGATACAGGAAAAATGACCAAAGTGGGATCATTTACAGTTGCCATGACAACCAGAATTTAGGAGCAAAATGCATTAACATAAACAGCTGATTATAATTAAAACGTTGAAACATTCTGAACTTAATTATTTACAACATGCATTTTTATCCAGGCACCGGCCTGGATTCTGGTTTCCTGTTAATGCACGAGTGGTGCCTGACTGCCAGCAAGATTGACTTTGAGGCAGGGTTTCGACACTTGACGCGACGGCAGGGTGCTTTCTTAAATCAATAAACTCCATTAATTCAAACTTATTGAAAACCGGAATGAACAAGCTGGAATAATGACGCAGAAAACTTTTTGGAACAAATTTTGAAATTTTTTCCGTGAAGTTTGACCGGGAACCAAACAATCCTGGCACCCACATACATGACCAGGGGCGGATTTAGGGGGGGGGGGGGGGTTGGGGCGGTAGTTTTTTCTTCAGGGATTCGACACCCTGCCGACCCTTTGATACTTTTTCAGAAATCCATTTTTGGCCGACCGACCCTAAAATTGTTTAAAAACGCCTTCGGCGCCAATATATACTAAATTTGATGCGGAGAGCGCGCGCCAAAAAAAGCTATTTTCCAAAAAGTGCTGAAAAACGCCTTTTTTTGGACTGTTTTTTTCAAAATTTTACCTGCGGCGCAGAAAATTTGGCCAAAACAAGGACTCAACCATGCTTAGAGAGAGTTCGAAAGATCAATTTGGTCTACTTAAAAAAAACGCGATAAAATTTCTGAAATTTTTATGAAAATCCGCCGCCCCCCTCGAAAAAATCCTAGATCCGCCCCTGATTTGTTAGATTTCTTCTTTTTTTCACAATTTTTAAATTTAAGGCCTTAATGAATGTCTCATTAACATTTTACCATCAGTTTCATTATCCTGAAAACAATCATTTATCCTTAAATTCTTCATAAGTTGCGGGTGTGAGGCGGATCTGGGGTTTTCTCGAGAGGGGGGGGGGAGCGGCTTTTCAAAAAAATTTTGAAAGTTTTGTCGACATTTTTTTTAGGCTAAATTGATTTTCCGAGCTCTCCCAAAGCACTAAAAACACCCTGTTTTGGCCAAAGTTTTTGCGCCGGAGGCTAAATTTTGAAAACAAATGCTGGTTTTTTGGAAAATGTTGACCCCTTTTTTTCGGCGCGCGCTCCCCCTCAAAATTAGTAAATATTGGCGTCCCTCGAAATTGGTAAAAATTAGTAATTTTTTCTAATAGCGCCTTGGGCACCATTTTGTACTGATTTTGAGGGGGGGGGCAAAAAAATCATTTTTGGTCAAAACCATCCAAAAAATACCTTAAATGGTTTTTTTCCTGTTTTCTCAAAAAGTTGCCTGAGGCCCTGAAAATCAATTCGGTCGGCCTAAAAACATGTCGGCAAAATTTATGAAATTTTTGTAAATCCTTTTTTTTTTCTGATTTACACATATAAAAAGATTCAATTTGAAGTGAAAATGACAATATAGGAGGTTACAACGAATATTTTTATAAAATTTTTTATCTAAATCGAAAGTTCCTTGATTTTTTGAGCCGATTAAACTAAGATTTTTTGAGCCGATTAAACTATAATTTTGATCAAATATACCACACAACTTGAGCTGTGTTGTATGTTGGAAGTTCCAAAATTTCAACGCTTGCAGAGTTTTTCAATTATTTAAGAAATTCTCCCATGTTTTGGAAGTATTTTTGAGTCAAAGGGTTGAGTTTTATTTTGTTTGTCTGTCATTTTTCTCTGTAACAAAAGAGCTTTTCTTAAATAGCTGTTAAAAAATGTAGTGCATTTTTTTGCAATTTTCTGAGAGTTTTTTTAAAAAATTTTTAATGTAAAACAAGTAGAGTTGGTTGTGCAGTAGCACAGAATGTTCCATCCACATTCATAAAAAAGTAAATTTTTTGTCTGCAAATGACGTTTTTTGTGCGCGGTGTGACGTGAAAACAATCAATGACGGACTAATTTAGTAGAATATTGTTTTTGTATTTATTAAGGCTAGATGAATGTAGTTCAGACTCTTATTCAATTGGCGATGATTTTTTTTGTTTTTTTTTTAAAGAAAAAATCTTAATATTTGTGCAGGCCGAAATATTTTTTGCGATATTGACTTTTGATTTGTTTTTAGATTCACTTCAATTCCTTTGTTAAAATGTTAAAAAGACCGTAAACTTCATTTTTGAACAGCAAAAAAGTAAAATTCAGCAAAAAACATGATCAAATTCATTTCGAAAGCAGAATTTCAGAATTTTCAGCAAAATAAAAAACTTTTTATTGATCCAATTTTCTCAATTTGGTTGAGTTTTATCAAGAAAATGTCAATAAATATTGTTCGAGAATTTCAGAGAGCTTTAAGAATATCTTTTTTTTAAATTCGAAGTTGAGATTTTTTTAAAAATAAATCAATAACTTTTTGTGTTTATATGCGTTCGTTGATTCTTTTCTTATTGTCGGTTGGCTATATTTTGTTATTTAAGAAATTGTACCGCCAAGCAGTGCTAAGTGAAGCTTTCAAACTATTTTTCCAGGAGTAAAACTAAGTCGGTTTTTTGTTACCTTTTTCGAAGACATACTCTCGAAATTACGCTCATTTTGATATAAGAGACACATTTTGATATAGGTGATTGTGAATAGTATTTGGTCGTTCCTAAATTAAACCAGCAAAATTGCTGAAAAAATGATGCTCAAATATATCCATGTTGATTAAGTTGTTTTTTGTTCTTGCAAAACTAATTGTATCATAATAAAGCTGGTAAAATGCTAAGCGCTTGTGCCTGAATCCTTTTTTATGAAACGTTCACAGTTTGTAGAAATTGAAAAGTTTTAAAGAAATTTCTGGTTTTGAAAATTTGATATATGTAGTATTTTTTTTCGTTTCCTTGAAATCGCAAATGCGCATGAAAAGACCTGTTGGCTGGTTAGTTGCTTGTGATAATTAAGCGTCTTTACTCATTTTTGACCATTTATTTCTTGCGTCGAAACCCTACCAGCATAGGACTCAACAGCGACGGAGTTCACAGTGATCACGGCAAGGGGAGCCATGTTGAGTGTCTCTCTGGCCGATTGGACTGCCATTGCCGCCTTCGCTTGTGGATGCTTCACCCCATTCCAGGCTGTAAATCTCTGCTGGTACGTGACGAGTACGTGAAAAAATAGACCACTATGAGTCACATGGTATAATCCCACAGCTCGAAGAGGCACAACTCTCCTACAACTGCAAAAATGCAAAAACACTCTTGCTGTGCTTCCAAAAAATTTGGCACCCCTGTCATTTTTCGGCTCGATTTGACTTCCCCTCCAAAATAATACAAAATTTCGCCATTTTGACACCTCTGTGTCATCAAAGCATGGTTAAGTGAATTAAAACCGAACCAAACAATTTATCTCGTACCCTAATAAGTTCATTTTGAACGATTAAATTGATGAAGAAAAAAGAAGTGACCAAAATTTTTAACTCATTAAAAGTTTTTGTCTTTTAAATGTTGAGGCCATAAAACATGATCACAATCAAAGCCAAAATGCATTTTTCAAATGCGTTACTAGTTTTAGCGAATATTCAATGTCAAATAAATTATTATTTAAAAAATTACACACCATGACTTTTTTCGCTTTTTTCTAGCTCCTACCTCGCTCTGTCAATTAGTTGGCTCTGGCTCGGCGAAGTTTTCTTCTTCCTCCCCATTTTATGTCTGCAGACTCGCAAATTATATCCCAAAGAGCGCCAAAAACCAAATAAAGACGACAACTTAAACCAACCCGGACCCGGCCCCTTGAATAAACTAAGCGAAAACCCGAAACCACCAGACGAAGTGGGTTTGAACAATTACACAAACTACAGACAAGATTTGACGCACGAGGACCATATAACCGAACGAGGCTCAGAGTCGAAATCAAAATGGGGTTACATAACTCAAGATCACGTATCTTCCGATTACTATTATGACGAAAGTAGCGCGCCCGGCGACCCGACGGAGAGTAAGAAAAGTGAAAAGAAAAAGGCAAAAGCAGTCAGTGTTTTTAACTGCTACGAGCGAACAATTATGACAATTTACGTGAACGCCACATCTGTTCACCCGTTTCGCTACATGTGGATGCTGTCCTTTTTACTCATGAGTACAATTTTCACAGCTGCTCTCGTGAGCATGATGACTTATGAAGACGTAACAATGTACTATCTCGATGACTCATTCTCTAAGTTATATTTGGACAGAGTTCAAACTTACGGACCTGAGGCGAATTTCACCAGAACTCTCATGATGATTCGAAACCCGATTGCGGCTACAGGTCGCCAAATTACGACCGATCCCGACTTTATAGACGCAATAGACCGACTAAATAAAACCATAGTCGAGAGTCCTAGTTTCAAGGATCCCAAATTTTTAGGCTGCTTTCTCAGATATGTCAGAAGTCCGCGAGTTGCTGGAGGTGAATACAACTTGACGACAGAGTGCCGCAGTGGTACAGATTATGCGATGGGCCAGTTGCCAAATAAGGATTGGAGAATAAATCAAGTCCGTTTCAAGTGTGATCGCAGAAGCTCTAAGCTTATGGATGTGCGAGATGAGAGGAAAGTGTTTTATTGAGTTTGATCACCATATCAGGCCTCGAGTGAAAACAGGTCGACTCTAAGACTTGAACCCTTAGTTTTTTTTTGCAAATATTCGGGTAAAAAATAACTACTAAAAGTTGAACGGCAATTAATTTATCTACTAAAAATTGAACGGCAATCATTTATAACAAAATCTGTTTTGATCAATTGTTTCTTTCATTGTTTTGAGCAATAAAATAAAAACGATTTAGAAATATTTATTTGAATATATTAAAAAACACCAGATTTAATCAAATATTTTGCGGCTCCAGTAGCAAATTAAAAGCAAAATTTTTTTTTTTTCAGTTTGCGGCTCTAGTAGCAAATTAAAAGCAAAATTTTTTTTTTTCAGTTTGCACAGCGAAATATATAATTCGAGTTCGCTTCGGTTTCAGCCAGCGGGTATTAATCGAATTCTTTTTCGAGTCGAACCCTGGTATGCTTGCTTACATTCAAATCTCGGGTATTAATCAAATCCTTTTTTGTTTCAAGCCCCGGCTTGCTTGCTTACTTTTAAATCTCGAGTATTATTCGAATCCTTTTTGGTTGAAACAACGACTTGCTTGTTTTATTTTTCAATCACCTGATGTTGTTATGATTGTGGTGCGGTCAGGAAAGTGCTGGATGAGATGGAGGCCCTGGAAGCTGCATTTGGTCCAGACAGTGCCTATGATCTGGAGCTGGAGATGAGTGACATGATGTATGGCCTCATGTGGAGGGACTGTGCCCTCAAGGGTGCATTGTGGATGTCCGTGTTACAGGCACTTATCTGTTGTCTTGTAATGGTACGTGTGAAGAACAAGAACTGAAGAACAAAAACAGGGACTGAAGAGTTTCAATTAAAACTGGGAGGAGGTTAAATGAGAAGACAAATCAAACCGACTGATCAAAAAGCTGCTATAAATGTCTTTTTTAACTCTCCATTTTGAATTTATTTGGTCAAAATCTTTCAAAAAAAGATCCACGGAAAAAAGCATTTTAGCTGGACAACTTGCTTACAGCTCAAAATTTTGTAAATCAAAAACGGGCAAATTGAGTGTTTTACCAAGCTTAGAAAAGCAATTTGAGTGCTCTGAAAACAAAACATTTTCAATGAATTTTCACTGAATTTTGAAAATCTTAACACGACTATTTGCTGCTTCCTTATTTTCCCTTTATTTGACGTGTGGCATGATAAATGCTGTCCTAAACTTTTAATTTTAACAAGTACGTCTTTTACTTGAAAAATCATAATTTTTCATTTGACTTGTTCACGTGTTTGATCGCCACTTGGCATGTGAACTAACATGTTGGCATGTGAACTAACATGTTGGCATGTGATATATTCTAGGTGACTCTGTTCATCCCTGAGCCCCTGGTGATCATAGTGACTGTGTGCATGACCTGTATAACTATGTCTACCATATTTGGCTGCTGGTGGTTCGTCATCCGCCTCACCTACAACAGCGTCAACTTCATCGTCTGTCAACTTTCTTTTCTCTCTTAAATTTAAAGTCGAGTATCTAATAAGTGTCGATGAATGGTCTGCTGAAGACACTAGTTTTTTTCCTGTTTGGTTCAAGAGTCGATGAACGTAAATCAGACCCTTATGTAGGTCGCGATGATTTTTTAAATTTTTTGTTAGTTCTCGGTAAAATTTGGATTACTCAAGTCACTTTACAAGTTGAGCGGCAACCTTGTAGAGCAATCATCAAAATAAACTTCTACAAAATATGTTTTCGCCAAGAGATTTTTTGAGAGTCATTGAATGTGGTGAACGCTGTTATATAGGTGTAGAATAGTTTCTTGATTCGTTTTTTTTTTTGGAAAAATGTATAAAATGCTCTAATAATCACAGTTGTGCGTTAATACGTATTGATGCATTTATGAAATCTTCTTGTTCCGACTTTCGATACGAAAGTAACGGAATATTTGTGCTCGGGGTGGGTTTTTTTTCAGACAAATTTCGACTTTTTAACTAGCACTTTTTGACGGAATTTTTTTACATCGTTCAAAAGGTATTGTTGTTCTGAGCTCAAATTTGAAAAGATATTTCACCTGTGATCATTTTTCGTAAAATCATGGGGGTTTAAAAATTGCCATTTTGGCCAATTTGGGACAATTAACGCGCGATATATTTCGCGCTATTAACGCGTAAGCGGAGAGTTAATCCGTCTTAGAAATCGTTCCAAATTGGTTGCAAGAAGCTTATTTGCCATAATTGGTTTGTTACAAGGAGCAAAATCTATCCTTTTGTACTTTGTATAGCGTGTGGGGGGACGATTTTCATAAAAAATTTCAAATTTTAGAAGAAAAAAAATTTTCATTTTAATTTTTCTTACATTTAATTTTTAAATGTTATTACTGCTCCATAAACCTTAAAAGGCAGTCGGAACATTCAGGGTTTCGCCCTGATACGAGCAGTCTTGTTGGTTTTTATCCACTTTTTGAGTTCAATTCAAATCAATCGAGAATTTCTAAGAATTAGGTAAATTGCGCTCTAAAAATACGAAAAAATGAACGTGGAAATTGCACAAAAAATATGAACGACTATTGCTTCCTTTCGTTCATTGGCTCTTTTCCACTTGTCTGTTGGCTATGTTTTACTTTTGCAAATTTTTCTTGTTGAAACAGATTTACAATATGGTTTTATTGATATGCTCCGTTAACAAATTCTATTTCAAGAAAATTTAGGTATTCTAAGAATTGAACATTCAGACTATTTTTTTCAATGAAACGAACAAGTACACTTGAAATTTAAATGAAGTGCTACGCGTAGAAAGTATTGCACTTCAATGAACTGGTGAAAACCTTGGATAAAAATGAAACGATTAGCAGCCATTTAAGCATAAAAATGAAACAAGACTGCTCGTATCAGGGCGAAGCCGTGAATGTTGCGACGGCCTTTTAAGGTTTATGGAGCAGTAATAACATAAAAAAATTAAATGAAATAAAATAAAATGAAAATTTTTATCTAAAATTTGAAAATTTTTCTATGAAAATCATCCCCCCACACGCCATATAAAGTATAAAACAATAGATTTTGCTCCTTGTAACAAATCAGTTATGACAAATAAGTTTCTTTCAACCAATTCGGAACGATTTCTAAGACGGGTTAAATCTCCGCTTACGCGTTAATAGTGCGAATTATATCGCGCGTTAATTGTCCCAAATTGGTCAAAATGGCCAAAATGGCAATCTTTAAACCCTCATAACTTTACGAAAAATGATCACAGGTAAAATATTTTTTCAAATTTAAGCTCAGGACAACAATAACTTTCGAATGATATAAAAAAATTTTGTCAAAAATGGCTAGTTAAAAAGTCGAAACTTGTCTGAAGAAAAAAAAACCCACCCGAGCACAAATATTCCGTTACTTTCGTATCGAAAGTCGGAACAACAATTAGCAGCCATTTAAGCATATAGAGAGCTCGATAACCAAAATGCAATAGAACTTTAACTGGATCATGAAACTTTGAGTGCAATTCAAATCTAATTTTTAAAGTGAAGTTACAGTCAGAAAGACGCACCAGGGCTTTAATAAGTTTGCCAGTTTTCCTAAAAAATGACAAAACCGAATTTTTGTCACAACGTTGATATGCAAGTTCTGCTTATTTTCAGAAAATTTCATTTTCAAGGCAATCGACAGCTTAATCACATTTGTTAGTATTTTGTGCGATGTTCTCAAACTATTTTGACGACACATTTTAAAGTAAATATTTTTGCGATGCTTAAATTGGGTGTCGAAAACGTCAAAACCTTTTCCCTATCTTTTTTAAGTCAGGCTTTTTAGAAGTTGTCAATCTTCTCTTTTTGTTGGCCTCCTCCGTTTTTGCAATAAACATTAACTATGAAACTCATGTTGTTATTTTTACTAGTCTTTGTTTTCATTGTCTTGTCATAAAAAAGCTTCTTGTTGGCTAAAAAAATTTCTAAAATACCAAAACATTTAGCCTTTAGAAAAGTTTTAGGGTCCGTCACCAAAAATGGATATCTCAAAATAGTACAAGGGTAGGACTCTTTGGGTCGGCAGGGGGTCGAATCCCTGAGGAAAGAGCGTCTGAAACTCCCCCCCCCCCCTAAGTCCGCTGGTGGTTATACCGTCAAATGTCAAGGCTGTTTTTATCTGGTGATGGTTGAGCGCTGCTGATCCAAATTGCAGATGGAATTTTAATGTATGTGTGTGTGTTTGTGACCATTGCAGGTGAGTCTGATTGCAACCGGGATGTGCATCGACTACACAGCCCACGGGGGCCACGCCTTCTTCGCCGCCTGGAGGGAACACACGGAGAAGAAGGAGGAGGAGAGGAAAGAGAGGAGAGAGCAGAGGCGGAGACAGAGGGAGGAGGAGGGCGAGTATGGGCCGGATGACGAGGGGGACGAGGAAGACTTGCGGAAGCAGAAGAGTATGGCCGACGAGGTGCTCCGAGAGACGTTGGCCTTGATCAGGTTTCATTCAGCTATAAATTTGACGACAATGAAGTTTTTTGGAAAAAGGCTATTTAATTAATGTGGTATTCACACATTTCGCCCCTCACACGTTTCGCCCCTCTCAAATCTAGAGGCCCATTTCGCCCCTCATAAATTACTGGCACATTTCGCCCCTAAAATGTACATTAAGAAAGCGGCGTTAATTAACTGTGTAATAAGTTAGGGGCGAAACGTGCGAGGACGAAATATGTGAAATTATTAGGGGCGAAATGTGTGAGGGGAGAAATGCGCCACCAGATTTAAGAGGGGCGAAAAGTGTGTGGGGCGAAACGTGGGACATTCATTTAATGGTTTTGGTCATCCTTTTAAAAATGACTTTTTGAGAGCTTTTGGAGGGTTTGAAACACTCGGTACGGTACTATCCGTAAAAAATTCTTTTTAAAAACATTCTTCGGGATTGGGGTCTTTTCAGTATTTGGTATAGTCAGATATTATTATTAATATCATCAGATATCGTTGTATCGTCTCATTTAAAAGCGTCCGTGTCAAACGAGGCAAATCAGATATTTTTTAAGATTCAGCTTCAATTTTTTTTTTGCTGGCTAGCTTCATGTTTTTTTTTGGCTGGCGCATTCTTAGTATTTGAGGTCCTGCAGGTCAAATACTTTTTAAAAATTCAAAATCTTCGGATACCAATTTTATTATCATTTTTTTAAATTTCAAAAAACATCGATCGGAAAAATAATCTTGTCATTATATTTTTGAAAAATTTGCAAAGTTTGAAATAAGTATAATTTTCTTTCAGTGTGCCGCTTCTCAACTCGGCCTTGTCGTCTGCGATCGGAATGTTCATCATCCTCGTATCTTCCGCCTGTCAGGCATTCAGAGACATGGCCATAGCCACTCTCTCAGTATTCAGCCTCTCCCTAATCAACGGCAGCATCATGCTCCCAATTTGCATGTCATATATCGTACTCACTATGGAGTGTGTGCGGGAGATCGGAAGACAGAGGAGAGTTAGAAAGAGAGAAATCGAAAGAGAGAAAAGAATGAACTGAATTTGTGATTAAGTTCACACCCGCAAAAAAAATGAGAAACATTTCTGCAGGCAATGTTTATGCGGCAATGTGTGAAATTAAATACATCGAGAGGACGCTCCCTCTGGAGCTGGAAAAAAGGTTTTGTGATAAATTAAACTGGATTTAATTGTTGAGTAAATCAAAATGATAGTTATTGATGATTTTGACTAAGTTATCAAATTCGAGAAGGACTTATGTTAAAATGACAGGCAATATGACGTTTTCCAGGAAACTTGAAATGTTTATTTAACCTATATTTTACCTACGGAACTTCGATTGTGCACTCAATTTCCATAAATTGGTTGAAATGTCTCGGAAATTGAAGCTTTACTTGTTTTATTGGTAAAACACATTGTCGTTAATCCATAAGCAAACAAAAAACAGCTATAAATTAAGTTCGTAATATTAGTTTTTTCTGTATAAGTTTTATGTAAGTTCGGCGCGAGCTAACCAAAACAACCGGTGATTTTCCTTAAGAAAAATTGCTCTTTTTAACGGTCAAATTAAGATTGAATCGAATTAGAACGAAAAAATGATCCCCTTATGCTTAACATACGTAAATCACTGAGGGTTGGGGCTCGAACCCGCTCCAGTCGGACGCGTCAGTTCGCTCGTAACGACTGTTGAATATACAGATCATGCTGAACCATATTTGCTGTAGTGCAGTGCAATTCAATTATACGGGCGAGTTGGTAATGCACATGCGGACTGTCGGTCTCAGCAACCCAAACAAATTCCACAGCTTTCAAAGTGACGTTCGAGTTGCTCATCAACTTTGTTGTTTCATTGAGGGAAGGTAAAAATTGGCGCAACCAGTGTGACCAAATAGCGCTACCCTACTTTTGTGCCATAGCTTAACGCTCCTTTTGTTCGAAGTTTTCTGCTGGACTCAGCTACGGGAAGCTGGATGTGTATTGGCCAGGCGCGAAGTGGTCCAATGGGTGAACCACTAATCGCTCCCAAGCCCGCTGTGATGTGGTCCACTGGGTGTACTGAATCTCCACTTTATACTTGTGCGGGCAAAAATTGCAGGATCAAAACTGTTTAAGGATCTCATATAGCACTCGCTTGACAATTTTCAGTAGTCGCTTCCAAGTCCCACCGTGATTGATGTGGTGCACTGGGTGTACTGAATCTCCACTTAATACATGTATGGCAAAAACTGCTGGAAATAATTTGTTCCAATTCCCACTGCATGCTATAAATTGATTTTGAGCATCTTAAAGTCGATGCCGTTGTCGGAAAAAACGGTCGAGGGAGTACCACGCCTTGCAATGCATCGCTCTATCTCCATTTACCATAATTTGTGTCGAGAGATGGGACAATTTTAAAATTCACCGCAATGCGAGTGAGGCAAGCAAACTAAAAACCTCGTGTTTTCCCCGTGTTTTGCGTATCGAAACCATGGAAGCGCCGAAGTAATCAGCACCCATTTTACAGAAAAGAACTTTCTTTTAACCCAACCTTTCAACAACAGGTCAGAAAAAAATTAGCTGTTTTGTTTTTTCTTTTTCAGCGTGTTAACAATTCTTTTTAATGTTTCGGAGCAACCAACGTAACTTCAGAACAGCGAACTTAAAAAGCATTATCGCACCCATATCATCGCAGGCCTAATGGAAAGGCTTATTTTGCAAATGCCTCTTTATCAACCCAAATAAAAAGTGGCATGTATCTAGTGTTATTGGATGCTTTTTATCGTACTCGGTGTCATTTCCATAACTGATATGCCCAATCGAACTGTTGATGCCAGCTGCGCCAATGAACAACGACTAATTGACAACTCAATACCAGAAATGAGCAACCATCGTTCAAGCCAAACAAATAGGTTTCTGCTCTGCTGTATATAAAACAGCGAGATCGAATATGTTGATGGTACTTGCGTGCGAGTGTGTGTGCGACGACAGCAGACACATCAAAAAAGCTGCTCCATGTTTGAATTTAAAATGAGTTTAAATTGGTCCAATTGCCGAGGAGAGAATTACTAGTTTTTTTGGTCAAAATGGGAAACATTTTCAGAAAAAGTGTAAAAATCACACGACGGAAACGTTTGTCGGTTTATATTAATAATTCTTTTGTACGGTTAAACTGCCAATCAGAAGCTCTCAAAAACTTAGTCCATTAACACACCTGCTTTGCTTGAGTGCTTCCGCTTAGTGAATTTTCCCTTCAATGATGGTAGTCTCCAGAATCTCACCAATTTGATTGCTAACAAACACGATCTAAGCCCCTCTAAAACAGTGACAATAATCGTCCATGTAACATAGTCAGTAATTTTTAAAATGAGAGTGCTTCACAATTCTTCAGTTAAGCGGGCTGTTAGAAAAGAGGTTTGAAGCTCCAACTCAATAACTATTTTATATTTGATAGACTATATGTGAGATTATTCATAAAAAAGGGCTAATTCGATCTTTTGCAAACTCGTAGATCCCGCACCATGAAAAAAGTCGTCGCAGACACATACTGGAAACTATCATCAAAAATGTCAACTTCGATTTGTTCGAAAGGCTCGGTGAAATGAGTAAGGGATATCGATGAAGTTTCTAACAAGGGGAGGCCCGAATGCTATTCAAAGAACTGCCTTTTCGTTTCCTCTCAGAGATCATTGCCCCATTTTTGATTACTGCTTCGCCATATGTCTTTTATTAGCAGGCAAACCCTGCTTAGTTGGACTCAAACTAATTCGAGTATGGAGCAGCTGCTAGTAAGGCATCATTGAGACAAGTTGTGTCAAACTAACCCACCTAGTTTCACTAGTGATATTAACATTCGTTTTTTTTTCAGTGCTTGTTTGCGGTTTTCGAAGAATCTAGCACGTCATTCATGTAGGACTAGTGGACGGCCGCTGAAGCAGCGTCGTGTAATTTGACTTGATGATCAGATTCAGTCTTCTGCAAAGCATAATTTGCTCATGTTGGCGAATCACGGGCACTACAAATGTGAAGCGTAAATTGGCGAACAACTGTTTTTGTTGCGGGGTCTTCCCACTACAACAAAAAACGGAGGAAAGGTTGATCTCGTTTGAGAAATTGAGAAATTCAATCCTGCAAGAACGTCCTCTCATTTTCGACCAGAGCGGCGTACATATATTGTTGGAAGCTTAAAAAACTAAAATATGATTTTGCAAAAGATCAGGGCCAACAAACAGAGCTTTACTTGGGGAAATTTTTTTGAACATCAAGGCTTCGTTGAGATCGCGATGCCCCTTGCCGTATTTGTTCGGGTTCTACATGGGATGATACGGGGGAAACCAATCATGGTCGGTTCGTGATCTGCGATGTTATGGACAAACGACAATGACCATTCCCTTCTTCATATCATCTCTGATGGTTCATGCATATTTTCCAGAGAGCGCCGGATCATTGTTCAACTTATTCTCTAATGTCCTGAATGCGTTAGTCAAGAACAATAAAAAAAACTTGGCAAGCTCATTTCGTTTTTCCTTTAAGGCTTTGATACGATAAATCTCTCAACATTGTGAAAAACTTTCTTGTTTGAAATTGAAAAAGCATGTGTCATAGCGGCGGAATGGGCGTCTACTTGTTTGAAAGCTCCATATAACTCAAATACATACTATATTTTGATTTCACCAGCTAGATAAGTATCCTTAACAACACCTTGAAGCAATATGAGTTGGAGCCAAAAGATGAAGGTTACTAACATGGGGGTAAAAATCTTGGCAAACTGATTTCATTTTTTTTCAAGGCGTTGCTACGATATATCTCTCACTATTGCGAAACAATTCATTTTTCAGAACTACCAAATCATGTTTGTGAGCGGCGGAACGGACGTCTACTTGTTTGAAAGCTCCGTTTTACTCCATCTCATACTATATTTTGATTTGACCAGCTTAATAAGTATCTTTAACAACACATTGAGGCAAGTTGAGTTAGAGCCAAAAGATGGGGGTGACGAATCTGATGTTTAAGCATCACTTTTATCCGAATACAATTTTAAAAAATATGCTTCTACCATCTGACTTCTAATGAAAAAATCATTTTTAGCATTTTAAGAATCTTTTTGTTTAGGGTAACAAATTTAATAATCATAGTGGCCAATTTTTGGCCGTCAAGTCTTCTGCTCGCGTAATAGCTATACCGCTTTTCCAGCCTCAGCAAAATGAGAGAAAGCTACTGAAGTGAAACTTTTGTTTTGGAGCACGCGGATGGAACATATATTAATGCTTTAGATCCTTGCTGTGATTCAGCAAAATGTGATGAGGCCCCTGGAAACGAAATCCAAAGAAACCGAACGGAGTCCAATTTTGATAAAAAATTTCTCAATTTATTTTGAAACTAGAACCTACTGATGTAAAATTTTTCAATGCTTGCCAGGATAAGTTCGGATTGCTATGGTTGAATGTCATACCGCAAAAAAAACCTAAGGTTGAATTTGTCAAATCAGCAGCTTAGAGTTACAATTTGACTCCGCCTAGGTACAAAAATTGTGAAAAACAGGTGCGTTTGCGGAAAAGGTGTAACCGAAGAAGGATGCCATGGGCTAACTTGTCTCAAAAGTGCAAAGAGATTCTCTAGGCATTCAAATTTGAATGCCCTTACAAAGCAAAGGCTCGCCCCTTTTCACATTTATTCTATTTAAGAGCCTAGACACCTCCACAGGACAGATCAGAATCGACCAGACGGTTTGACGCTCGTCCCATGGGCTGTTGCTAGGCAGCTCCTGTAGGATGTAACTGTAATTGACTCCCTAGCCCCCTAGTAGAATAAGCGCAGGCTCGGTTTGTAACCCCGGAACGACCGCGGCTGAGGCTGAAGATAGAAAACCTGACAAATAAATAGATGTAATTAATGATGGATACATTTTTCAACTAATAACTTTTGAAATTGAGGGTGCCGCGGGCCCTAGCACTGATATTTTTCTGAATAAGTTTTGTAAAAACTTGAGCACGTGTACCGAGGAACCCGGGACAGGCAGTTTTCTTTAGCAGAGAATCTCTCTCGCAATTCAGTTTGTGAAGGCTGCCTGTGTACTTCTGTGGACTATTAATGATAAAACTATTTTCGAAGAAACTGTTTTTTTTTATAGAGCCAATGGAACAAAAGCGCAGCTTTATTTAAGTATAATATAAAACCGTAGCCTCATATCAGGTCAATTTTTCTGATTGATTTTCAACTCCAGTTTGTTCTGTGCAAGTGTTAGTTATCGTAATCTAGTTGGTTTGATTCCCAACCATCTGACTCACTTTACTTCTATCCACATTATACTTTACTCTTCCATATCTAGAAAATTCTTATGATTTTGACTGGATAATGTGATGAAAGGACCCTGACTGTAGCCTCGGTTACAATGATTTTTTCCACCTTCCGATTAATAAAAATCAAAGTAAGAAACAATGCCTTAGGAAAGCTTTGTTTTCAGTCGCAGATTTTGGAGATGATCATTGCATCCCCCTTTCTTTTAGAATTTTGTCTCTTTTTAGTAACTCAAAAGTTCCTTTGTTCGTCCCTTTTATACTTTAATATTGTTGGGAAAATGATAGATGCATAAAAACGTCGAAAATTCATATGGAGAATATTCGGCCTTTCCGTTCTACGGCTTCTGAAAGGTTACTTCAACTAGTATCATCTAATTTCAACATTATGACATTTTTGAAAAGAGGCATACTGTGCATCTCAAAGATGATTTTTCCCTGTATGATAACTAAATGTGTATGATAATTATTTTTTTAGCTTCAAATTAAATTTTCGTTTTTGATGAGCAATGTCTTTTAAATTGAGCAAAAGAACTCTTAAATAAGTTAAATTTGTTTACAAACAAATTTGAACAATTTTGAAAATCTTGATTTTCATGAAAAAATGGTTATCATACAATTTTGATATATGGAAATTTTATGATAACCATTTTTTTAAAAAAAAAAATTAAACGTAGTTATTTTTCATCATCAGACTGTGGTTCAAATAGCCGGAGAAACGAAATTGAATCTTTTTTCAATTTTTTTTTTGAAATTGTATTAAAATTGTATGAATAGCATTTTTCCATACGTTTGATGCAGGCAGATGTATGATAAGCTTTTTCGGTGTGGGGAAAATTAAAATAAGCATTTTTGGTTTATGGATGTCAACCCGGGGTCACATTACCTTTCCAGGTCTTTTTGTTAGTTTTAATCGGTTTTCTTTATAAGACCGCTCAAAAACCGCTCAAATCTTGCCTGAAAAACCGTTCAAAAATCACCGCAAGAAATGAGCGGTTTTTGAGCGGTTTTTTAAGCAAGAAAGATTTGAGCGGTTTGAGATGTTTTTCCAAAAAACCCGCCCAAACCGCCCAAACCGCTCAAACCGCTAAAATCTTGCTGAAAAACCGCTCAAACCGCTCATATCTTGAGCGGTTTTTGAGCGGGATCTCGACCCGGGAAGCCGAGGACGACGAAAACTGTAAGCGGACAGAACCAAGAGGTGGACAGATGTGAGAAAGTCTATGATAAGATCATGTTACTCATCACGAACAAAAAAACTCAACCGCAGCATCTTATTATGATGTGACCACATTGAAATAATGAAACTTGATTGTAAGCCCATAATATCGAGAAAACAACTCAAATCACTGCGCAAGGAAGTCTTCAAAAAAGATTCTTTTTGTTTAAAAAACGAGAACGACGTCGGTTTTTTTTTGGGTTTCGCTGATATTTTTTGATGTGATTTAAGATAATGCTTCAGTTTTAAGCAAATTGTTAAATGAGCGGGAGTTTTTTTTGTGATATGAACAGATGCGGTTAATTGTGTTAGATAACTCCTCCGTTCAAGCTTATTCCGAAAAAAAATGACGGAACATTTGTGATCGCGATGAGCTTTTCTCCGGACAAAATTCGGGTTATTACATAGCAATTTTTGACAGATTTTATTTGTATCATTTACAAGGTATTCTTGCCTGAAGCTCAAATTAAAAAGAAAAAATTTTCACTTGTGAACATTTTCCGTGAACTCATGGGGATTCAAAGATTACCAATAAGTGACAACTAAGGCGCGATAATTTCTGTGCTATTAACGCGTAATCCAGACTCCACTTTGCATTAAAATTTTTCTGAGGACTGATTTTCCCTCCATTTCTGTCTTTTGATCATGATTGCTTCATTGTATTTCGCTTGTAGATTTGCGCCTAAAAATCCTCTGCAACGTACCCTCTATTACTTTTCTCTTGTTTTGAAGTGGTGCGCAACTTTAAAAAACTTAAAAGTAAGTCTGTATCCGTTGTTTTTTGGTACCAACCACATCGAGCCTGCTTGGTGTCATCTATATCTATCTATATTAAATGTAAATGCTAGTAACAGCTATCTCCCATGTTTAAGAATAAAGTTTTTGCATCTTTGACGGAAGAATTTTTTCATATTTAAGCCATATCATGTATCGCAAGGTCATTAGTTTTTTGGTAATTTTTTTCAAGGCCAAACTAAAGTCCACTTGTCTGTTTGTATATCTGTTTTTTTAATTAATTTGATTATGTCTGTGTATCCGTCTCCTAATTTTTCAACTTTTAACTTGATTTTGACGATTCAGTTCAAAATACTACTACTATCAAACGGTTGTTTGCGATCTTTCCTTTTCTTCATCTAGACTTTCTTTTTTCTTCTAGTCCGTTGTTTTTGAGATGTTTCCTAGCTTTTTCAAGTCCCTTTAGATTATTATGTTCAGTTTTAAACAGTCTCGCTACCCGTCATTTTTCTTTAGTTCCGACAAGAATTTTCTATGTCTGCTAGAAAGTGGACTTCATTGATTTTGTCTCGGACTGCATTTTTATGTCCCATAGACAATTCCTCCACCCCACCCGGCAATGTTACTTAGTGTAATTTACTGTTTTTTCTTGTGTATCTTTCATAGAGTTCTGCCGTTTCCAATAGCTAATTTCTCAAGTATCTTAGAGTGGCCGAGGTGCATGGCTAAAGCGTTATCCCTTGCTTGACAAAGTTTTTTTTGTAATAAGTTTGATAATTCATAAGTTTGATCCAAATGTGCTTATTATCCCCAAAACCATCCTCTCTGCAAAATTATCAATTTATAAGTAGAAAAGTTGGTGGTCTAAAGCTATTCGATTTGAATGAAGGGTTAGTCGAAACATTCAGGGATTTTTTGTGATATACTTTTGAAAAAGTTTAATGTGATACGACGATGTTGGTACGCTTGTAAGAAGAAGGTCCTGGACGAGATTTTAGAGACAAGTTCGTCAAGCCGAGATACTCCTCTTCTAACCGGACACACCCGCTGGAACCTCCGCCCGTGAAATACCAGGTGGTTATCGTTTTATTTTTTTTTTTTTTGTGATCAAAATCCGTTTTTCTTCAATCAATTTAACAATCTATTCTTTTTCTTGTTTCGCCCCTTTTTTTAAAATCTTTTCTTCCTCTTCTTTTGCCTCTTTTTTTCATGATTAGTGAATGTCCGCGCCGAAGTGCAGGCCAAGTTGGCTATCCAAGTGGAGCAGAAAATTGATATTAGGAACCTCAAGGACCAAGTGTTGCAGCCACAAAGATGTCGGAGCCACGTTTCACTCGTACTAAGGTGCAAAACTAGCCAAACTTGCCGCTAATGTCTCGAACTACCCCTCGCAGAAATTGAACTGTGTTACCAAAGTAGCCGGCTCTAATGATAACTCATCCACGGTATCAGACTTTGCAAAGATTGGCGAATTTTTATAAGTTTGTTTATTCATAAGTTTAACCCAAATGTGCTTACTATCCCCAAAATTATCCTCTCTGCAAAGTAATCATTTTATAAAGAGAAAATATGGCGTTTCAAAAGTATTCGATCTGAACAAAGCGTTAGTCGGAACTTTCAGGGATTTATTGTGATATACTTGTGAAAAAGTTTCATGTGATATGATGATGGTACGCTTGTAAGAAGGCAATGGACGACATCTTAGAGACAAGTTTGTCAAGCCGCGATACTCTTCTTTCACTCAGACACACCCGCCGTAACCTCCGCCCTTGAAAAACCAGATTGTTATCGTTTTATTCCTTTTTGGTTAGTTGTTATCAAAATCAGTTTTTCTGCAACCAATTTAACAATCTATTCTTTCTCTTGTTTTGCCTCTTTTGTACCCTGTTTAGTGAATATCCGCGCCGAAGCACAGGCCAAAATGGCTACCCAATTGGTGCAGGAAACTGGAGCTGCAGTACTTAGTCCTTGAGGTTCTTAATAACAGTTTCCTGCACAAGTTGGGTAGCCATTTTGGCCTGTACTTTGGCGCGGTCATTCACTAAACAGGGTACAAAAAAGGCTGCAGTAATTAGTCCTTGAGGTTCCTAATAGAAAAGATGTCGGAGCTACGATTCACTCGTACAGGGGTGCAAAACCAGCCCCTCGCAGATATTGAACTGTGTTACCATAGTAGCCGGGTCTAATGAAAACTCATCTACGGTTTCAGAATTTGCTAATGATTGTAGATTTTGATTAAATTTGATAACTCATAAATTTAACCCAATTACGCTTATTATCCCCAAAACCATCCTCTCTTTAAATAATCAATTTATAAACAGAAATCTTAGTGCTCTAAATAATTCTTTGTTTCGCCTTATAAGTAACTTTTACCACTAGGAATCGGAATTGTTTCCCCCAATCTAAATATTAATTTATAGTGCTTATATGCTTTGTAAATATGTTATTCACTTTTTTTTCTTTGGTAAAAAAAATTTAGTTCATTGCTCGCTCAGCTAATAACTTGTACATAATCACCATAAAATTACCTTCCTCGCTGCCGAATTATGGCCGATCAAACGCACTGCCATATTTGCAAATGCCATTTCCGAAAAGGAGGCATATGTTGGTCATTTGCCTAGCAGACATCTATGTCTCATGTAGCGGGCTACAGGAGAGCAATGTTTACTACGATTGATTCTACTGCATACAATGCACCCACGAAAATTTTGCAAAAGGGTCCAACACCACCAACAGGCCACGAAGCACAGCCCCCATCACAACTCAAGAGGAAACATCATCGGCAACACCCAAAACAAACGTACAGCCCAACGCCTACCAATCTGAACCATCGCCCCCAGCGCTGACTACAGTATCCTCTGACCCCTGGAAACTTATTGACCAAGGACTTGAAATTAAAATAAACATCATTTATGAAATTGTCGTTAACTGGACACCGCGCTTCATAGTTCAAAGCAAAAACAAGCCCGCTTTCCAATTCGCAAAATTACTGAACCAGCAGCTGTTGTCATTACCAGAAGAAACATCAAATTCTAAAGTCGCAATGAAAGCAGCCATGTTTTTCCCAAATCCAATCCCAAAACTCTGAGCCGCCGCATATTTTTATGGAACCAAGGCCTAATAGACGAATTTTTCACTGGAGGGAAAGCTCTCCAAACTAGACATCCAAAACAGAAGAAGTGCGAAATAAACGAGAAAGTTGAGCTATTCGATAGGCTAATGAGTACAGGCAAAGTATCTACCGCCATTGGATGCCTTTCAAACAATAAAACAAAAGGAGTACTTCCCCTAAACGAAGTCAATGACGGAAAAACAGTCCTTAATATCCAGAAAGAAAAACACCCTCAAACCAAAACAGCGAACACTGACAATATAACTAAATTAAGTGAAGACACAATGCCATAACACTCGTCTTTATTCGAACAAAAAAACGCCAAAACATTTGAAAACCAACACTGAAAACGCACAGAAGCCAAGGTACCTCAGGTTTAGATGCGTGCAAATGGAGAAGGATAAAAACTCATTTTAACCAGACATCTACTGAGCTTTGCAAAACAATTGCGAAGATATATCATACAATAGCAAGTGAAGTTTTTCCTCATGAATGCCTAACAGCGTACAACTCATGTCGTCTGATACCTCTGGACAAAAGTTCAGGGGTTATGCCCATTGGTATAGGTGAGGAACTGAGACAAATATTTAGCAAAACAATCACCCAGTGTATATAATCAGACCTTAGAAGTCTCGTAAAAAATTTCCAGCTCTGCTTAGGCCAGAATTATGGAATCGAATAAGTTATCCACAGCTTGAGGAACGAGTTTGAGAAACCGGAAATGGACGCCATACTACTTATTGATGTAGAAAATGCCTTCAACTCGCTCAATAGAGAGCTTGCTCTAAAAAAAGTTGAAGTTTTTGTTCGGACACTACAACATGCGCTGGTCAACTCTTATAAACATCCCTCAAATTTATATATCGATAACCTGGTTTTGAGATCTACCTCTACCGGAGGCACAACACAAAGGGATCCCCTCGCAATGGCTATGTACGGAATTGATGTAATCCCAATGATCGAGCTGCTGCAAAAACCAAATGTCACCCAAAATGGGGTACGCAGACGGAAGCGCTGCAGGTGATCTTAAGAATCTCCGCGCATTACTAGACAAGTTGGATGTGTACGGAAAAGCTTTCAGCTACAATGTGAAGCCCTCCAAGTGTCAATTTATAGAGAAGGAAAACTGTCGGGAAAGCGCCATAGAGGTATTCGAAACCACAAAAATTACAATGATAGACAGTTTGAGAGTCCTTGGATCGGTTATAGGATCACCATCAGCATGCGATAATTTCATAGAAATCAAAATTGAAAAGACAACTAATCTAACAAAAAAGCCTTTCAAAAAAACTGAATCATCACCACAAAATGCGTGCTCCTGCTACACCAAGAAAAATTCAAAAAAGATTTAATTTTCTAAACAGAACAACTCCGGAAGCATTTCGGAAACGGGCTGAAATTGAGAAAAACGTAATTGAAAATGAGCTTTGTTTTCAGTCGCAGATTTTGGAGATGATCATTGCATCCCCCTTTCTTTCAGGACTTTGTCTCTTTTTAGTAACTCAAAAGTTCCTTTGTTCGTCATTTTTATACTTTAATGTTGTTGGAAAAATGATAGATGCGTAAAAGCGTCAAAAATTCATTAGAGAATATTTGGCTTTTCCGTTCTACGGCTTCTGAAAGGTTACTTCAACTAGTATCATCTAATTTCAACATTATGATATTTTTGAAAAGAGGCACACTGTGCATCTCAAAGATGATTTTTCCCTGTAATTGTGAAAATTTATATTCATAGAAATTAACAACGACAATTACAAACAACAACTACCATCAAAAAATTGACCGGAATTGAGCTTTTTTACGTAGAAAAACTCAAACCCGGTGATTTTGTCTGATCTTCGTTGTCGTTTATATTTGTGGTGGCAATATTCTACACATCGAGTCAAGTTTTTTTTTCAAAACACAATTTCACGCAACTTTAAACGATCGACCCTACAACGTTCTTTTATTGTTCGCTGTAATTGCGAAAAACATAAGATTAAATCGTTTTGCGAAAAGTATTCAGAAGAGGTCAAAGAGCTTTCTGTGCAAATACCTTGATTGCCATAGCTACCAATTAATTATGTATTTTCAGAACAATTTTCCTCTTAAATTATGGTTACTGAACACAAGGAAACTTCGGAAATTTTTTAGTATCTTTGCTTGAGTTTTTTGTGTGAAGTTTCTTTGAATGCGTAATGATGTTTTGTCTTTTTAGCGAGCAAATGATGAAACTTTTTTGTTTCGTCTTATTTTACATTTTAAATGCGTATTTGTTATTAAGTTTGTCGACGAGTATTTCAAATAGTTACTCTGGTTGAAAGCCGAGGACGACGAAAACTGTAAGCGGACAGAACCAAGGTGTGGACAGATGTGAGAAAGTCTATGATAAGATCATGTTATTCATCAAGAACAAAAAAAACTCAACCGCAGCATCTTATTATGATGTGACCACATTGAAATAATGAAACTTGATTTTAAGCCCATAATATCGAGAAGGCCACTCAAATCACTGCGCAAGGAAGTCTTCAAAAAAGATTCTTTTTGTTTAAAAAACGACGAACGACGTCGATTTTTTTTTGGGTTTCGCTGATATTTTTTGATGAGATTTACGATAATGCTTTAGTTTTAAGCAAGTTGTTAAATGAGCGGGAGTTTTTTTTGTGATATGAACAGATGCAGTTAATTGTGTTAAATTACTCCTCCGTTCCAGCTAATTCCGAAAAAAATGACGGAACATTTGTGCTCGCAATGAGCTTTTCTCCGGACAAAATTCGAGTTTTAACATAGCAATTTTTGACAGATTTTATTTGTATCATTTACAAGGTATTCTTGCCTGAAGCTCAAATTAAAAAAAAAATTTCACTTGTGATCATTTTTCGTGAAATCATGGGGATTCAAAGATTACCAATAAGAGACAACTAAGGCGCGACAATTTCTGTGCTATTAACGCTTGTTCCAGACTCCACTTTGCACGAAAATTTTTCTGAGGACTAATTTTCCCTCCAGTGCTGTTTTTTGACCATGATTGCTTCATTGTATTTCGCTTTTGATTTGCGCCTAAAACCCTCTGCAACGTACCCTCTATATTACTTTTCTCTTGTTTTGCAATGTGGTGTGCAACTTTAAAAAAAACTTAAAAGTAAGTCTGTATCCGTTGTTTTTTGGTACCAACCACATCGAGCCTGCTTGCTGTCATCTATATCTATCTATATTAAATGTAAACGCAAGTAACAGCTATCTCCCATGTTTAAGCATAAAATTTTTGCATCTTTGACGGAAGAATTTTTTCATGTTTAAGCCATATCATGTATCGCAAGGTCATTATTTTTTGGTAATTTTTTTTCAAGGCCAAACTAAAGTCCACCTGTCTGTATGTATATCTGTTTTTTTATTGATTTGATTATGTCTGTGTACCCGTCTCCTAATTTTTCAACTTTTAACTTGACTTCGACGATTCAGTTCAATATACTACTACTACTATCAAACGGTTGTCTGCTATCTTTCCTTTTCTCTATCTAGACTTTCTTTTTTTTCCAGTCCGTTGTTTTTGAGATGTTTCCTAGCTTTTTCAAGTCCCTTTAGATTATTATGTTCAGTTTTAAATAGTCTCGCTACCAGTCATTTTTCTTTAGTTCCGACAAGAATTTTCTATGTCTGCTAGAAAGTGGACTTCATTGATTTTGTCTCGGACTGCATTTTTATGTCCCATAGACAATTCCTCCACCCCACCCGGCAATTTTATTTAGTGTAATTTACTGTTTTTTCCTTGTAACTTTCCTAGAGGTCTGCCGTTTCCAATAGCTAACTTCTCAAGTATCTTAGAGTGGCCGAGGTGCATGGCTAAAGCGTTATCCCTTGCTTGACCAAGTTTTTTTAATAACCGTTGGCCATAATCTCTCATCAAATGTTCTCTTAACTTTGCTTTTTACCTGTCTCATGTCTTCCGCTGCCTTACCGCTATATTCTTTTGCACTATGCAACTCTGTCTTTAGTAGCTTAAGTAGAAAGCTGTGAACCGCTTGGACCGACACATCCTATTCTTCTCAGTCACCCTAAGTTGTTTAAAATTAGATATTATATCGGTATATAGTCAATTTCTCAGAATTGTAAGGCAAAAATGGCTAACGTTATACTTATTCGAATACTTTGCCCACTTAAATACAGTTTTCCCAAGCTACTTTTCTGAGTATAAACCGCAGAAACGCTGGAGGTAAATGTACAATGTTCATTGCACTGTTGGCCTCGACAAATGAAAATTCTCAAGATACTAACAATGCGAAACTCAAAAGGCGATTAATTGTGGGGCAGAATTGTCCTTCTGTTTAGCTTGAGATACACGCTTTGCCTTTACCCTGCGAAACTTGGTACCCTTCCTTCGGAAGTAAATGATGGCTCCAATATGTTTCTGTCCTTTAGATGCTTGATGTGCACTCCTATTTTCTAACGGAAATGTTTTTTTTTCGGCTGTATAAAACTTTACAGATAACGTCGCGCTACAACACTAGATTATCTTTTTCCACAGTGTAGCTCATTTGAGTAGGTTTAACAGGTTCTTGTCTATTAAAACTTGGTTGGCTTTCAATGTTAGGGCCGGTATGGCTAGGACTTGCCGCGAAAATTCCTTTTTTCCTCTTCGTCGAGGTCTCTCAGGTTGTGCACAAGTGAACTGGCTGCAATAATATAGATCATTCTCCGAATACATGCATTTGCCTCTTTACATTTGATACTCAACCATTTCGCTCTTTACCTTTATTGTTCCGACTTTCAAAGAAAACGGAATTTTTATGCTTTTGTTTTATTCAGTTATTTCACCGGTCGAAAAAATAATTCTCAATAAAATCATTTTTACCACATTGAAGATAACGACTTCCTGAGTTCAATTTTAAAAAGATATTTTACCTCCATTTTTTAAAAACTTCCTGGGGATTTGAAATTGCCAAAATTGCCATAATCTGGACTAAATTAAGCGCAATTTGAAAATTTTAAACATAATGCCGAGAGCGTAACCCAAATTATTACGCGTGGCGAGTTATCCCGCACTAAAAATCGTTCCAAGTTATATTGAGGCTAGCATTATTGATCGTTTTAATTTCGTACGACTCAAAATTTTACACTTTGAAATTGTTCAAAATGTATAGGTTTCCAAAATGTATGTTCCCATTTTACTTAGTTTTCTGCTCCATTTGCTACCCAAGTGGAGCAGGAAACTGGTATTGGAAACCTCAAGGACTAAGTACTGCAGCCACAAGGATGTCGGAGCCGCGGTTCACTCGTAAAAAGGTGCAAAACTAGACAAACCTGCCGCTAATGTCTCGAGCTCTCCCTCGCAAAAACTGAACTGTGTTACCATAGTAGCCGGCTCTAAGGATATCTCATCTACGGTATTAGACTTTGCAAAGATTGGAGATTTGTAATAAGTTTGATAATTCATAAGTTTGACCCAAATTTGCTTATTATCCCAAAAACCATCCCCTCTGCAAAATTATCACTTTATAAATAGAAAAGTTGGTGGTCTAAAACTATTCGATATGAACGAAGGGTTAGTCGGAAAATTCAGGGATTTATTGTGATAAAATTATTTAAAATTTTCATGTGATATGACGATGATGGTACGCTTGTAAGACGAAGGTCCTGTACAAGATTTTAGAGACAAGTTCGTCAAGCCGCGATACTCCTCTTCTACCCGGACACCCCCGCTGGAACCTCCGCCCGTGAAAAACCAGGTGGTTATCGTTTTATTCTTTTTTTGTTTTTTGTTATCAAAATCCGTTTTTCTGCAATCAATTTAACAGTCTATTCTTTTTCTTGTTTTGCCCCTTTTTTAAAATCTTTGTTTCTTCTTGTTTTGCCTCTTTTTTTTTCATAATTAGTGAATGTCCGCGCCGAAGTGCAGGCCAAATTGGCTATCCAAGTGGAACAGAAAACTGAAATTAGGAACCTCAAGGACCAAGTGTTGCAGTCAAAAAGATGCCGGAGCCACGTTTCACTCGTACTAAGGTGCAAAACTAGCCAAACTTGCCGCTACTGTCTCGAGCTACCCCTCGCAGAAGTTGAGTTGTGTTACCATAGTAGCCGGCTCTAATGATAACTCATCTATTGTATCAGACTTTGCAAAGATTGGCGATTTTTATAAAATTGTTTATTCATAAGTTTAACCCAAATGTGCTTATTATCCCAAAAACCATCCTCTCTGCAAAATTATCACTTTATAAATAGAAAAGTTGGTGGTCTAAAACTATTCGATATGAATGAAGGGTTAGTCGGAACATTCAGGGATTTATTGTGATAAGGTTAATAAAAAGTTTCATGTGATATGACGATGATGGTACGCTTGTAAGACGAAGATCCTGGACGAGCTTTTAGAGAGAAGTTCGTCAAGCCAATAACTTGTATATAATCACCATAAAATTACCTTCCTCGCTGCCGAATTATGGCCGATCAAACGCACTGCCATATTTGCAAATGCCACTTCCGAAAAGGAGGCATATGTTGGTCATTTGCCTAGCAGACATCTATGTCTCATGTAGCGGGCTACAGGGCAGCAATTTTTACTACGATTGATTCTACTGCATACAATGCACCCACGAAAATTTTTCAAAAGGGTCCAACTCCACCAACAGGCCACGAAGCACAGCCCCCATCACAACTCAAGAGGAAACATCATCGGCAACACCCAAAACAAACGTTACAGCCCAACGCATACCAATCTGAATCATCGCCCCCAGCGATGACTACAGTCTCCTCTGACCCCTGGAAGCTTATTGACCAAGAACCTGAACTTATAATAAACATTATTTATGAAATTTTCGTTAACTGGAAACCGCGCTTCATAGTTCAAAGCAAAAACAACAATTCACAAAATTACTGAACCAGCAGCTGTTGTCATTACCAGAAGAAACATCAAATTCTAATGTTTTTCCCAAATCTGCTGCTTCCCAAAAAACAATCCGAAACAAGCGGATCCAACTCCAAAACTCTGAGCCGCCGCATATTTTCATAGAAGCAAGGCCTATAAGACGAATGTTTCACTGGAGCGAAAGCTCTCCAAACTAGACATTCAAAACAGAAGAAGTGCGTAATAAACGAGAAAATTGAGCAATTCGATAGGCTAATGAGTACAGGCAAAGTATCTCCCGCCATTGGATGCCTTCCAAACAATAAAACAAAAGGAGTACTTCCCCTAAACGAAGTCAATGAAGGAAAAACAGTCCTTAGTATCCAGAAAGAAAAACACCCTCAAACCAAAACAGCGAACAGTGACTTTATAACTAAATAAAATGAAGACACAATGCCATAACACTCCTCTTTGTTCGAACAAAAAAATAACAAGACATTTGAAAACCAACCCTGAAGACGCACAGATGCCACGATACCTCAGGTCTAGATGCGTGCAAATTGAGAAGGATAAAAACTCATTTCAACCAGACATCCACTGAGCTTTGCAAAACACTTTTCCCAAATATATATGGCTGGTCACGAACCAGTTCCGATCGTTAGAAATCAGTGATCCAGAAATAGCTGAAACGGAAAAAGCACTGATAGGTAGAAACATCAAAACTAAGACACAGAACACCAAACTCTCAAAAAATGTTTAAATTATAGAAAATAGCTCATCAGAAGGAAAACTGACAATAAATATAGCATCACAGAAAGCAGCATCGAACTGGCTAAGCGTGCTAGCCTTGAGAAAATGTGATTTTTCCATCAACAAATCAGCGCTTAAAAATGGTTAACATCTGAGATATGGATAGGAACCCCCAAACACTCCATATAAATGTCCACGTGGACAACCGTTCACAATGACCCACTCTCTGTACTGCCGCAATTGTGCATTCATGATACTTTTGCGACAATCCGGAACAAAGTATGCCATGATGTTGAAATAGAGATAAAACTTCACTCCTTGGAAGGTGAAAGCTTTCACAACAAAACAACCACCACTGAAGATGACGCTCAACTTGACATCAAGGCAAATGGACTCTGGGGAGGCCGATTAATCCGAATCTTTTTTTGATGTAAAAATTATCAACCCCCATGATAAATCCTGTCCTAAATCTATATCTGACGCCTAAAATTATTATGAGTGTGTCAAAACTTCAAAATACCAACAAAGAATTCTAGATAAGGAACACAGCATCTTTGTTCCACTAATTTTTGCGTGTACCGGAGGAACAGCACCAAGCTCTACAAAAACCGTCCAGAAATTAGCAGAGAACTATACTTGGACACCATAAACTTTACAATAACAAAAATAAGTTTTGCACATCTGAGGAGTTGTTGTTGTTGTTGTTGTTGTGAGTTTTCAGTAGGATACTGATGGGATGATATACCCGAAGTTCTCAAATTTTTGTCCAGTTATTACGGCACATGTTGCAGTCACAGAAGAGGACCCATGTGCTCTTGTTTCGTCCAGAGAATTGATCGTCGAAAAACTTCCACATCATCTGTATCAATCTTCTCTTTAAGCCTCGCATTTCTCGAAATTTAATTTTCTGATTTAGTCGGTTTATTAGACGGCACGTCCTGAATGTATACTCTCCTCTAGCTTTTTCAGTTCTGGTCTTGTTTAGGTTGAAAATTTCTTTCGTTCTTCCTGGATTTTCAATTTTTGCCGGGAGCTTAATGTGATCGTTTTCTTCATGCATGAATTTCGCCATCATCAGTAAATCGTTCAGCTGGAGAAACAACGCCAGAGTCAGGATGTTTAACAATCTCAGCTGCTCTGTATAGTCGGAATCGTTTCCTGTGATTCATTTTTAGACTTTCTTTTGAAACCTTTCTAATCTCCCTAAGTCGTTTCTTGAGATATTGCAAAGAATTGGACCATAAGTTAGAACAGGAAGTATTAAAGATTTTTACAGACCAAGTTTTATGCGCATTTTGACTTTGAATTCTAAGTTTCTGCGGATGCAATAGAACGTTTTATTCGCCTTCGACATTCTTGAGTTAAAATGGTTGTCCATGTTAACTGTTTGGACACATGTATTCCTAGATCCTTTATCACATTCGGGCTTTCCACTGCTGTTTCACAAAGGAGGAATTCGTGTTGATTTCCTCTAAATTCGATTTGAAAACTTTTGACCAGTGCCAGACTCATTTTAATTTTGTCTACCCAGTTTTCAACACTTTTTAGGTCCTCCTGGATGTCCTTTGTGTCTACATTCACTGCTAGTAATTTTAGGTTGTCTGCAAAGATATATGGGTCACTTAATTTTAATACTCCAGGAAGATCATTTATGAAGATGCAGAAGAATAATGGACCAATCAACGTTCCTTGTGGTACGCCACTTGTAGTTTCTGATGAGAAATTGTCAGCACGAACAAATTGTTTCCTGTTGCTGAGATAGTCTGAGATTATTTCTAGGAAACATCCTCCAACTCCAATGTTGCCCATTTTCTGTAGTAGTTCGTAGTGCGGGACTTTGTCAAATGAGTTTGAGAAGTAAGTATAGAATGCGATCACATGGTTTTCTGCGTTCTCGTCAATTGCTTCGTAGATTTTTTTCAAGAAAGATAATATGTTTGTAACAACTGAACGGTTTTTAACAAAACCGTGCTGACTTCTTGTGAGAAATTTGTTGAATTGGTCGTACAGCGCTGGATACATGCATTTTTCCAAAAGTTTACTCATGATATTTAGGAGTGACACCGGCCGGTAGTTTTCCATTAGTTGTTTGTCACCTTTCTTGTAAATTGGCGAAACAGCAGCAATTTTCCATTTATCTGGTATTTTTCTTACCCTCTTGATGTTTTTAAAAACGCAATGCAAAATTGTGGTCATTTTTTCTGGCCGTTCGCTGGAAGAAAATTGGTGGGAGTTCATCTGGGCCCCGCGATTTTGTTATGTCAAGCTCTGTTATAATTTGGTTTAAGTATGTTTTTGAGATACTGAAGTTACTCAATATCGTGTTTTTGCACTTCATGTCCTTGAGGTTGAAGCTTGATTTGGGCGAAAAGACAGAATGAAAATATTCATTCAAAAATTTTCTTTGGCTTTGGAAACAACTATGTCGTCCTTGATCATAGTCTTTGGGAGAGTTTATGATTTTTTCAGACTCTTAAAATTAAATGTAAGTTACGAGTGGACATCACATTCTTCTGATAATTTAATCTATCTTCCTCTACTGCTTCTTTCACCATTTTATCGAGAAATAGAATGAGATTTATGCGGTGGCTTGTAGGTTTCAATTTGTGTATTCTAGTTTGTGTTCGCAGTTTGTTCATGATGTTTGAGGTACTTGGCGTAATCCATGGCGGAAGTGATTGGCGACGTCTCGTTCTTCTGAGCACATGTTGTTTTACCAAATTTTCCAAATAGTCGTAAAGTTCCTCGCACATTCTATTGATGTTTGTGTGACATACTGGTGAGAAAGGCTCACCTAGTATTGAATTTTTGATTTGGTTATAGGCACTAAGGCACTGATATTTGTAAAGTTTTGATTGGTTGAATTTTTAAATTATTAAAGTAATGATGTGTGTGACACTTTTTATGATCTTTCTTCATTTTGTACAGATAGTTTAGAATTTTTAAAACCTGAAGATGCACAAAATGTGCGAAAGCGTTTGTTTGAATTTACAATTTTAACGCATTCTCAAAATATTTAGATGTAAAATTTTGAAACCCTACGGCGTTGAGCAATTTCTTAATTACAGTCTCTCCTACAAGGAGACGTAATTTTTAATTTATTTTTCCCTTGTTTTAGTGGAGAAATCTTTTTAGTTGAAAAATCTTTTTATATTTTACCATGTTAGAATTGAAATGGTCTACATTGTAGCAGATATCTCACTCTACCACAGCCTGGAACAACTTAGCAACCCAGAAAAAAGAACGATTTCTACCCAAAATTTTGGCTATTCCGGGACTTTCTTTAAACCCGAACACCACGAACCCACAGAAGAACCTCGCAAGCCTACTCTGCAGGGCACCTCTAGCAGAAAAACGTCAAATGGTGGTGTGGCATGACATCATCAATAATTCTATCAACAGCCACCGCACCAACAATTTCAGAGCTTGCACTGCAGAGGAATTGACAGAAATCCTGAAGACACTGACAAATATCAGCGCAATTGTATACTGTCAGAGAAACGGTACACCGGATATCAGGAACCAGCTGATCAGCTCGGGTATTCTTGTCATTCCTATTACAAAGTGTCTCATTTCAAAGAGGAAGAGAGGAACGGAGCTGTTCAACGAATATCAGGCACTGCACCAGGACTTCCAGCTGGAGCTAAAGTCTTTGAGCTTCGTTCAAACACGAAAAAGAAATCTCAATCGAGAAGGAGGACGGAGAAAAGAAGACTGGTGAACATAGGCGTCTTCAACGGAGAAAGTGAGTTAAACTTGTTTTATTTGAGTTGCTTTGTGTCACGTGAGGTTTATTCCTCGTGGCCTGCAAACCAATGAGCACAGTTGTACTTCCACCTCCATTCTTGATTTGGACTTCGAAAAACAAACTCATTTGGAAATTAGTCCGTGATTATGCGTCCATATATGTTAAATTTATCAACTGTCACCAACGTGTTAAACTTTTGAGAGTTTGTCTAGAAAACGACATTATACTTGATTTTTTGAGGTTCAGGGTTCCGGAAAATGGGGTGTTTTCGAACCAAGCGGTACACAGTTTTCAGACAAAACTTCTAAGAACGGAGATAAACAAGGCAAGGACAGATGAGAAAAACGTTGAAGTCAAACTAGAAAGGGCGAGAGGCGCAGTACAGAGGGGTGTAGATGAGAAGTTTTGGCCTTCGGTTATTAAATATTTAAGTCTTAGGGGACAAAGAAAAACCGCAACAGTCAAAGAGACCCATCAGAAGAAGCTAATGAAACTATCAGAAAGGCAAGACCGACCTCTAGGGAAGCAAGGTGAGGGTTCGGTAAGAGCTCTTGATGATGTTGAATTACCAAATTGGGTACAACAAGTGTTGGCATTAGGGCCAAAGCATCCCTTCAGGGATAAATTTAATGAGACACACTTTCTCGCCTACATTGACATCTTTCTATCGGATCTCAAAAATTGTAAAATCCCCGGGGAGGCCCTTTGTGAGATCGAAGCTGTGGCAAAAGCCTATGCTAAGAGGGTGACACAAACACCATCTGACAAAGGCGTTGAGAAGGCCCGAAAGTATCTGAAGAGTAATGGATTAGTTGCGGTACCGTATGACAAAGGCGTGGGTTTTTGTGTAATGAGAAAGGACACCTACGAGAACAAGTTGTCGGATACATTAGATTCAAATCAATTCAGCAAAAGTACAGGAACAGGTGATGCGATTGTTTTGAAGATAGAAAGAGACATCAATAAGGAGTTGTTGGCTATGAGGAAAAAAGAAGAAATAAGTGAGAGTCTCTACACAAGGATGAGGTCTACTGGGGGGCAGCCCGCCAGGCTTCATGGGTTGGCGAAAGTGCATAAAGTAAATACCCCATCAAGACCGGTCCTCTCCTTGCCTGGTAGCTCTTATTATAACTTGAACAAGGTTCTTGCTAAACTTTTTGAGAAAATTGAGGGCGCAAACATCGAAACCAACTCACTAGATGCGAGAGAAATCTTAGAGAGCACTAATCTTGAGCCCAATGAAAACTTGATATCTCTAGATGTGAAGAGTTTGTACACAAATGTTCCACTGAAAGAAGCAATAGACATAGCTCAGAGAAAACTGTATGAGCAAGATGAACCACCCTCAATTGCTAGGAAAAACATGAAGAGACATGGCAGTTAGTCAAAACCATTCCAAGTGCAATGAAACATGGTACGTTCAGAAAGATGGTTTAGCAATGGGGGCATCTCTTGACGTTATTTTAGCAAATCTTTGGCTGAAGCAGTACGAAACTGCACTATCAAGGGATATTCCCGAAATGTTTTTGCCCGAGAAAGATCTTCACGGAATATGTCCCGAGTGCAATAAGAAAGTCACGTACAGGTCAAAAGGTGTAGAATGTGAATGCTGTTTGAACTGGTATCACGTAAAATGCGGTGATATATCAGATGATGAGTATCGAAATATAAGTGAAACCGTCTGGTACTGCAGAAAATGCATCGCAATAAGGGAGAAAATAAATCAGGGCAACAATCTAAATTGTTTCTCCGTTACGTTGATGATATAGTGAGATGTGAAGGGTGATCCTGAAAAAGTGCTACGGGCTGCAAACTTACTACATCCAAATTTACAGTTCACAATAGAGACACCAAACACAAACGGAACTTTGGCATTTTTGGGTTTACAAATTAGTATTGACAAAAGCAGGAAAATTAGCTGTGGGTGGTATCAAAAGCCAACAGATACAGGTACCATACTCAATTTTAGAAGCTGCGCCCCCCTTCAGTGCAAGAGAAGTGTGATTGAAGGAACTGTTCACCGGTTTTTCCGCAGTACGTCAACATGGGAAGAATATGATAAAGCCATGAAAATCAACCGTGAGCAGTGGTTGGATAACCAATATCCGGAAAGTTGGTCGTCGCGGGTTGCATCCCACGCCCTTGAAAAGATCATCAGCGAGGGCAAAAACAAAAAGAACATGGCTGAAAAAAAAGAAGCCCTGTGATTATAGCAGTGATTCACCACCCATCTTGATGGTCCAATATAGGGGGAATCACAGTCAGACATTAGCAAAAAAAGTGCGCGATATCACCAATGCGCTGATAATATTCACGACGAGGAAATTGAAAACTTGTATGCCCTCTCTAAAACCCTCCTTTTCCAGTGAACTGAAATCAAAAGTGGTGTACAGACTTGAATGTTGTGGGTGCAAATCCATCTATGTTGGCCAGACGGTCCGACATCTCACCACAAGGATTGAGGAACACCGAAAAGAGGATACCCCAGTTGGACAGCATATAAGGCATTGTGGTAGTGAGCGTGGTAAGTCTGAGTTTAATTGGAAAATAATCGAGCAGGCGTCCAGCAGCATCAAGTTACTTACATTAGAGGCGCTGCACATTAGGAAAGAGAGACCGGCAATTAACACGCGCGACGAGTTTAGAAGTAGGGAGCTGACACTAAGGCTATAGTTCCAGAATCAAAAAATTCTGGCTAAAATAACAAAATTTTGAATCAACTTACATGTTAGCATAAAAATTAGCCACAAAACGGAAATGTGGAAATAAAAATGAAGAAAACTCTCAGAAATTAGTGACAAAATGTTTTAAAATGTTACATAATAGTTGCTACATAATTTCAGTGATATTTGTAAAGTTTCGATTGGTTGAATTTTGAAAATTTTGAAGTAATGATATGTGTGACACTTTTTATGATCTTTGATCATTTTGTACAGATAGTTTAGAGTTTTTAAAACCGGAAGGTGCACAAAATGTGCGAAAACGTTTGTTTGAATTCACAATTTTAGCGCATTCTCAAAAGATTTGGTTATAGTCCACTCTACCAAAGCTTCGAAAGTTTTCAATAGCGACTTTTACCTCATGGCTTTGTGGTCGGAGCAATTGTAAATTTTTGAGAAATTTTCGTCAGGAGTCGCATGAATGTGACAATTTTTGAATAATGTAATGTCAAGGGTTATTGCCACAAGTGGAAAAATCTATTGCCTGCTCGAATTGATGTTGCTCGATTAGTTCTATTATTGAGTTTTCTTTATTTTCGGTGCTACTATAGTCAATCCAGTTTGCATTTGGAAAATTTGCATCTCCGCAAATAAGTGTTGCAGTTGATTGATTTGATTTCCCGATTTCATTTAAAATTTGTGCGAAATTGCCTAGACTAGCGATATTTGCTGCTCGAAGGTGGATTGTAAAAACAGCAGACAATAATCCGCTTATCGTTTATGTGGATGCTGAAAGTTAAACAGCATTCAGGTTGCTAATTTGGCAATATTTTAGATGGCCTCAGGGGGTGCAAAAAACTTAAAAATGCATCCAACATAGACGATTTTATCTGTGCTATAATCGAGGAGGATAGATTTACATGACAATTCTCTGGATGTTTTATAATCGACTTGATTTATTCATAAATTTTGTCGATTTTTTATATAGCGTTGTTATAGCCCTATCCAACCTGTGAACGGTCATTCGCATGAGGGAAGGGGCCATTTTAATTGACCCCATTTTTTCAAAAGAATGATCTGTTTGATGTTAAACATTTTCAAAGGAATTCAGCAAATTTAGTATATCAGAGTTCGCCTGAGTTGAAATAATTTTTGTACTTGTTGTTTTTTTATAAACTTTTTTAGTTGAAATGTTTTGCCAGCTATTTTATTTTGTTTTGTTTTGCAAGTGTTGCAATTTTATTTTGTTTTGTTTTGCAAGTGTTGCAATTGTTTTGCAAGTGTTGCAATGTTTGCAATTTGAACAAACAAATGTACCTTTGTTTGTTCAAATTTTTCTCTACAGCATTTCTTATGGCATCCTTTTCCGGATCTACACTAAAATCTTCGGCTTTGTTTGCGTTTGTAAGGTTTTTTAATGCTCATTTCATTCTGGAATTTTTTCTTTGCATGATTACATCGAAATTTGTCTCATTCGAGATAAATTGTGATATAAAGTTCTTGATGGATCTAACGGTTTCATTTTTTACTTGTCATTTTCGGTCATGCTATGTGTGATCGCAATTTGTGCGAAGCTTCGCTCCGACTCTGTGTTCAAGATAATAATTGTTTGCATAATTTTGAATTACGTGGTCTTTTATTTTAGATCATCTTTGAGTTTTTGTCAAGTTTCCGTCATAAAGACTCGAAGTTCAGCGTGACTGAAATGGAAGAAGACCGCGATTTTGATGATGAGTATGAAGAAGTAGGGGGAGGAGACGACGATGTAATTGGGGGAGCAGACATTGTGGCTGATGAGGACGGTACTCAAAGAGGTAATATGGAAGATGGTGGACAAGGTGACCTTGGAGGTGATACGTTTGCGCTGATCAATCCATCTTCTGGCGGCCAAGCAGTTCCGAAAGATAAAAGAATAACAACACCTTTTATGACTAAGTATGAGCGTGCTAGAATTTTGGGTACCCGTGCTCTGCAGATTAGCATGTGCGCCCCCGTAATGGTTGAGTTAGAAGGAGAAACTGACCCTCTGCAAATTGCCCTCAAGGAACTGAAAGCGCGTAAAATTCCTATAATTATCAGAAGATATTTACCTGATGGAAGTTACGAGGATTGGGAAATCAATGAATTGGTAGTGCAAGATATGTGATGCCAATGTTGTTTTGGATTTGGTTTCATCTGTTTCTGATTGCAGTTCGCGGCGAAAGAGAATTCTGTACTCGCGGAATGTAGGAGGTCGCTAACATTGAACTGAAACAGTTGTGTAGGTCTGATGATGTTATTTCATCTTTGTTTTTCTCATCAGTTTTTTGTATGAATTGAAACGTACTCAAAATTATACTATGTCGATGCGTTATCTATCTATCTATTGGTTATTTAATTGGCGCTTCACTTGACACCTGTTTAAGAAGTCCCTATGTTGACTTGTTAGAGATTTTTCACCGTAATGTTTTTTGCATGATTAACGACAGCATTTTCGCACGTTTAAGCTACATCGTATATTGTAACGCTTATGAAATTTCACTCGGCACATGTTTAAGAAGTCGCTATGTTGACCTGCTAAAAGACCAAATCATTGCAAGGGTTGAAATGGTTACTCAATTCGACGTTTTAAAATCTGTTGGAGTGCGAATTCTTTAACTCTATATTTTTCCCATATTCGCAACGTTAAACTATCAAAATTTTTGGTACACAATTAAACTAAATATGAAGCTATCAACCCTATAGTGGGGTGCTGTCAGGGTACACTCAGGGGTTGCAAGTTTGGCGTTTAAGTTTGACTGCTCTTATTCTTTTGGTTTTCGAGATATGGCGTTTTGTATGATTTTTTCAATACTTTTTCAAAAAACTTAGATACAAAAAAACCGAACTTGAAATTCTCAACCCTATAGTGGGGCACTGTTAGGGTACACTCAGGGCATGCAAATCTGGCATCCAAGTATGACTGCTCAAATCATTTTGGCTTTCAAGATATGGCGTTTTTTAATGATTTTTTTGATTTTCGAAAAAATTAGATGTAAAAAAGTAATCGATCTTCTCAATTAATCGAACTTTAATTTCTCAACCCTATAATGTGGCGCTGTCGTAAAACACTCAGCACTCGGGGGTGGCAAATCTGTAATCCAAATATGACTGGTCAAATCTTTATGGTTTTCGAGATTTGGCGTTTTAAATGATTTTTTTTAAAAATTGTTTAAAAAAAAAATGAGAAACTGACCGAACTTGAAATTCTCAATCCAATAATGGGGCGATGTCGGGGTACACTGAGGGGTTGCAAGTTTTGCGTCCAATTATGACTGCCAAAATCTTTTTTCGAGATATGGCGTTTTGTTTGATTTTTTAAATAATTTTTCGAAAAACTTAGATATAAAAAAATTAATCAAACTTGAAATTCTCAACACTATTGTGGAGAGCTGTTAGGGTAATTTCAGGGCTTCAGGGTTGCAAATCTGGAAGGCATGTATGGGTGCTCAAATTGTTTTGGTTTTTGTGATAAGGTGCTTTTTATAATTGCATTTTTTCCAAACAACTTGGATATAAAAAAGTAAGGGAACTCTCAAAACTATAGTGGTGTGCTGTCAGGGTACACTCATGTGTTGCAATTTTTCCTCCCAATGTGACTGCTGAAATTCTTTTGCTATCCATTTTGTGGTGTTTTTTTATGATTTAACAGAACTAAGTAATCGAAATTGGAGTTCTTAACCCTATGTTGGGATGCGGTCAGAGAACATTACAGGGTAGCAAATTGCTCTCTAATTTTATCTGCTCAAATCATTTTGGTTTTCCAATTATGGCGTTTTTATGAAACCAACTTATTTACACGGTCAGGGTGGCCACGGTACTAGTGCTGTCAGTGCCAAATCAGTGCTAAGCTTGATCTGTCAGTGCCAGCAAATAAAAATCAATGTCAGTTTTTTCATCGCGGTTCTTTACTGAATCGTTCAAAATCAAAGATCGAAGCAGGTTTACACAGGAGAAGTTTTTTTTTCAGGTATGAGCAGCCCTGATAAGAAAAAATTAGTTTGGTCAAAAAATTTAGGTCACAAAGCCACAAAAAGGCTATTTTTTCAAAATTGTCAGTGCATTGCATGTATTTTTATCAGTGCGAGTATCAATGCCTTAAGTGCATGCGATTTCTCAAACACAGTGGCCACCCTGACGGTTGCATTAAATGTTTTTGTTTTAGTACTTTTTTTAGGAAGCTCTTGTACGGTCAACGATCTATTTAAGCACCATAGGCGCGAGTCATGTAGTTATTTTTTAAGGTTTGAAATGACAGCTTTTGTTTTTCTTGCTCGTCGCTCGACAGGGCCGATGATTAATTTGCACACATCCAAAATTTGTAGCTTGCGTTCTGAGTTTAAAACACCCGTTGTTATTTCCAGCGAGCGCTCTTTTTGTGCGAAACCATCTGAAACTGAAATCCATCTGAAGAATATTCACGAGAAATATGAGCGAGAAAAGCAATCAAAACGCGAGCGGAACGACAAGCTTCGAAAATTGACTCTGCCAGCAGTTTTCTTAATGGGAACAGGGGCAGTTTATCTAATAGCTGAAAAGTACGGAAAACCTGAGGTAGATTCTGTAACGGGAGTGGTATTCGAAGACGAATTCACCGGACAATCCATGAGTACTTTTCGACGAGCATGGAAAAATATCAGATCTGATGTGCGAGAATTCGAAGAACCTTCCAGAAAGAAGCTACTACCTGATCCATTACAGAAGCCTTATATTCAGCCAAAATATACCGTTCTAATAGAACTCAAAGATCTCCTAGTTCACCCGGAATGGAGTTTTGAAACCGGATGGAGATTTCGTAAACGTCCTGGAATCGATTTTTTGCTAGAGACAATTGCAAGTCATTCGTACGAGGTTGTAATTTTTACCTCTGAACCAGGATTTATGGCTATGCCTGTTGTAGAGTCACTTAATAGTAAAGGTGTAATCATGTACTCGTTATTTAGAGATTCAACGCATTACAAAAACAACGTGTATACTAAAGATATTTCTAGAATTAATAGGGATCATTCGCGTGTGATAATTTTGGACACCAGTCAAAATAAAGTCAACCCAAATCCACAGAATGCTCTTGTTCTCCCGCCATGGGATGGAAATTTAGCCGATAGAGGACTCTTTGATCTGGCAATGTTTCTGAAAGCTATAGAGACTACTCGGTGTTCGGACGTCAGAACATTCCTGAAGGCGTATGCTAATGAATCCGACCCTCTGGAGACGTTCAGACAAAGACAACTAGCTCTTCAGCAACAGTCAAGCGCACAGAAGTCAGTGCCAAAAAAAACAACGTGGTCTCAAAACTTGTTCGGTTCGAAACGCTAAATTCTTTATCAATGTTATTTTAAAATCAAAAAATTTTTTCGCTAAATTATTGTTTTCATGTACTCATCATCCTTGCGATAAGCAACGGTATTGCAATCGGGTACTAGACTTCTAGACTTTTTTCCCGTAAATAGCTTTGTTCACAGGACTCATCTCCTGGACTCATTCATGTACTGGCCCTTCCTAATGCAATTTTTTTAGCATAATAGTTTTTTAAATTACAGGCCAATCGAAATTTGCCTTTTATGCTGATTGTAATTTTACCAGCTCGATTCAATAAATTTTCATTTTTTTTCAATACTTGACTATTTTTCGGCTTAATAGGTTTCGGCTTATTTGGACTTATTGGCCTCTTATTGCGTGATTTGACGATCGAAAAAGGGGTAAGGGGACTCAAAACTTTTTTATTGGCTTAGAAGTTTTTCGGCATGAAGGGTTTCTGCTCTGGTATTTTCGGCTTTGTTCCCGCTTGGTAAATATAAATTCAAATTTAATCAACCATCTGTCCCAGCTGGCATACAGGTAACACAACTGCGTGAGACAGCAAAGGCTTGTGGTTCATTTGTGTTCCGATTGCGCAATGGATAGCATTTATGTATTCCGGTGTTTTTTTCCAGGTGCCGCAATTGAACTTTGAGTGAAATGGATTGATGTTATATCAAAATACTTCTGGTCTCATTAGAGATAAGTGGAAAACGTTCCAAAAACGTTTAAGTGTGTAGAGCTAGGCAGGTTTGAAAACTCCATCCATTTTTCATTCTAAGTAAAGTGACTAACTTTGTTAGTTTCAGCCAAACACATTGAAATAGGCGTTTCCTGCGTTTCCACAACAGCTGAATTGGAACACCTTTCAAGCAACTTTATTTCTAGGCACTCAAATCTTAGAAACCAGCTTAGAATAAAAAATATGGAAAAATAATGTTTTTTTTCGAGTCTTCATTAAAGTAAATATATTTCGCTATCAAATCTGAGCGAATTACGAATCAAAATTTTTTTTGAATGAAAAAACCATTTAAATCAAGACAAAATTCTATAAATCTGATTACGCTTGCGATTAGCTAGCGTTATTAAATCAAACATTCAAAAAATAAGATTTTTGCTACCCTGGTTTAAGCCCAAATTTTTTATTTTCAGCCCTCTCCTACCCAGGAAAGAAACAAAAATTTAACAAAAAATTGTGCATTTCTAAATTTTTTGTTCACCCTTGCGATTAGCAAGCGGTGTCATAGCAAATCGCAGCATAGACTCTGCTTTCCATTTTGTCTTGCTTCCACTGCTGATTTCGTCTAGCAGAATCATAGAATCATTTAGAACGTAGTGAATGCCCTTATTATTTTTTTTGAGTAAAAAGTCTTTAAGTTTGTTCACGCTGAAATGCGATTTTTCGTGTTTTGACTTTTAATTCATTTCAATTCATTTTTTTTGTTAAAAGGAAGGCAAACTCCACAATCGAACAGCGAGAGTGTAAATGTCACGAAAAACCTGATCATTTTCTAGTTCGAAAATGGATTTTAATTTGCAGATTTCTCAGTAGAGAAAATTTACTTATTGATCGAGTTTTCTCAAATTGTGTTTTTAATGACAAATGTGTCAACCATGAATTGTTCTTGAAATTCAAAGAGTTTTAAGGCCACATATGTTTTTTTCCCCGAAACTTGAAAGTTTAATATTGCTTTAATGGCTCTTTTTCAACTCTGTTGGCTATATAAATTCAAATTCCAGATATTCTTCGGCTTACTTAGCCTAACATTGTTGTGGATGTCTGGGTCGACATTATCCTGAGTTCGAAAACAGCTAGGGCCTGTTTACTTTTGCGGACGAAAATTTTTTGTTTGAAAAAGTAATGTAGGCCAATTGTTTCTCTGCCTAGTTATTGATGTTATACCGGCTTAGTCACTTAATATTGCGTTCTTTGAAATAAAAATTGAATGTTATCCTTTTAGGTGGGTGCCTGGCTACCGTGAACCCGAGAATTGTCGCCTTGGTTGCAGATTTAAAATGTTTCTGAATGCTTATTTAACGCTGGTGATTGTGTTTTTCGACCTATTTTCTTCAAAATTGAACATCATTGGAGACTTTTATGGTTTTCAACGAAGTACCTTCTGTCCGCTTCCTCGTGTTTAATTTTATCATTATTTTGTATGCTCAGAGCATTTTGTGGTATTGGCAGAGCAACCAGCTACTCTCGTTATCGTAATTTTCCGTTTTCCTTTGTCAGTTTTCTTTCAGCCAGTTTTGAACATGTTTTTTATATATGGGTAGGGCTATTGTTCAGGCCTGCGGTAGGAAGGTAAGTTGTTAAAGAGAAATTAGGCAGCGAATTCCAAAATCGGGTATCTCAGATGACCATAGACAGGATATTTAGTGCAAATTACAAATCAAGTAATTACTGTCAGAAGCCATATAACTCTAGCAAAATGTTAACGATAGCAAAGGGTATACGGCACGAGTTTTTTTGTCGTGCGCAATAAAGGCAAATTGTTCAGTAGCATAAGTTTTCTTCACATGGTGACGTTGAGAAATGATGTAATCACTATCTGTGAATGCGATAAAGGTCAATGGAGACGTAAAGGTCGTAAACTCTAAAAGTTTTAAAAGAGCCCTCGCCATCGAATTTTTTAAAGATTTTCAGTTAAAATCAATTTTTTTGTTACGATCCAACAAAAAGGGGTGGAAAGGAACTCTGGGATGGTGTTTTTCTCCGACCCATTTGGACTACATCTCAGAAAGGCTAAGTAAGTCATCAAGTTATCACAAAAGAGCCATTTAAGCCGTGATTCGCTTTCCAAAAAATCAAAAGAATCGTCTCTGTGTCGAGAAAAACTGGTCCAATTTTTCAGAAAAAAGTTTTGAGACTTGCAGTTTTTGGTCGGTTTCCTTGCGTTCATGACAATTTTGTAACTGTCTGTTGTCTATGTTGCTTTTTTTTTCAGGAAGTTCTTGAAATTTTTCGCGCTGAAATTAGATGAAACATTAGATTAGATGTATGCGATTAAACTTCTTTTTTTTAACTTCATTTCCGTTGTTAAAGGAAGGCAAACTCCACTATTGAACAGCAAAAAATTAAAAGTTACGAGAAACGTATCGGCTTCTAAATCCAGCGAAAAAAACTTTACGTTTTGATCCAATTTTCTTCAATTGAGTTTGATTCAGCAGAAAAAGAATATATTTTAAAAGACTTTGAAAGCATATATTGTCTGCAAAATTTTCTTTGTTTCCTTACGTTCGACTCCTTTCCAACGGTCTGTTTGCTATGTTTTCAAATAATTCAGTTGCTTTTTGCAAAAAAAAAAAACAATTTTTCCCTTATATTGTTTTTTTTCACTCAGTTTTGTAGGAACCTTGTGGTATTTGCACAGCAACCGTCTATTCTTTTCTGTTTTTACACTACCGTCAGCTGACTGTATTTTTAAGAGCCTTATTTTTTCCTAAACTAAGTAGCAAATATTGGTAACAACTTTGGGGCACCAATACAGCTTTTGGATAGCATGTTCTTTGACATTCGAATAGTAATAAGTTAACACAGCTCATACATTTTTATACTAGCGTCAGCTTAGTGTATTACTAGGAACCTTCTTTTTTTTCTTATCTAAGTCGCAAATATTGGTGCCACTTTTCGGGCACCTTCACAGCTTTTTGATAGCATGTGCTTTATCACAACAATAATGAAAACTCGATTTCAGAAATTTTCCAACTCAATATACCTCGCAGTATTCGTAATGCATAATTTATACATATTGTAGCTTTATGCGTTGCGATTTGTTATATGCAAAGTTAGTGTGGATGCCTTCAGTTTGTTATATTCCCAATTATTATCCGCAAAGTTGTGTCTATTTGTATTTGGTGCCACTTTTACTGAATGGCATTGGCATTTTATTAGCATATGTATTGATGCTTTGTGTGACTTCTGGGTTTTCGATTCAGTTTTGATATGTTGAATGGCCCTTTTACCTTGAAAAGGCACGGAAATTATACTAACATCGTTTTTGGGTTGAATGTGTGTTAAATCAAAATAAAGTAACCTTGAAATGGTTGGAAGTAACCGATTTAACATCGAAGATACAGCTGATTGTCGATGGTGAGAGATAGAACCTTTTTTGTGTTAAGTCGCGGATTGTGTTAAAGTAGCGGATTTTGGAGTTGAGGACGTGAAACCGCAGCGCCTCATAAGGGATTCGAATCCCTGACCACCCAAAGGGTCGCTTCTCGGTGTTATTTTAGAACATTTTTTTCCGCCATACCAAGAAACGTTCGCGAATGTCCATTGATGTGGTATCACATTTGAGTCCATTCAGCTTTGGTTCGGGTTTGAAATTTTTTATTTTAGTGTTTTGTGTCAAGAGTTTCAGGTTTTCTGACTTTTTTACAGCAGGGTATGATCTTGCTAGTCCTGCCACACGTGAACCTGATTTAACCTGTACCTAACTAATCTCAGAACGCAAGAAAATAGCAGAAAATTCTCAAAAAATGGAAAAGCTAAAGAAAAAGTATTGTTAAGTTTACGCTATTGTATTGGTTGAATTGAGTTTGAAAATTGGCAAATATTTAGGATATAAAGCTTGACATAATACTTATTTGAGCTTTTGTAGTTCCACATTATGTACTTTTTCTGAATCATTTGTTCCGGTTGCCCGATGACCTTATAGCTTAATGCTAGCCCTTCACTTAAAGTGATGTATTTTAAATTGGACGGTTTTAATAGTTTCCCAAAATTGGATTTTGCAAGTTTTTATACCTAACTCTATAGTTTTTTGATTTGTCGCAATTGGAGTTATGGTCAGCACAAATCTATCTGTTTTTATCTATCTATCTATCTATATCCCTATCTATACGATATTTAAGTGTGTGTGACACGTATCTCGCCATGTTTAAGCTTTTTAAATTTTACATGTTTAACGAAAGATTTTTACACGTTTCAGCTATATCGTGTATTACTAGGCTTAAGAATTTGTTTTTCGATTTTCTAGTTTGTAAATGCTAGGCCTATTGAAAGGCCAAAGTATAAGTCCATAGCTATGATGTCACCATGAGGGGAAGAGGAAGGGTGCGCTGTGTAGGGTGCTGTAAAAGTGGAATTCATCCAATAGATTATGTAATGAGCGTTTTTCGTTCGATAAGTTTGAGATAATTTAAAAGTTGTCAGTATGTAGATTTCAAGTCTCACAAAATTTGAAAGATCCAACCCTATAGTGGGGTGCTGTCTGGGTGCTCTCAGGAGTTGCAAATCCTGCATCCAATTCTGCCTGCTCAAATCTTTTTTTAGTTTCCGAGATATAACGTTTCCTATGTTTTTTGAAAACTCTTCAAAAACTAAGATTTAAAAAACTTCACAAAATTAAAAATTGCAACTCTGTAGTGGGTTGCTCTCAGGAGGTGCAAATCTTGACTCCAATTATGCCTGCTCAAATCCTTATCTAACTTTTTAAAAAGTTTTTTTTTTGAAATTTTTGATAAAAAACTTAGATTTAAAAACACTAGTCAAAGTTTGAAATTCAAAACCCTATAGTTGGGTGCTGTCAGGGTTTTCACAGGATTTGCCGGTCTTACTAAAACTGACAGCTCAACGCGTCTTTTTTTCCGAAAGGTGGCGTTTCAAATTGTCGACCCTTTGGTGGTATGATGTCAGGGTACTCCCAGCAGTGGCAGATATGGCGTTCATTTGTATGATTGCTGAAGTCTTTTTTAGTATCCAAGATTTGACTTTTTTTTTCAAAATTTTGAAAAATCTCAGATTTATTTTTTTTGTTTCAAGTTTTGAAATTTATGACCCTATGGCTTAGAGATATAAAGTTTCTCCTAGAGGTTGCAGATGTGGCCTCTGTTTTTGACTGCTAAGATCCTCCTCGGTGTTCTCAGATCAGCCAGCCATCCATCCATCCATCCATCCATCCAACAAGCCATTCATCGATTTAGCCCTCCTACCAACTAGTATGTCTCTCAAGTAGCGATCATCCATCAAGCCACCATACCTTTAGCCATCGGTTGATAAATCCAAGAAGTCATCCATTTATCTGGCCATCCGCCAATCCAACCAGGAACCCATTCATATCCAGGAACCCAAATCCTTCGTATCCATTCATATCCAGGAACCCAACCAGGAACCCAAATCCTTCGCCCATCCAGTCAACCAGCCTTCCATCTAGCAATTTAGCGCTCACTCAACCCTCCCATCTATTCGTCCATCCAACAATTCTTCCATAGAAGACAGCCTTTAATCATGCTGCAGTTCATCCACGCATTCGCCAGTCCTCCATTCAGTCATTCATCATCGATCTAGCCATCCATCCATCTAGATTTCCATCCGTCCCGCAGTCATCCATCTAGCCATTCTTTTATCCCATCAGTTATCTATGCAGCTGCCCATCGTCTATCTAGCCATCAATTCAACTAGCCATTTCTCCAGAGCGATTCATGCAGTCAGCCATCGAACCATCAAGGAATTTATTATTCAAGCGATCCCCATTTCAGCTATTCATCCGTCTGGCCGTCAATCCATCCAACCAGACGTCCATCTATCCAACAAGCCATCTATTCACCTGGCCTTCCATCGATTCAGCCGTCTCGTCCCACCATACGTTCATCCAGCCACCATCAATCTACCCATCGATTGATCCATCCAACCAGCTATCCCTTCATGTTGCCATTCGTCCATCCAACCAGCAATCCATTCATTTAGATATTCATCGGTCTAGCCATTCATCCATCCTGCCTTCCGTCAATCCAGTCAACCAACTTTCCATCTATCACTATAGACTTCCATCATTCCTATCATCTATTCAGTCATCCAACGATCCACCCATTTCAGCCATCCATCAATCATCTTGCCGTCTGTCTACACATCCAGCCAAACATCCTATCCTTTCATCATTGATCTAGCCATCTCTTTGTAGATATCCATCCGTCTCGTATCCATCAATCTATCAATCATGCATAACATCAGTCGTGCATCCGTCCATAGTCGATCTACACATCTGTACAACTAGTCATCTCTCAAGCGATCCATTTATCTAGCTATCCGTCAATCTAATCATCAGTCCATCCATCCATCCATTCATCAAGCCATTAACTGGCTATCCTTTCATTCGGTCGTCTCTCAATCCCGCCATCTATACATACTGACATCTATTCAGCCAGCCTTCCTTTAATCTAGCTATCCACCCAGCCATCAATATTTCCAGCCATCAATCCATATAGCATTTCAACTAATTAGTCGTCCATCCATCTAGCCATACAGCCACTCATGTATCCAGCAATCAATCCATTTAGCCTTTCGACGAACCATGCATCCATCCATCTCAACAATTCAGCCATCCGAACATCCAACCAGTCATTCTTCGATGCAGCCCTCACTCAAGCCAAATATTCTTCCAACGATCCATCTAGCTAGCCGGCTAGTCATCCTTGCGTCCAACTAGCTATCTATCCTGTCTTCAATTCGTCCTTTCATCCATCCAGCCAATCATTCAAACATTTATTGATCCATCCTTACAACCAGCGAAAGAGCCATCCAACCAACCTATGTTTCTGTTAAACATAAACGTTGTATTTTTCATGCAGTGTTAGCTGCATGGAGCGTGTTATGGGTAATTTTAATTCAGTATAATCACATGTTTTATAACAAATGTGTTATCAAGTTATTTGGTATCAGCTAAACATGATCCAACCAATCTATTTTTGTCAATTGAACGTTTTCTTTTTCATGCAGCTTTAGCTGCAGAGGGCCCTGCTAGTATAATTTTAATTCCAGTAGAATTACATGTCTCATATCAATTTGGCATCCAGTTATTTGCAGGAAATTTTAAATGTCAATTGAAGCTAGTAGCCTCGACTATTAACAGGCATTCGCCCTCACGACGCTGACCTAAATTACTTGAAAGAATATAATTTTTTGATAAAAGAAAAGCAGATGACGATTTGAATGAAAAACTTACCAATTTTTGTACACTTGTTCACCGTTTCAAACAAAGAACCACTGATGACACCCTCTAGAAGCAAAAGTGATTTAGTGATCATGCTATTTTTCAGATATTTGAGAAACTATCTCAGGAAATCAAGTTTTTGCCCACAATTGCTTCAGAGATTTTCTGAAAGTCGCTAGTCGTAACCTGTTGATTCAACTTTCTAGCTACGGGTGATCTTTTTTCTTTTTGAAACGTCAGTCTCTGGTTCTTCATGCTTCACTTTTCTTAATAAGCGTTGGTAAATGTTTGATCATCTTTTTTCCTGCAATCCATTAGTGAATTTTATAACTAGCAAGTTCAGTTAACTGTACCGGGATCGAGTTTGCTTAGTTCATTTTGTACTTTGAGTTGTTGATTTGCATCAAAGCAGTATAAACAGTTGTAGTTGTTCCGAGACAAACAATTATTTTTAGATTTATGTATTGATGCAAAACATTCGCCATAAATTACAAGAACATCGTGAAAACAATCTAAAATACCAAGAGGACACGCTGAATCTTACCTCTGTTTCGACTGGTACTAGCAATGAAGGCAATCTTTCACAACCAACTAAATGGTTTAAAGTTTCGAATATTCTAATATGGATAGGGCTGGCTGGCCTTTTTTACAGCGCGCATCTGCTTTTGCCATTCTGTTTAGTTGTTTGTTTGTATCTTATATACTGCAAAGGGACTTCACAGACTGATCCAAGGAATCGAATGAGTGCATACTCTGTTTTCAACCCTGGTTTCAAGGAAATCCAGGGTACAGTCAACGCTGAAAAACTGCAAAAACAAATGGCAATGATGTAGTTAGTTAACTAGGCTTAGATGTGGGGTATGCGCAAAGGACCGAATGCGCGAAATTTCTCAACCAATCAACGCACTTTTACCGGTACAAAACTGAATTTTTATCGCTTATTTGTGAAAACTGAGCTCTGATTGGTTGACGAAGTTTTTGCACTTTCGGTTATTCGCGCATGAGGGCATTCGCTGACTTAGATGTCTTGAGAGACATTTAAGATCGACTTAACAATCCCTGACCCATTGGTACTAGCAATGATAAAATCAACGTTCTACGATAATGGTTATTGTTAAGGAGATCCTAAATTTCGGGCTTGATAGATATTGATTGATTCTTGCTATGGGAACGGAGTTTGACATGAGATACCATTGATTTGCAAAGTATCAATTATTTATTGTTGTAGTAGTCGATATGTTAAATGAGAATCTGTTCATGCTTTTATTGGAACATGTAACTATTGGTGTACAAATTGAAAATATCTAACGTAAGTTTGATTATTTGGTCGAAGAGAACTTCGAATTTTGCGTGGCCGAGCGTCCATTTTCAATGTTCATTTGAAATTTTAAGAGCACTTATAGCTTATTTGAAAGTTCTTCTCATCGATATATTTAATAGTTTCTTCGATTACGTATGTCTCAAACGTTTATTAGTTGTTTTCTTTTTTAAAGCTAGGAGTGGGCATGCTTTGAAGCGTTTTAATCATATTTGTGGCCTCTGCGTAATTAGTAAGCATCAATATTTAGATAGCGTCTTTATATTTGATCCCGAGTTGCTACAATCTGGTTTAACTTTGAAACGGTTAAAGAAGACAATTAGGGTTGGATTTCTGCCAGTGATTTGTGGCTTCAAATGGCATCTCTAATCACATCACCTGGTTTCATTCAATTTGGTCAATTTTCAGACGTAATGTAATCGCCTATCAAGGCTTAAGAGGAAGCTACTTATGGCTGCTTCTCGTTGCAATGGTCGGAAGTTACCACTCTATTTATATTTTATTTTGTTTCCATGTTGAACATTTGATGTACCTCAGTTGTGTTACTTACTAGCCAAATAACCGATATTCACATCAGCAACATTTGTTATAACCTTGTTTTCTTTTAGTTTATTTATTTATTGCAAAAGGACGTTGTATGAAACGCCGGTATCAAATGTGTTCCCTTATATCCCCATTTAGTTTAATTATTCATGTTCTTATACTGCTTGTTAATTTATTGAACTTTTAGGCTGGTCATTTGTGGCAAGTTCACTTTTATTACTTGGATAAATTTAGTTATTTCATCGAGCTATGATGGAACAAGAACCAATGGAGTTTTCCTGTCCCGTTAACATGAACTCTCCCCATAACCCCGACGCCTTTTTGTCGGACATAGATACGATCCCAGAAACAGATGATGATGACGTCACGAGGCAAGATAACGAAGGTGGGAGTGACTTCATTTTCCAGCAGGTCGAGTCATTGGACAACCTCTTCGTGGAGCATGGGCGAGATAAACCCCCGAAGTTCATCAATGAGAGGTACCTTCTCGGATCCCAACTGGGCCAAGGATCGTATGGGAAAGTGAAGCAGGTGTTGGATACTTTCACATTGCAGAAGTTGGCAGTGAAGATCATGAACAAACAGAAGCTGAAGAAAATACCAAATGGAGAACAGAATGCACTGAAGTACGCTGCTATGTTACGTTTTTTTTATCAGGGATTAGCTATAGTTTTGAAAAAGTATTACGATGGCAAGCGTCTTTTTGCTCATCACTTGAAGCATAAGTCTAAATTATTTCTGATTAATTTTGAAGGTTTACTTTTTGAATAAATTTTCACTAAAACTTGAAAAGAAAACAGAAATGATACTGAACTCAGCATAAAAATAAGTCTCTTTTTCCTCCCCTCCCACAACCTCACATAAGCATCAATTTTCTGGTCTAACGGTTGGTTAAGTATGAAGACAAAATACATTTGTCATGGCCTGATGTCCGCTTACCAAATTTTGTAACAATCGAAATATGTGAACAAAAGATTACTTGAAAAATTTCGCATGTGCAGGGGGAAGGAAAAAGAGACAAAAACTATGAAAATTTGAATACGTTGATTGTGTTCATTAAAACATCTCAACTTGCTAACGCTATTTGATCTTTCCATGTTTTAATGTTTTAGCGAGTTCCGAATAATGCGAAAATTGAGTCACAAGAATGTAGTAGCTGTGTACCAGCTGCTCCATCGAGAGGCCGAGATGATTACTTCGCCAGAAGGCGAAGGAGAGAGCCAGAATGCCGACAACCCTGCCAACCACCCGACTACTCAATATGTTGGTGCTACATCCACTTACAAGAAGCCAGAGAAACTGTACCTATTAATGGAGTATTGTGTCTGCGGCTTGTACGATCTGCTAGAAAATGCACCTGATAAGAAATTGCCCACCTGGCAAGCGCACAAGTAGGTTTAATTGCAAATGGAATATTAATGCAAATTGAATCACTAATTTTTTTGAACTAGACCGGGGCGAATTTAGAAATTTATTAATTTAATTTAGGCGAAGTGTTTTACACGGAAGTTTTTTTTCCTGGACCTCGTGTCTTGATTTTTGAGTTCCGCCCGGCCAAACTTACAGAAAACGACGTTTTGCAGGCGCTCTTTTTGGAAAGCTATCATTTAAAAATCAGAGATAATTCGTTTTAAGTGTAAATTTTTTTTGACGTCCATTGAAAATTTTGATGGTCTCGTCGGCTCATTAAACTATAGCCATTAATTTATCGTCGCAAGCAAATTATCTCTAGTATACTAGTAGTTTTTACGTTTATTTGGAGTGCTCGGGATAATGTGAGCAATAAAAACTTCGAATGCGGAAGAAATTTTTAATTTTTGTTCATTCTTATTGGAATAATTTGCTTACTGTTTATTGAATAGCTTTACAACTACTTCGTTTTCGCTTAAGGTACTTCTGCGACCTGATCGATGGCATTGAATACTTACATAGTCAGCGGGTCATTCACAAGGATATCAAGCCGCAGAACCTGCTTCTGTCTCCAAACGAAACGCTCAAAATAAGTGACTTCGGAGTTGCAGAAGTAAGTGCTCGTATTTGTTATTTTTTGCCAAGTTTAAAAAAAAGATCAGGACAGAAACTGAAAACTCAATCATCGAATTCAGGATTACAGTGTAAAACTATTTGATGCTGATTATGATGGAACTTTTTGAAAGCTTAAAGAGTTATGAGATAACAGCTAAAATTACAAATTCCATTAAGCCGCCAGTAAAGTAATTTCAACTGGAGAAGATCAAATGCTCACAGCTCAAAATCTATTTTATTGTGAGCTAATTAGATTTGATTTGACAATGAATGGCTAATAAACTGTGTGCTTTAGGAACTGAGTTTGTATGCGAGCGATGCAACCATCAAAAGTAGTGCCGGCACTCCTATGTTCCAACCCCCTGAAGTGGCAGCTGGGAAGGCATCGTTTTGTGGATTCAAACTAGATGTATGGTGTGCAGGCATAACACTGTAAGTCCATACATTGATATTTTAACTTAACTTTGGCTGCCTTTTTTTTAGATGGCAATCAGTTCAATCATTAAACCAAACGATGAAATGAGTCATTCATTAAAAGCTTGCAATAAAATAATACTTGATTCTTGATATACACCTTTTCAAAAGTGGCTGTACAATATAAGTGAATATAATCAAAAGTAAGCGAGTCGGATAGCAACAGCTTGCGAGACATCAGATGGCCAGTAGAATTTTCGCATGAAATTCTTATGTTCCAAGGCCAAGTTAGGGTTTCCAGGACCTCTGAAATTGTCATCTGTATAAAATCTTGACTTAGTATCCACGTTACGCCAAGTAACGAAATCCTAGAGAACATATTAATTGTTCGTTATATTTCAGCTACAACATAGTGACTGGGTCCTACCCGTTCGAAGGTCAAAACCTCTACCTTTTGTTGGACAACATCTCCAAACAGTCAGTACACGTGCCTGTGGACTTGTCTCCTCAGCTGCAGAGTCTGCTCAAGTTCATGTTGGAGAAGAATCCACGTGACAGATTTGGAGTGGCCCAAGTCAAAACACACAGGTGAGTCATTGCAAGGAATTTCGCGAATGTTGTTCATATAGCCCTTGCGTAATTGTAAGGTTGCTCCCATTCCTTGGCAAGTTTTTGTTGAAAGAGGAAATTTTTTTCTTAATATATTTTTAGTCATAATGTATTTTTACTACAATTGGACTGCGTGATTACACATGCAAAGCTTGTGTTATAGCATGAAATCTCTTTTTTTCCAATCTAAGTCGCAAATATTGTTGCGACGCAAATAATGTGGCGACAAAATGTGTTTATTTTGAAAGTGTTCATTTTGATCAATAACCAGCTATTAAATACAGCCAATGGTAAGGATTTTAACGCAGACTATTATATTTACAAATAACACTTAAGCTTCAAGGTATCATGGATCTGTAGCGTAGAGGTAGGGAAGGAGACCCGCAACAAAGTAAAAAGGTTCGAACCTGGGCAGGGTCGTATGTTTTTAATGAACTTTTTCGTATGCTAGTTAAAATGAGTCCACTCTATAAATTGAGGCATGTTAGTTGGTAAATTTTTTTTTTTCAAATTGAATGTACTGCTAATGCGTCATAATTGGCTTGTGTCACTTAGCAATTATGTAGACTCATAATTGCCGTGCGTCACTTGAGAAGTTTTGTAGACTCAAAATTTTACTCATTCAGTTTTTCCCAGTAGCATTATTGGTCATATTTTTGCTTGTGTATGCGAAGTGAAACTTCGCCTCTGTCTACTTTTTTGTCGATGAAAGAAAAAAATCATGCTTGAAATGCTCGGAAAGTACCCGAGAATTTCGTTGCGCTTGGTTTAAGTAAAAATTTGTTGCATAGCATGTTTTTCGTCCATTTACTCACTTGATTTATCAGACTCATCGCAAATTGATTACACAGACTTATCGCAAACTTATAGTTGTAGTGAAGCAAATACAGCTTCAAACTATGCATTATTATTCCGAACATGAAAATGGGGAGGAACTTTGTATTAAGGTGTGTTGTAATTTTTTTCTTTTGTTTTCTTTTTTTGTTTTCCAAGTAAAATCAGCTACCGCAAATAATCATCGGACTAGAATGAATGATATATCATATTGAAGCACTTTCAGTCCTAATTCGGAACACATTTTAAAAATTCAAAAAAAATTTCTGTGTCGAGAAAAACCGGTTTGAAGTTTTGAATTTTCGTCTTATTTTGAGCGAGTAAAGCGAGCGAGCACGCTTCTTTATAGTTATTTCAGGCTGTTTACGAAAGCGTATTTATGCTTAACTTCAATTTTACTCGAGTAAAATTAGTTTTTGGAGATTTTTTAATGCCGTTTTGGGAATCAAAAATGTCTGTGCATTTTTTAAGGTTTTTAATATATATTTTTGTTTTTCTAGTCATTTTTCTTCAAGATATGTTGATCTCTTTGCCTGCTTTACTAATGACTATCGAATATGCGTTAAATCATGGATTTCAACTACACTAATTAAAAAAAACTTTTTGCTTTTAGTTTTTTAAAGACTATGGTCGGAACATTCTGAAGGGACGTCACATAAATTTCTATATTTAAAATTCTGCCCAATGAAAAATAGGCAGTTTTTAAGAGCTCCAAATGAAAAAACTGTATTTTCAAAGCAATCAATTACAGGCTGAATTAATTCCATGCCCATTTAGATTTGCAAAGCAATTTTCTTCTAGATTTTGGCACTATGTTAATCAGACAGAATGGATCTAAAGATGTGGGATCCCTGATATTTTTGAAACCCCCTTAATCAAAAACGCGATTTTTGTCCAAATAAATCCAACGCCATTACACTCAAATCCGTTTTTTATCAACCTTCTGTGCATTAAGTTCCGCAAAGTTGATTCGTCCTCTGTCAGATCAAAGTTTTAGGATAGAAAATTAGATAGAAGTTATACGATGAAAAAATGATTTCAAGATATCAAAGTTTTGTTTAGATGGGTTGTGCAAAAGCACTGCATTACACCAGAACGGGTGTACATGCCCAACTCAGTGCCACATGATTTACCCTACAGTCGCTGCAACTCGGTGGACTTCGTCAGCTCCCGCAGACAGACAAGGAGCGGGACCCTGACATCCCATAAAAACACACTACCTCTCCCTTACAACACCTCGGCCGCCTCTTTCAACTATTTTGACAGTGGGCCCAGACAGCACAGTACCAGCCATGGAGGACTGGATTTCATTAGTTCCTTAGAAAAAATATTCAATTTGGCCGGTAAGACATATATATATTTTTTTTTGATTTCAAGGCTTTTCCGAAACAGTTTAACGGATTTTTTTCATGTCAACTTTGTTTTCAATTTCTCCAATTCTATATACAGTTTGACTACGGTTTGAGTGACATATCTTGTTGAATTTAAAAGTTATGGAAGCGAGTAAAAAAATGGATTCGATTTATGAAAAGCTAGAAAAATGGTTTAACTTTTTGTGGTGTTTTGACTTATCTTGGTCGGCGATTAAACGACTGCTGTAGTTTGGAACCATTTTTTATCAGAAATAAATTTAACTTAAAAGAGCGCTTGAATGATTAGGGTTTTCGTTCTTTTCAACGTGTTGGTAGGAATTAACTATGGTCACAAATTTCAGTGCTTATCGCACAGCAACCGGCTATGAAAGTTCTCAAGACTTGTTCAAAAAATTTCAAGTGATTCATTGAATTATCTTCTGACTCAAGTATAGATTTGAAAAAGCCTTGATAGTTCACGTATAACCATGAAGCGCCAGAACGCTTATTGGCTGTCAAAAAATTTTACTGACTATTTCAGATAGCGAAGTCGGGCACCGCAAAATGGAAACAGAAGATTTAATGCACGTCGCAGGAGGGGGATCCCAGCATACAAACAATCCTCATTCAGAATTGAATTCCAAAATACACGACACAAAATCCTCCCCTCAATCTCACAAAACAAAGGATAACACAGCAGACTCCCCTAGACGCCCATATCAGCAGCAACACCACGCTAAGAATGGCAGCAATGAGCCCTCGAAAAGCAAACGGGACCCTAGATTACCACGAGTTCCCAATTCTTCGACAAACGAAAGTTTGAAACCCACTCCGAAAAGCAAGAAACAGTGTTCGCTTATGTAGTATGCTTATATGGCCTACATTTGACCGATGCTTTTGGCTATTTTGACAAATTTCACGACTATGTTAAGTTATTATATTTGGGGTCCAATTTGTCTGAAGTCTACTGATTTCGATTTTAAGCGTCGATTAAAAAATGTTCTTGAAAAAGCCATTTTCAGACTGCTCTTCGTGCTATCTTGGGCTGAAGTGTTGTCGATATGTTGTATTGGACGTTAAAAGCAGTCTTTTTTATTTGTCATGTTAGGATGCGTGTGCGATTAGATCCATAAGTGTGTACATTTCACCTAATCTTATTTTTGAAATAAAGAATATTCGCTGACATGCAAATAGACATTCTTAGTTTCTTACTTCTAAACTTGATACCATAATTAATAATTTAATCTTTGCTTAGTAGTTTTAATTAGAAGAAACATTCAATTTGTTGAGCACAAAGAATTAATTCGAAGTTTCAGCTTTCCAAGGTCACGGTATTCAAAAGAAAATTTGGATTTTTGATGACCTCATTTGAGTTTATTGTGACGACTTTCAAAAAAATGGAATATTTGTGCGCGGTAGTTTTTTTTCATAAAATTTCGACATGTTAACTATCCAGGTTTGAATAAAGCTGTTACCAACTGAATATATTGACGGACTGAGCATAAATTTGAAAAGACATTTTAACCAATGATCATTTCTTGTCGATTTATGAGGATTTGAAGTATACCAATTTGGCCATTTTGGGATAACTAACTCACGATATTTCTTGCTATGAAAGCGTAAACAGCAGTTTAAATCATTCCAAATTGAATTGCAATTTGAGCTGGTTAATGCGTTCTCAGACTCAAAATGTATCACTTTGTACTCTACATAGTTAGTTGGTAATAAAAATTTTTGCTTTGATAATTTTATCAGTTTATCAATTCATTCAACTATACTTTAAAAAGAAAGAGCCAGAAATGTAATTTCAAGATAGTTTTTACCCTTGCGTTAAGCAAGGGTATTGCAATCGGGTACTAGACTTTTTTACCCGTAAATAACTTAAGACACAATGGTCAAAATCAGAAATGTTAAATTTAGGTTAAGTTCTGAGTTAATTCAAGTTTCTTTGTCTCTTGCACGCTTGGTCTGGAGGTAACGAATATGCCTGAGACGTCAAAGGTCGTGGGTTCAAATCTGACAGGACCAGTTTTTTTTTTAAAACGGGAAATATTCCGTTTCACAAAAAATTGTCGGATCATTATTTGTCTGCTTATGGTTTGTCGGCTTGGTCGTCATTTTATAAAATTGTTGCTTTTTAAAGGTTTTTTAAGACTAATGAATGCAGTGAAGGCGCTTACATAGGTCTTGGTGATTTTTTTTTTTCAGTTAAGTCTTAGAACGCTCTAATAATTACAGATGTGCATTCATACGTATGAATGCACTTAGGTATATATGCACTTTTTGAGTTCAATTGAATTTCATCCGCTAATTAGCACTCTCTAGTTACATAATTAGCACTCTCAAAATACGGACGTGTAAGAAATGGCGCGAAAAAAGTGAACGATTTCTTGTTAGTGGCATCTTTTTTTTTCTTTGAAATTCGAAAGTTGAGATCTGATTTACCTCTGATGTTTGTAATTTTACAAACCTTGTCTCTTTTTCGCTTAGAAATTTTATTCTCTACAAATTACTTGGGCCGAGTTTTTATCGGCTTAGTGACCTAATTTCGATTCGTTTCAAGGAAAACAAAATTTTTATGCTCATCTCTGAATCGCACAAAATGCTAAAAATCATAATAGAAGTTTTAGTTCATGGCAACAATTTTTTTCGGTTTTTTGTTTTTTTTTCTTTCCTTTTCTTTCGGCTCGATAGGTTTTGACCGATACTATATCGGTTTAATGACCATATGGTGTCTTCCGATGATCGAAAAAGATGTGCATGTGCGTGTCTGTGTTATGAGGATGAGGGGGACTTGCTAATTTAAATCGTTTTGATTTTTTTTCGGCTTACAGGGTTTGTGTCAAGGTTTTTTTTCCGGGTATTTTGACGTTTGTCAAATTTTCTTCCGATGCTTATTTTTCATTCCATTGTCTGGGCATGTTTTTTTTGCTTGGGAATTAGCCTTATATTTTGATAGATCTAGTTTTTTTTTTGATATTTTCGAATTTTTTTAAATTTGTTTTTCTGACTTAGCGGCTTTTTTGTTTGTGTTGTATCGCAAGTGATGAGAAGCTCAGCTTCACCTCTGTGCGCAAGTTGTGAACAAAGTTACATTTTTTTCGCGCGAGTTCTCCCTATGAATTAGTAGTGGTTGTTCGAAAATTGCTAATTTGAGACAATCAACGCGCGATGTAATTTGTTCTATTGATTCGTCTGGGGTTATATCTTTTTGTTGTTTACATAGGGTGTGGGGGAATGTTTTCAAAAATTTTCTGAAAACAAATCTTTTTGAAATTTGATCTTTAGATTTTTTGAACTTCTACACAAACGGACACTTTTGTTGCATAGTATTGGCAGTTTTAACGTATGTATTCTGCAATTTATGAGTGACCAGTGTTTTGGTTAAGTAAGTTTCAGTGGGGCAATTTTGTAGGAAAATTGATTTTTTAAAAATTGGATGTCCGAGGACTGAAGTTCGATTCGAGTTGAGGTCACTTAATTTTCACAACTCCTTGCTTTTTTTTCATTTTTTCTCGCCTTTTTTCTGTTTCTTGGCTCTTTTAAAGTTACTTTTTGGCGTTTTTTTTTGCTTTTCGGAGACTCTGGTACTCTGTGTACCATATTGGTACGTTTTTGCTAACTGTTGTCGGATAAGTGTATAGCAGTGTTTAGATTTAAAAAAAGATTCCTTGTACCTCAAAGCGTTTTGCCCTGATACGAGCTTCTTGTTGGTTTTATTGTGCAATCGATGCTTGAGTTATATCACGAGTCCACAGTTTGTCTATCCATTATGAAATATTTAAGCAGCGTGCGTTTTTATCTACCTTTTTTGGTTCTATTTCACGACTACCAATATTGGCCGAACAAGACTTCCAAATTTTGATCAACGCTATCCAACAACGTCAGAAGTGCATTTCCGCATTTTTTGAAAGATTTGGGGTCGGATTAGAAGCTCGTTTTTCGCACCAAAAAGGTCAGCGAACTTTTTGAAAATTGATTGGCAACCTTTTTCGTGGCAATGAGTTTGGGTCACACCTTGTGTTCAAGGTTTCTTTTTTTTAAGATTTGTACAAAGAGTTTTTATATCATGTTTTTGCCATTGTTACTTTCAAATCCCGCGATCCGTGAACTATCATTATTTGAATCGGCTAATTACCAATTTTTTGCTTGTATTTCACAAGTGCAGCTGGGTTTTTTGTTCTCGGCCTTTTCATTTGTAATTACGCGGAGATTAGATGCGTTCCTATAGCCAAACTAAAAGAAAGTTTAAGCAGTCTTTATCTGAGGCAGGTCAAATTATCCCTGTCTGGGTAAATATTCAGTTTCCAAATTTTTTTTGGCCTATTGCTTGTCTGCTTATGTTTTGTCGGATAAGTTGCCAATTCACAGATTTATTGTGGCTTTAAATATTTTTTATTGTAATTGAAAGTGTTTATAGTATGTTCGTGTATTTTTTTTTACTAAATCTGATTTTTGTAAATTTATTTGGCCCCACCAATTGGCCTTTTGTTTTATCGGCTTATTGGCCTAATTTTTTGCCGTTTGAATTGGAAAATAAGTTTTAATCTTTTTTTGTCTTTTGGTGAATTAGCCCAATTTTTGTCTGCGTAGTTGCCGCTCAATAAATGTTTTTGAAAACTTATTTAACGCCGGTGAGTGGGCTTTTAGATTTGTTTTCCTCAAATCGAACATCAAAATTTTGTCTGGAGTCGACAACTGAAAAGAATTGGGCAAACTCCCGAAAGTGTTGCCGTAAAAACTTTACGCTCCATCATTCGGGAAGCCACAGAAAAAAATCACTAGTTCAGTTTTTTTGATTTTTCTCATTATTTTTTCACACAGTGTAGTGGATTTCTTTCATTTACTGTCTGCTAGCTTGCAATGCTATGTTTTCGCTGTATAGCAAGTGGTGTGAAACTCCGCTTCACCTCTGCTTAGCAAAATTACTGAATCATTCTGTCTGCTCTGTACTCCCCTTTTTAGTCAGGGCTTCAATACCTCTGTTACGTTGTCGATCAAGAAACATATTTTGAGCATGTTTGCATTTCTAGTGGAATTGTTCTAAACAGATTTTAAATCTTTGTTTTTGTATCTTGGCTGAAAAAAAAGGTTGTTTCGCAGAATAGGTTCATTCGTACTTAGAATATGTCGGCGTAATTAACCCACTTTGAAAAAGTTTTCTATGTGCGTGTGTTTCGAGGAGGTATCTTGTTTGAGTTTCATAATGTTTTAACGCTCAAATAGTTATTGACATTTTTTATACACAGGTATTTTATTAAGAGTTATCGGCTTCTTACTGCTGGTTTCAATTTTTGGTTGCAATTGAATTTCTTGAATTGGTTTCAAAATCAAGTTCATTTGATATGGTTATGTATTCAGCTTCAGCTTAGGTTATCTTTAATTGGTGGTAAGCCAACAAACCGAAAACAACATTTTCATTCCAACTAGGCAAAATTTATTATCATTATGCAAAATGGCAACAGATTGTCACTGTTGTTATGCAATTGCTACGTGATTATGATGTAGTAAGATAGTAACATGTAATATGGTGGTTTGTAGATATGGAGGTTTATTGAATATCCCACGTTTAATTCTTCAGATTAAGTGCAGCCTCTCGTTGGTGCTTACGAAACGCAAAGAACAGTGCAATACTAGCAGATCAGTTGACATGGCACATGAATGCTGCTCCGAATTCTGCAGACGCCCTCTTAAACCGCCACCCTTCCCCCAGGAGCTAGTGAAGTACCTCTCCCCCCACTTGGGTTTGTACATTTTCCCATTTCTTCCTCCAGTTTCACGTTCAACGTACCTATTCCTATAGAGCAGAGCATTGCTCCAATGTTGATGGCTGAACCAGTTCAAGTTTCTTGAAGGAAATTTGGAACCTTAATTAACTTGTTGTTTTTAATATTTTAGCTGATCTCTTCAACTATTCCAGTTTTGCGCTCAACGAATTCGGGTTGATTGAGGCTGTAGAACAAAATGAAGATGAGAGGAAACAAAAATATGCAAGTAAGTCTTGTTGTCTTTTATCAACATCCTTAAGACACGATATTGTACTTAAACCTTATGTAAGCATATATAGTAAATTGGTCAATTTTGGTAAATCAAGCTCTACCCCGAAGCCTTTTTGTAATCTTGCATTATCTTTGTTAATATCAAACGTTACTCTCAAATCGATAAATTGCCAAAAAAGATTGATTGAACTCGATAAGCCAGACTTATGTGCCGTAAAACATTTTTTATGCTTGTTCCAGGTATCTTTTTCCATCAATAAAACATGCGTTATAATGTAATCAATCATAATTATCTTACATTTGATTCCTCCTAATCAGAGGTCCAAGAATAATTCATTCCGTGTTTGAAGAAGAAATAGTTTGCTTTTTGAAAACATAAAGATGTATTGGCATTTTTAAAATTGCATTACTACTTCACGTTTACATAGTAAAAAAAATGTTCAATACATAGGTGTTCGCAAGGCTCTACCTCATTAGGGCTCTATTGTTCAATTGAATCAGACTTAATTGTTGGTCTGACATCACTGCTTACTGCACATTGTTGATTTTGCTGATTTTTGTTTATTTATAGTCATTTCCCTGCCCTTTTCCACCCTCATCTCCTCAAAGTACGTGACTTCATTTTATCCTGTTATCGGTGCCCTTCTACTGCTCGTTGTGGTTTTGCTGATAATGCGTGTGTCCATCTTCTTCAAAGGAAAGCTTCCCAAGACACTAACTCGACCGCTTTCAAGGTAAAAACTTGTTTTGTTTTTCGTCCTAAGACTCAGTAAGGTATTTCGAGGCCTTTAATTAAAGCACAACTGGCAATTGTTTTTTTTAAAAGCATTTATCGCTGTTTGCTTATATGAAGCCATTGGTTAAAAGATGGATAAAAGTTCCTGTTTGATTAAAACAGGTATAATGAAAATGTATGTGATTGGTTTTTTTATAATCATTTTTGTTATTTGGAAAAGTTTTTCATTTTTTTCAAAAATTTAGTTTTTCTCGAAAACTACTCTTAAGATTTTCAAAAAAAAATTACCAATGGAAAGTCCGCCCACTCCCCTGTGTGCTTGCATAACCTACAGCCTTCGAAAAAGTGTGTGGGGGGGGGGAATTTTGACCCAATTTTTTGGATTTTTTACATATTCTCGAAAACTAACCTCTCAAATCTGAGATTTTGGGTTCAACGGGTAGAACAGGTTGTGGGAAGCTCCCCTGCATAAGCGGCTACGACCAATTTTTTTCTACACAAAGTTATGGCCCTCAGAAAAGTCAAACTTTCGTTTTTTGAAACTTTTTGACTTCTATCAAAACTACGCTCCCAAATCTGAAATTTCAATTTCAATCGAAAGTCGGGTTATAAGAAGCTCATATACACAAAAAATAATTACCCTCGGAAAAGTCGAAATTTCGATTATTTGACCTTTTTTGAAACTTTTAGACTTTTCTCGAAAACTACCCTCCCAATTCTGGGATCTTGGGTTCAACGGATAGAAAAGGCTGCGCGAAACTCCCGTGGATAAGCGGTGAATCCAAAATGCACAAAAAGTTATGGCCCACGGAAAAGTCGATTTTTTTACCTTTTTTTGAAACTTTTGACTTTTCTCGGAAACTACCCTCCCAAATCTGAGGTTTCGGTTTCAATGGGTAGAACTGGTTGTGGGAGTTTCGCCTGCATATACCGTTCCTTCCATTTTATTTTTTCACAAAAATTCATGGCTCTCGAAAGTTCAAATTTTGATTTTGTGACAGTTTTTTGAAACTTCTTGATTTTCTCGAAGGTTGTCCTGCCAAATCGAACTCAAGAAAATTCGCTGCAAGTTATTTCATTAGAGAACCAACTGAGGTTCTGGGTGAAGCCCAGTTTTTGAATTTTTCCTTTTACTTTACGCATCAGTTGAAAAAAAATTCAAAAATTATCAAACAGGTATTTCAGCTTTAGCTGGCCTCCAGTTTTATATTTAGAATGACATCTGACAAGTGATTTTTTTGTGCTTGTTAAAATCAGTTTTCTGAGCATAAAGTATCGATATAGCATCAAAAAAGTTTCGTTACTACTATGATAGAATGGTCCCGCGAAAAAGCAACTATGATAGACGGGTCCAGCATGAATTTCGCATGTAATAATTTGATATCTATTTTGTATAAATTATTCATTTCAAAAGTCTTGCGGAATATGTTGAGTCAATAATTTTTCAGATTGAAAGTTTAAGTAACTATAACTTTTATATCAAGAAATATGCTCGCATCACCTTATTTAACAACCATAATTGGGTGAGCTTATTGATCATCAAAACTCAATTTTGACGACTTTTTTTGAATTTTTCACCTTAAATGGCTAGGGGAGATTACGGGAAAACGAAACACAAAATTTATTTGAATATAGACTGCGACATTTTTCTGAATGGCGAACTCATAATTATTCAACGATTTCAGAGCTCTAGGTGTCTTATTCTCAAGGGACCTGGTTATTTTCAAGGGACCACTCTATCATAGTAGTACCAAATTTTCAGTTACGTTGATTTTCAAGGACGACAAAGCTTCGGAATGTAATGCAGGTGTAATCGTACACAGGTAGGGATTATTTTGCTATGCTATTATTGTTTTAGGAGCTGCTTGAAAAGAAATGACTCCATTCACGAGTATGATGCAATCGGAATGACTACAACTGAAGTGAACGAGATCTCGCCTGTATTTTTGTGTCTGCAACCATACAACGAACACGCGAGTTGTACTAAAAGCGAAGCTCGCTCCTCGGCAACCGAACACGACATGCCCAACACTCCCCATTCGTCGCCTCTCGGCTCCACGGAAAATAACGAATCATTCGGAAACGAAAGATGCTCGTCTGTTCTTTCTGCCTCGACCATCGGGGATGCGTCAAGCGCGAGGCGAAAGCAGCTCGGAAACGTTACGAGTCCCAATACAGCCGAAAACAGTTTACAGAGCTCGGTTACCAACAACAGTTTCCATTCGTCACTTAAACAGAGCAATAATAGACTGAACCAACAGCGCAATAGTCATACAGTGTGCAATGGCGTTATTCTAATGGGATCGCCCTCAGTAGTTAGCCAAAACTCAACAAATACTTTGACCCATGAGAATAAACCAAACGTGAACAATAGGCGTGGAAGATTGACTGCAGTTTCACGAATGACGGAAAAAGGATCAATAACTTCGGTGTTAAGTAACGGGACTGCACATCCAGTAGCATACAATGTTAAAACTAGCGATCGATACATTAGTTGCTGAAACCTGTCAAAATGCCCGAATGCATGCTGAATTTCCATTTCGAATGTATTAGTATCGAAATTTTTGATTAATTCCAATGGACAAGCAGCCATGAAAAATTGATACCATAGTATTGAACCTAAATATCATTGACCATACAAATAATTCGACCTAAACTCAACTTAAATTTAAAAATGACAGTTGAAATTAAGGATTAAATAGGTTGAAGAATTTTGAAAGGGGTTAAAAATTGAAACAAAAGAGAATTTCAGCTTTCAACCCAAATTATTATGTCGATTAAAAAAAATATTAAGAAATTAAAACATCATAGAAATTGAGTCGGAGTGTTTATCCTAAGAAGAAACAACAGCGTGGCGAAAACAAGCTCAACATAAGTCTTAAAAAGAAACTTCAGCGATGAGAAACAAGGATGACCGGTTACTGTGCAAATATACTCAAAGGATGACCGGTTGCGTGGAAAACTAAAACAATGGAATACAAAGCTCCACATTTTTCAAAGGTTCGGAAAAAAACAAGCTCGGTTTTTAAGAAGTTGTCTTCTTTGTAAAAATTGGATGGCTTCAATAAAAAACCAGAATGCAAACCTTATAGAAATCAAAGATAGCCAGTTGCTGTGCCATTAGCCAAGAATGTTCTTATCACATTGACTTAGTAACCGAAATTCGAAGTAACACAAAAAATATATCTCGAAATTTCGTGTTATTTTTTTGAGGAATGTGATCGAAATAGGCGAAAAAGCAAAAAAGAGTGGTAAATACTAGTGAGAAAACGGTATAATGTAGCGTTGAATTCTAAGTAAAATAAAAGTTGGGAGGTCAGTTTCTCAGCAAATTGAAGAAAAAATGGGCTATTTTGGCTCGTGTTCAAGTCGGCACCTATTAGATAAGTTTTGGAAGCTCAGTTGATTATATAATCAACTTATATTCCTAATTGACAGAAAATATCATGTGATATGAAGATGAATTCAATATTTGGCTGGATTTTAAGAAAAAAAACTCGATTTGAATTTATTTTCATCAATCGACCAAAACTTGAAAGGATAGTTGATTGAATGGCTGAAGACATCCGTTTTTCGCGAGACAACTCTGTCTTTTGAAATCTTACTGACATCGACCGCAAAATCTGTCAGCGCTTAGAATACTTTTTTTGCTTCACATGATGTAACTCACAAGGTCACTAAATAAAAGAACTGTCTAGCGTCGCGACATTTCGTTAGCTCATAGACAATTTGTGGACTAGTGCGCAAAAAATCGGGGTCAAAATTCAGAGATGTAAGCTTCTGGTTACCCGTACCTATGAATTTTTTAATTCTGCAATGAAATACTTCATTTCCGATCTCAAATTCTGGTCAGGAATTCTTTGCGAAATGTTTAAAAAAGTATGGGTTTTCATAATTTCTTTATTTCCAATCCAATTTCTGGTCAGAAATTTTCTAAATCTAGACTATTTCTAATCAGAAAAAGCTTTTCCTAATCTAAATTCGGATCTACATAAGAATCTCTCCCCCATTGTACCTACTAAAGAATCTCCCCTCTATTGTATCTACTAAAGAATCTCCCCCTTTCTTGAAGGGGGGAGGGGGAATTGTTAAGTAGATCCCTAAATTCTGGTCCAAATTTTCTAAAACTGGGCTATTTCTAATCAGAAAAACCTTATTTCCCATCTAATTTCTGTTCAGAAATTTTCAAATCTAGGCTCTGGAAAACAATTGACGTTCATATATTCAATTTGAAAATGGCCGAAAAATTTTAAATAACCAGTAAATATTAATGATGTTTTCCAGTGAGAATGTTCACTGACGAGTCACATTAGTAGTCCTTGTTCACAATGTTCACAATTCGGGTCTGTGCAACAATTTCAGTTCGATTAATAAAATAACTGTTTCAAATAAGGTTTTAAACCAAAATTGAATATAGAAGGATTGGTATATAAAAACTCTTGATCCAAACACAAGAAAACGGAGTACCAATTTATACAAGAGTGCAGTGCTGATATAAATTATCCGGACAAAACGCATAACTCTTGAGATTTAAAACGCGTTTTTCGCGAACTGGTAAGCAAGTTTTCTCATCTTTTTGTCTAAAATCAACCCAATATGAAAAAGGCCTTTTAAATTTAAATTTTATGCGTTTTGTCTGGATAATTTAAATCTGGACCTGTGAAAAATCAACACAGATGTAAAGCGGAACTTCACACCACTTGCGATGCAACAAATTGAAAATTGAAAAAATTCAGAAATAGAAAAAATTCAAAAATGTTTTTAAAAAACTAGGCCTACTAACATTTAAATTTTTATATGTCTCGATACAAATTCACTCTCTGCAAACATGCCAGACAATTTAACATTAAAACATAGCCAACAGACTGTTGGAAAAGAGTCAATGAACGCAAGTGAACATAAAACTTTTTTTGAAAAAAATGACTTATTTTTTGAAAAATTCTCAACTTTCGAAAAACAAAAAAAGATAGCCCCTGAAGCTGTTTGAAATTCTGATATGCAATTTATCAATAAAACGATCCCAATTTGAGAAGACTGGATCAAAAGGTGCAAATTTTATTTCGATGGGAAATCTAAAAATTAAATGCAACTTTCGAAACCAGAAAATGGACGTCTCTTTCAGCAGATGGATTTCAATTGAACTCAAAAAATGCATATGTTGTTAAGTGCATTCTTAAATGCATAAATATGTATAGGCCACATGTTTTGCTTATTTGAGGAATCCTTTACGTTTACACCATCAGTTGACAAATTTAAATTAACTTCACCATCATTACAAGAAAAGTCAAAGGGAGGAGCTTTGTCTAAATTTTATCTGAATTCGCAAAACGAGTGAGACGATCAAGAAAAGATTTTTCGAATATTTTGCAATTTTTTAACAAGACTTGTTTAAGCTGAGCATTGAAATAGAGAATGCAAAGTGAAGAATTCAAAGTGCTGTTTTTGAATCTTAAATTATTGCGCAGAAGTTTTTTTTTCTAGTTGAAACAAACAGACTTCCTGGTAATATTCCATTTGGAGCAGGAATTAAAGACATAACAACAGAGTGGAAATCAGAAGCGGCAGCATCATTGAGGTGATGTCGAGCGCAAAAAGCTCTCAAAAGAATTTTTGAATTTTCAGCAGACACATCAGACTTTCCATATAAAGGAGCGAAAAAATAATTGGGCCTGTTAACCCCATTGAAACATTTGTCTGCATCAAACGAGTCGAGTTCCGAAACGAAATTGGAAAAACGAGGACTCAGGGGACTCTCAGGTTGTTAAGTTTCTACGGGACAAAGGGAATTGTTAGTTCAACTTAAATCAGCAGGCAGTGTTGTTGTATCATTGTTCCCTAGAAGCAGAGTGCTCGTCATCAATCGATATCTTCTGAATTGCAAAACGTTTCCGCGAAAGTCTAACCTCCTCCCATTTTTGACTCCGTTTATTGCTTCTTTTGGTAGAAAAAACTGCTTTTCACTTTTAGAATACTATTTGGTGTACTCTCGGAAACTAGTTCACTGCTGCTAAAAAAACATTCAGAACGGAAAACTTCGAGGTTTCTTACAATTATCTCATCAATCCTCAAACTCGTCATCAGAACTTACAACTTCAGATTTAACATAATTTTGAAGACAGCTAGTACATTTGCAATGATTCTCATCGAAGAAATGCTTGTCATTTTAACCAAATTTTCCTGTCCGGGTTTCAGGACTCGATAAGTCCTTTCGAACTACACCTTTATTACTCGTAAAATCATATTCAGCATTTGGGTTTCAGTTTGAGTTATTAGAACGAACAGGGCTAAGCATGAGATATTGCAGCTATTTTCTTTTTAGAACTTTGTTTCCTAATAATTGACAGATCAGTTATTCCATCACCTATGGGAACTAGAAATCCAAGATGAAAATCTCTGAAAACATGTGCAGCAAAAATTGTAGCTCCACCTTTATGTTTCATGTTATACCTACGATTTCATAATGATCTATTTTGAATACTTACCGTAAATTTTTGTAGGATTGAAGACAAACTTCGTAGCGAGACATCCAGGCTTCTTTTTCATTGCATATTTTCGACAAACTCTATAGTGTAGCTTCAATATAGGAATGGCTTCTCGTCCACCAAATTCTTCACTGCCTGTCCAATCGCAATGTAGCAAATTTTTCCAGTCTATTTTTTTTAGGCAACATTGCAAACTAGGTTTTCAGAAAAAGCTTTGATGATCTTAATTTAGTCGAAACAAGTAATCCGAGATTAGGAAGGAATCAAATTTTCCCAAAAAAAGCCGAACACCCTGAAAAAATACCTTTTGATTCTTTGTTAAATCAAGTATTGAAAAAGATCAAACTAAAGTACAGCTCTTTAAACTCAAGAAAAACATTCATTCAAATGGGTCACATGATGAGCATAGTGATAATAATTTGATTTGCAAGAAGCTGTTTTATTATTTCGATGTACCGCTATTTAGTTTGAGTAACTGAAGTTTTTTTTCAAGTAAATTGCTTCTCTCATAATAAAACATTTGAAACACAAAAACAAAAACTTGAAAGAATTGTGGATTTCTTCGATAAGAACAAACAAGACTGCATTAACAAACAAACAAGAATCACATATAAACACAACTGAATTATCTTGAATAAGTTTAGAACGTTGAGACCAAAAAACTACATTTAATGAAAAACTTCAAGAGATCGTGAACCTTTATCAATTTGAAACACAATTTCCCAAGCTTCCAAATAGAATACGAAATGAGCCTCAAAATAGTATAAAGTTAACAAGAAGCACTAATCTCGACTTGAATTTGGATCAGTCTGTCTCATCAAGACGATATAAGGGTAATCAAACTGAAAGGTTTGACGATGCACAGGTTCTCTGTAAAAATGACCTTCCAAATCTAGCTCCTCCTCGCCGCTGGACTCAGATAGTGTAGACGAAGCAGTCGTTTCTGGTCCAATAGGGGTGGTTGGACGGACTCAGTAAAACCATTTCCGAGTTGTCAGCTCCCTTCGAGGTCCCTTGGTTTTCCGAGCACTTTCCAGAGCATTTAATCCCTCCTTTGCTTTATGGTAAGCCGCGTAACCGAGGAAGAATAACGAAATCTGATTGCTTCTAGAACAATTTAATTTAAAAAATGGAAATAACTCCTGGAATTGTCTTGAAAAAATTCAAAAATGCAACACTCGGTTTCTTACAGCGACTATTTCAGTGCCAACCTTGCTCAAACAATCCCACAGGCATCCCAAACTCAATTCAAAGTGATTGAAACATCAAAATGAGGACAAAAATTGAAAGGAAAAGGGTGTACCCTTACATTTCTTTAAACAATACGCAAATTTAGTTATTTGCTAAATCATTTCTTTTGAAATCAAAAAACAATCGAAGTATTCAAAAAAGCAAACAAGTTTTCAGATTTAGTCTTGAACTGAAAGCGTTAAATTTGAATTTTTGGATCCGTAGTTGATAGTAGTGGCTGTCAGGGTAGACAGTTCTTGTGTTTCTGTCCACCCTATCAGGCTCTAGTACATACCTCTTCAAATCCTCATCCGAAAACAGTTTGGAGCCAATTTTTCGTTCAAAATTTCCAGGATGCGTTGCCTTTTCGCAAATTATGTTCTCTCTGCTGTGCATTCTCACGCTCGCTCAAATTTTCCTCAGAGTCGTCATTGCTTACGGCGATTCCCAGTTTTTCCACAAGGAATCCCCACGACGACATACAATTTAACTTAAGTAACTCTTTCTCCGAATCAGACGAAAATTAAATTTTTCTGTGAATCAAATCATAAAGAATACTTGTTGAACTTCCAGCCTGGTCGTTCTGTTTCGCGGTAGTTTCTTGGGAGTGTACAACTTCTTGCTATTCAACTGTTCAACGATCTTACCATCATTAAACTTTCTCTTCACAGGAATTTGGCCAAGAGTTTTTTCTGTCTTAGTTAGGTTAGGGACCTTCACAATCAAAGGAATTTGATTTTCATTTGAAGCCTTGAAAATGAAACTGGAGATTTATCAGAAAGGACAGGCGTACTGCTGAAGATTCGATTCAGATTATCAAGTCCAATTTGAGGCAGCTCCTCTTCAAGTGAACAGTTATTTTCTTAGTTCTCCAAGGAATTCTGCCTACGCAGCGTTTTGTCTGCGCCAATAATCAAGTCATTGGTGAATAATATTGACGGAAACCTGGTGCGTCCCTCAGCTTCTTGTTCGATTTGGAGTAGCGAAAACTCGTTTTTCATTTGCTCTCACGTACGACTCGTGACCATTAGCTTTAAGTTGAGCTTCAAACCTTGTACCGCCATAGTTAAAATGCACAATTTGGCCCTCCTATTAAGCGAATCTTATCAGCTTTTCTTCAAAAATTTAGAATCATAGACGTTGAAGCTAAGAGCGGTCAGTTTTTCAATCAAACTTACATTCAAAAATCAGTTAGATAATTTTTGATTCCGAATTTCATTTCAGTTCAGCTGAAAATATATTATTCCTTTGCTAAACTTCGATCTGGCTAGGACATTTTGAATTTTGAGTGAGATGAATGAATACTCAACTTTCTATTGTCAGTTAAAAAAACATTCGGAACGGAAAACTTCGAGGTTTTTTACAATTATCTCATCAATCCTCAAACTCGTCATCAGAACTTACAACTTCAGAGTTAACATAATTTTGAAGACAGCTAGTACATTTGCAATCATTCTCATCGAAGAAATGCTTGTCATTTTTAACCAAAGTTTCCTGTCCGGGTTTCAGGACAGGATAAGTCCTTTCGAACTATACCTTTTTTACTCGTAAAATCATATTCAGCATTTGGGTTTCAGTTTGAGTTATCAAAACGAACAGGGCTAAGCATGAGATATTGCAGCTATTTTTTTTTAGAACTTTGTTTCCTAATAATTGACAGATCAGTCATTCCATCACCTATGGGAACTAGAAATCCAAGATGAAAATCTCTGAAAACATGTGCAGCAAAAATTGTAGCTCCACCTTTATGTTTCAAGTTGTAACCTCCGACTTCATAATGATCTATTTTGAATACTTACCGTAAATTCTTGTAGGGTTGAAGACAAACTTCGTAGCGAGACATCCAGGCTTCTTTTTCATTGCATATTCTCGACAAACTCTAGAGTGTAGCTTCAATATAGGAATGGCTTGTCGTCCACGAAATTCTTCACTGCATGTCCAATCGCAATGTAGCAAATTTTTCCAGTCTATTTTTTTAGGCAACATTGCAACCTAGATTTTCAGAAAAAGCTTTGATGATCTTAATTTAGTCGAAACAAGTAATCCGAGACTAGGAAGGAATCAAATTTTCCCAAAAAAGCCGAACACCCTGAAAAAACACCTTTTGATTCTTTGTTAAATCAAGTATTGAAGAAGAGCAAACTAAAGTACAGCTCTTTAAACTCAAGAAAAACATTCATTCAAATGGGTCACATGATGAGCATAGTGATAATAATTTGATTTGCAAGAAGCTGTTTTATTTTTTCGATGTACCGCTATTTAGTTTGAGTAACTCAAGTTTTTTTTTCAAGTAAATTGCTTCTCTCATAATAAAACATTTGAAACACACAAACAAAAACTTGAAAGAATTTTGGATTTCATCGATAAGAACAAACAAGACTGCATTAACAAACAAACGAGAATCACATATAAACACAACTGAATTATCTTGAATAAGTTTAGAACGTTGAGACCAAAAAACTACATTTAATGAAAAACTTCAAGAGATCGTGAACCTTTATCAATTTGAAACACAATTTCCCAAGCTTTCAAATAGAATACGAAATGAGCCTCAAAATAGTATAAAGTTAACAAGAAGCACTAATCTCGACTTGAATTTGGATCAGTTTGTCTCATCAAGACGATATAAGGGTAATCAAACTGAAAGGTTTTTCTCTGTAAAAATGACCTTCCAAATCTATCTCCTCCTCGCCGCTGGACTCAGATAGTGTAGACGAAACAGTAGTTTCTGGTCCAATAGGGGTGGTTAGACGGACTCAGTAAAACCATTTCCGAGTTGTCAGCTCCCTTCGAGGTCCCTTGTTTTTCCGAGCACTTTCCAGAGCATTTAATCCCTCCTTTGCTTTATGCTAAGCCGCGTAACCGAGGAAGGATAACGAAATCTGATGGCTTCTAGAACAATTTAATTTAAAAAATGGAAATATCTCCTGGAATTGTCTTAAAAAAATTCAAAAACGCAACACTCGGTTTCTTACAGCGACTATTTCAAGGCCAACCTTGCTCAAACAATCCCACAGGCATCCCAAACTCAATTCAAAGTTATTGAAACATCAAAATGAGGACAAAAATTTAAAGGAAAAGGGTGTTTTTGTGGAAAAAAAGGCCACCCTTACATTTCTTTAAACAATACGCAAATTTAGTTTTTTGCTAAATCATTTCTTTTGAAATCAAAAAACAATCGAAGTATTCAAAAGAGCAAACAAGTTTTCAGATTTAGTCTTGAACTGAAAGTGTTAAATTTGATTTTTTGGATCCGTAGTTGATAGTAGTGGCTGTCAGGGTAGACAGTTCTTGTGTTTCTGTCCACCCTATCAGGCTCTAGTTCATACCTCTTCAAATCCTCATCCGAAAACAGCTTAGAGCCAATTTTTCGTTCAAAATTTCCAGGATGCGTTGCCTTTTCGCAAATTATGTTCTCTGCTGTGCATTCTCACGCTGGCTCAAATATTCCTCAGAGTCGTCATTGTTTACGGCGATTCCCCGTTTTTCCACAAGCAATCACCACGTCATACAATTTAACTTCAGTAATTCTTTTTCCGAATCAGACGAAAGTTAAATTTTCCTGAGAATCAAATCATAAAGAAAAAAATTTTCTTCAATAAGGACATTCGCAAACTCAGTGACCAGAAATTCCAACAAAGAAGCATGTTCAAACAATTTAATGGAGCAGGTTAATATTCTAATTTTGAATGTTCTAATTAATGTTCTAATTTAATGTTTTAATTTTGAAAATAGAAACTGACAACTTCTTTCTTTCCTGCGAACACCTAAGAGTGCTAGGCTACATTTGAATTTGAAAGCGTAAAAAGGCCCCGACTGACTTCTTTTGCCATATTAGCCGTCTCAATGTTTGAATCTTTCATTTTTTTTATTGTGGTGTTCAGCTCCAACAATGTCTTGTTCAAAGTTGTCAGAAATGCTAGGCAGCCTCCTCTGCAGCAGCAACTTTAAATGCTTGTTGAACTTCCAGCCTGGTCCTTCTGTTTCACGGTAGTATCTCGAGAGTGTACAACTTCTTGCTATTCAACTGTTCAACGATTTTACCATCAATAAACTTTCTCTTCATAGGAATTTGGCTGAGAGTTTTGTCTGTCTTAGTTAGGTTAATGACTTTCACAATCACAATGCACAATTTGGCCCTCCTATTAAACAAATCTTACCAATTTTTCTTCAAAAGTTTAGAATCATAGACGTTGAAGCTAAGAGCGGTCAGTTTTTCAATCAAACTTTCATTCAAAAATCAGTTAGATAGTTTTTGATTCCGAATTTCATTTTAGTTCAGCTAAAAATATATTATTCCTTTGCTAAACTTCGATCTGGCCAGGACATTTTGAATTTTGAGTGAGATAATGGATAATCAAACTTCTATTGTCAGTTAAAAAAAAACACCAAGCCAACATCGATTTTTCATTGATTTTTTATGCAAAAGCTCCTCTTCAAAATTGCTTGAATTGAGTAGTTGCGATGGTGGCATTAAATTGCTTTTTTCTTTACGCTTGATTCCTGATTAGGACTTTTTTCTTTTTTGCTCTCTCTATCCACTAAAAAAATGTTTTTGCAGAAAATAAAAATGTTTTCACAAAAGAAAAATTCTCATCCCAAAACAATTCAGAGCCAATTTTTCGTTCAAAATTTCCAGGATGCTTTGCCTTTTCGCAAACTATGATTTCTCTGCTGTGCATTCTCACGCTGGCTCAAATTTTCCTCAGAGTTGTCATTGCTTACGGCGATTCCCCGTTTTTCTACAAGGAATCCCCACGACGACATACAATTTAACTTAAGTAACTCTTTCTCCGAATCAGACGAAAATTAAATTTTTCTGTGAATCAAATCATAAAGAAAGCAATTTTCTTCAATAAGGACGTTCGCAAACTCAGTGACCAGAAATTCCATCAAAGAAGCATGTTCAAACAATTTAACGGAGCAGGTTAATATTTTTATTTTTCATGTTCTTATTAATGTTCTAATTTAATGTTCTAATTTTGAAAATGGAAACTGACAATTTCTTTCAGTCCTGCGAACACTTTAGAGTGCTAGGCTACATCTGAATTTGAAAGCGTAGAAAGGCCCCGACTGACTTCTTTTGCCATAATAACCGTCTCAATGTTTCAATCTTTCATTTTTTTATTGCTGTTCAGCTCCAACATGGCCTTGTTCAAAGTTTTCAATAATGCTGGGCAGCCTCCTCTGCAGCAGCAACTTTAAATACTTGTTGAACTTCCAGCCTGGTCGTTCTGTTTCGCGGTAGTTTCTTGGGAGTTTACAACTTCTTGCTATTCAACTGTTCAACGATCTTACCATCATTAAACTTTCTCTTCACAGGAATTTGGCCAAGAGTTTTTTCTGTCTTAGTTAGGTTAGGGACCTTCACAATCAAAGGAATTTGATTTTCATTTGAAGCCTTGAAAATGAAACTGGAGATTTATCAGAAAGGACAGGCGTACTGCTGAAGATTCGATTCAGATTATCAAGTCCAATTTGAGGCAGCTCCTCTTCAAGTGAACAGTTATTTTCTTAGTTCTCCAAGGAATTCTGCCTACGCAGCGTTTTGTCTGCGCCAATAATCAAGTCATTGGTGAATAATATTGACGGAAACCTGGTGCGTCCCTCAGCTTCTTGTTCGATTTGGAGTAGCGAAAACTCGTTTTTCATTTGCTCTCACGTACGACTCGTGACCATTAGCTTTAAGTTGAGCTTCAAACCTTGTACCGCCATAGTTAAAATGCACAATTTGGCCCTCCTATTAAGCAAATATTATCAACTTTTCTTCAGAAATTTAGAATCATAGACGTTGAAGCTAAGAGCGGTCGGTTTTTCAATCAAACTTACATTCAAAAATCAGTTAGATAATTTTTCATTCCGAAATTTCATTTTAGTTCAGCTAAAAATATATTATTCCTTTGCTGAACTTCGATCTGGCCAGGACATTTTGAATTTTGAGTGAGATGAATGGATACTCAATTTTCTATTGTCAGTTAAAAAAAACAACAAGCCAACATCGATTTTTCATTGATTTCTTATGCAAAAACTCCTCTTCAAAATAGCTTGAATTGAGTAGTTGCGAAGGTGGCATTAAATTGCTTTTTTTCTTTACGAGAAGAAAAATTCTTTATTTTTTTCTTTAAAGAAAAATCCAAACCAGTTTTTTCGAAAGCATACCGATGCTATTCGAATTTAATGGTACCATAGGAACAAAGAAATCAGCTAACAGCAAGTTTATCGTTGTCAGCCAAAAGCAATGAAAAATTATTTGTAATCAAAATACAACATTCAGGGGGTAGTCGTGAGTGTGAATCCCACAAAAGAAAATCCATAACCCCAAAACATAAATTTTAGGGGGTAGTAAAGAGTGTGAATCCTACGAACCGATTTTTGTGGACTTATTCGACGCTCGGGTTTAAATCTCGCGGAAAAAAAAGATAAATCAGTTCCGGTTGATGAATCAAGCTAGTTCGAGTCTAAAGATACCCAAGAAATAGAACCAATACAATTGTTATCAAAACCACAGATCTCAGGGGGTAGTCGCGGTGTGAATCCCAGGCCCCCGTTTTTGGGGACTTTCGACATTCAATCAAAAATAGATAACCCACTTTTGAGAAGCCTTCTTTTCTTTCATTCTAGAAAATCAAAGATCGAAAGTTTCATTGTAACAGAGGTTATAGTCAGGAGTACATTCATCGCATATTTCAGTCAAAGTCCCACGATTTTCTTGATATGAAAGTGATATTGATAAAAAGGAGATGTTTAGAGTTGATGTGATTTAAAATTAAAATCGATACGGATTAGATTTCTTCAATAAAAACAAGCGAGATTGACATGATTAGAATTAAATTCGATATGGGTTAAATTTCTTCATTACGAACACGGAACTTGACACAAGATTGATGTGGTTAAAATTTAAACTCGTCCTGCTCCCCAACCGCAATTTTTACACAATACTTGAAGATTTTTTGGCCATGGCAAGCATATTTGGTCTTCATACTTAACGGGTACTCGGTGAACTATTTCGTTTCATTCGAACATTTTGAATAAGTTCAACAAAATCTTAACTTGCGTTAATTCATTCTTGCTTTTGTTTAAATTTGATTTACCCTTACTGGTGACCGTTGATACAGGCAACCATTTAGAACAATTTCCCAATAATGGACTTGAGAGGCCGTGATAAATGTTTTTTTTTATATCCCTTTCAAACATTTCAATTGCTATGTTTGTGAAAGCACATGGCTTTTTTGAAGCGTGGTGCGTGCGATTGTTTTGATTAGATGAGGTTTACCGACACCAACACCACCACGCAAAAAAAACAGCAGCAATTCTTACTAATGATTCCACAAACAGAAGCTGCACGAACCCGTTTAAAATGCCAATTTCACGGTTCTTTCTTGCAGCTACAATTTGAGCAGCCATAGCGATGCCCGAAAGGTTACCATCCATTATCAACAAGCTTTAGCGGCCACACCGATGCCTGTTGCGTCTACAAGCCATTATGAACGATTAAGAGCAGAGATAGCGATGCCAGAACGGTTACCAGCCATTATGAAAGATCGTTAGCGGCCACACCGATGTCTGAGCTGATTTTGTTGTTGTTTTGTTGTGTTGTGAGCAGGCTGACCACTTGATCGATATTGGTGAAGTCCCATTTGTACCAAGGTTCATTTGTACCAAAATGAAAAATCGGTCCCATTCGTTCCAAAATTATTCGTCTCGTTCTCTGATTGGTCGAATTGTGAACCAACGAGTTATTACATTAGTTTTCTACTATTCAAAGAGAAGAAAATTAAACAGCAGAATAGTGAGCGCCGCAGTCGCGCCAACGTCTTGCGAGCTTGTCAACAGAGGGTAGGACTCTATACGAAAATAAGAGCCGGTTACAAAACGTCTAAGTTTTGGCCGGCATACGTGCCACCGGCGACCTTAAACCAAGAGCTTAAAATAGTCGGCTGAGTAGTCTTAGACCAATTGAATTTTTTTTGGTACTAACGCGATTGATTTTTTATTTTGGTACAAATGGGACTGATTTATCGTTTTGGTACTTGTGAATACCCACCTCGATATTGTAGCGAATGATCGCTAGTAGTCCTTGTTTGGTAGATTTCATTTCAACTTGGGGGAGTCAAAGCGTATTTAATTAAATTGAAATGCTATACAGTTGCTTGTTTTTTTGAAGTACGCGATGAACCGATGAACGAATCGCGTTACGAAATTGTTAATGGAAGAGGTTAAGTTGTTCAGTAGTTCATAAGTTGATCAGCAGGCTGGAAAAGACCAGCGGAAAACAGTGGACGTAAAAGTGGGTAAACAACTGATCAGACTAGACAAAGTACAGACGGACACAGAAAAGAAAGACCAAGTGCAGACGAAGTTCTGAACCACTTACCAACAAAAATAGTCTCACTTATCAACAAATAGCGCCACTGGATAACAAAAGTCTCAGTTTTTCCGCTCAACGGAAAAGTAACCAAGTTTCGCCGTGACATTTGCCGAGATTTAAAGGACAAAACTTGGTTGTTCGTAATATTGAATTGCGTGATTAGTTGTTTGATTTTTGATTTCAATTTAGATATTTGTTAGCAAGCTCTGACTAAGAGAAACAGTAATAGAAGGTTTGAATAAATTTACATCTAGCAAACGATGTATCTAAGCATAAGAGTGATCACACGCAGTGTGTCACTCGATAAGGCTGATCACACGCAGTGTGTCACTCGATAAGGCCAAGCCGGTGACCTTGAACACAACTGGTATATAAATCAGCTGCATGGCTGCAAAAGACAATGAATTAAATGAGGTACCAAAAGTCGCCTCATCACATTCCCTGCGGAAGGGAAAAATTTTTTTTGGAACACCCAAATTTTTTTCTTTAAATAAACAAACTGCACCCCTATAGCATTATATAGATAGCGCCCCTATCCCGCAAAAATGCATGGTGATGAAATAATGATTACATAAGGAAGTTTTGTAAAAGTTTTGAAAGTGATTTCTCAACAACAATCAATTTCCGTCTTGAGTTTTATCAAATGAGGAGGAGAATGGCGCCTCCGGCGAAGCCAGGTGAGAACGGTCCCGAATGAGTGGCCGCCGTTTAGGTGACTGCGAGGACGGTAAAACACTCTGAGAGGGTAAGTCGCCAGCCTCTTCCTCCAGTAACGTGTCTTCTTCCACCGTTTTGACGGAGTGTCGTAATGGGTCGCCGAAGAATTTCGTAGCCTTCTTACTACGAGATGAGGTCTTTATAGCCTCCGAATCATCCACTACAGGTTGAGCTGGGAGAGAAAGAGATGGATACGACGAATATGATTCTGTATATGCACTTTGTGCGGTTTGAACTGGACCCTCAGGAACGACGTCGTCGGGTGAAAGATGCTGTGAAACTGCAATCGTGGCTGCAGGGTCAACGGACTGAGTGATGGGCGATAGAGAGACAAAAGTATCCATTGGAGACTGGCCCAGAGTGAAAGATGAGTCACCAAACGTGACTGGCAGTAAATCGTCATGTAACCGTGGTCGCTTCTCCATTGGGGTAGATTCCCGAATCGCCTGCAAAGTGTTCTGGCCAGAGGGACCCTCACTAGACGAATCATTAGTAAGATCCACCACCATCGGTTGTGACACACTAGTGTCATCTGGACGTTTCTCAAGCAGTGTCGGATGAGACGAACGGGTAACTGGCTTTTTCCCCCCCACTTCGTGAAGATGGTCCTGATGTTTGGAGGCGATCACCTAGTGTGCTGTGGGTTGCTGAAAAGTTATTACTGAAGTTAGGCTTAAGACAAACATGGTTTTTCCGATAAACTTTTCCCTTGTCAGTAACATAAGTGTGATCGGTGATGCGAGTAATTTTGAATTTCGCAAGCTTAAAAAGAGGTTTATCAGACTGACGGTCTATAACTTTCCGAAACACTCTCACGCGGCTAGGATCGGATAAAAGAAGAGTTTCCAATTTACTTGTTTTGGACTGTCGACGGGGTTGTAGGGTCGGTAAACGACGAACATTATCCTGAGCCCCCGGAGGCGTAGTAGTTGAACGATCTTCAGCAAAGCAGAGTGTTTTGCGAGAGAGGCCTGTTTTTGGTGAATGAGCCAAATCGGAATGGCGACTCGACAGCTCTTGAAGAACCCGCTTTCCCCCATCCGGCGGAAGGTTTCTCTTATGCTGTGTTCAATTGTTAGCCGCCCGAGCAAGATCCGCTAGCGCTTTGTAAGGCTCACTCTCAGCAATATTTCCCTCCAGTGAGAACATGGGGTTGAAACGCGGGGCAATCTGAGGACTGAGGCTGCCTCTTGGCACCACCTTGGCACGATCACGACTGTAGTCCCGGCTAGCAATTTGATCCGGCGTTAAGAGGTTGCGCTCAATTCTTTGTGCTGAAGTATCAGAATGAACTATATTATGAAAAGCTTGTGACGATTCAGTATTGGGCTAACGTCCGAAATGCAATTCAAAAGGCGACTTCTTAAGTGTAGAATGATTACTCTTACGAATTTCTTCTATTATTCGATGGAGTACCTCTTTAAAATTACCAAAATTAGGATCAAGTTGCTCCGTGCCCAACTTGCGTTTTATAGTCTGTATCGTACGTTCAACGAGACCAGAGCCTCGATGGTCTCCAACGGGAGAAAGGATATGTTTAATACCTCTACTAGAACAAAATTGTTGCACTAAGTCGTTTTTAAACCCAGAACCATGATCAGTCCTGATAGAATGAGGTAAACCATGAATTCGGATATAAGATTCAAGAAATTTTGTAACCTTTTTAGCCCCAGTGGTTTCCGTAATAAGTACGGAAGGAAATTTCGAGAAGCGATGAATAGCTACTAAGAGGAATATCTTCACACCTTTGTCATCCAAAATAGGACCAGCAAAATCTAACTGCAATTCCTGATTTGGCCCCGTCAACTGAGGTAAAGATTGAGCGGTATGAAAAGTTTTAACAGGCTTTAGGTTCTTACCATACAATGTGCATTCGCGGCACTTCTCGTAGGTATCGACAATCTGTCGGTTTAAGAACGGCCACCAAATGTACTCTGAGGCTGACATCATGGCCTCTTGTCCAGGATGTGACCGATGAAGGCGGGCGAGGACAGCTTGCCTCAAAACTTCTGGAATGGCCAGTTTATTGTCAATTATCACACAATTATTGACAACCACTGCCTTGGGCCAAAACTGAGCCATGTAGGCTCCGAGTTTATTGAAACTAGTAACGTCCTTGTTGATAATAGCCCGTTTCATCGGGCCCAGAAATCGATCTTCCTCCGTGAGCTCAGCCAAGAGATCGGCGTCGAACAACCCTGGTAGTCCCACCATTTCTTTCTTGGACTTTGAGAGGATAGGTTTTCCACCGTTGATAGCAAACACGCCAACTTTAGCAGCAGTTTGGATTTTCCCCGGTCTTGATAATCGGCACCTCCTCATGGCCTCCAATAGTTGGCTGTGTCCCTCCTTTCTTGAGGCAGTCCTGGCAGCAACAAATCGAGTCTTCGCCGCACGCTCTCTGGTCCGATTATGTTGGCGCACCTGATCCAGGCGAGAGATTCGTCCTACTTGACGAGATCTCACTGTAGGGCGTGGGCTCGGCTGTCTAAAGCTCGGGGAACTCAAAGTGAAATTTTTCACAAATGAGAGGAGGTCTGCTTGTTCCGCCGTCGAGTTGTGCCATGGTTGTAAGTCAGTAGGATGAGCTTGTTGAGAAGGTGATTCGTCGCCAGTATGTTGAGGAGCGGTATCTGGTAGTACAGTAGAGTGAGAGGGATTCATGTTAAAGTTATGAGATGAGTTTAGTGAATGAAATAAAGATGAGAAGAAAGAGTTGCGAGTATCTTTTAACAATTCAGGTCGGAGACAATGATTCAAAGCAAGCGAAGCCGGTCTACAATTATTAATTAGCATACCGGTTTCTGATTGGTCAACGCTGGAACAGCATAGCTCGACGCCCTCACTCGGTGAGAGACTGAATGCGCGAATTTGCATAACGTGATTTGATTGGTCGAAAGAGCAATTTGATTTCCGAGTTAGAGGCACAACGCCCTCTTGCGACGGGGAACATAATTTTTTGTCCGAATAAACCACATTGAATGAATTAATAAATGACAAGGCCAAATTAAAAGCCTCAATAGACTTTACAACAAAAAGTTCATTATAAATTGTTGGTGCTGGAGCTGTAAATGTTGGATAACGAGACAAATAGTCCACAATGCCTAACGTAACCCCTGGGACATGAATAACTTCAAAATCAAACGGTAATAACCGGTCCGCCCAACGCGAAAGGCGCGACTGATAGGACTTGTTATTATAGTTTTCACTCAGTGCCGAAGTAATAGCTTTGTGGTCGGTTAATACTTGAAAACGATTGCCCAACAAGTACGTACGAAAATGTTCGCACGCCCAAACGATCGCCAACAACTCGAGTTCATTCGTACTATACTTCGTTTCAGCATTATTGAGAAAACGCGAGGCAAACGCAGTTGGAGCCCAAACTCCCGGCTCGATCTCCTGTTCCAGACATGCTCCTAACCCGTTATGACTAGCGTCACATTTTACACGAGGTTTTTTTTGAAGAGTCATAGTGGAATAAATTGGGAATTTTAGCCACCAGATTTATGATACTCTTCAAGGCGTTATCTTGTTCCTCCCCCCATCGAAAAGACTGTTTGTTACATGCCTTTAAAGATTCTCGAAAATGAACTGTATAAGTATGTAGGTCAGGTATAAATCGTTGTAGATGATTTAACGTTCCCATAAACGAGCTGTTTCTGGGGGGCTTAAGTGATTGAATCGTGTCAATCTTTGAAAATTTTGGAGAGTACCCGTTCTCATTTATAACGTAACCTAACCAAGTTAATTGGTTTACTGAGAATTCTCACTTACTAAACCTCAATGCCCAGCCTTCTGTATCGAGCCGCTGCATCACTTTCTCGACCAAATTATTATGTTCTTGGACATCTCCCTTCGTGACTACTAGAATGTCGTCCAAGTAACAGATTACACTTTCCAGTCCTTGTAAGGTACAATCCATCGCCTTCTGAAACTCGGTCGGCATGTGAGTCAATCCATAGAACCCCGTCTTAAACCGATAGGTTCCCGTAGCATCCCCACACAAGATATTGAAATTACAATGGCTACTGGTAACTGACGACAATGGTAACTGGCTGAAAGCATATTTCAAGTCTAATGAGGTAAACCAAACTTTGCCAGGTACGTCTTTGGTGATTATTTGAGCCGCCGAATCAATAAGCTCATGAATATTTGGCATCTGGTATTTATTCTTCCAAATCTGCGCATTCATCGGCTTAGCATTTAAGGCAAGTTTTATCGAGCCGTCCTTCTTGGCTGTCAGTACAATAGGTGCTATGAAATAATCGGTCCTACATTTATCCAGTTTCTCAATGTGACCTTGTCTCACCAATTGTTTAATCTCATTAGCGACTCTATCCTGGATATGAATCGGAACTTTACGTCCTTTAACATGACGCGGTACCAGAGGATACTTAAAATTGATAAACACTTTGTGGTTTTTGGATCTTCCTAATCGACTAAACACATGCATATTTCTTGGCGAAGAAGGAACTCCAATAGTCGGAGGTCGGATCTTGATCCTTAACTTCAAGCTGCTGAACGTGTTCTGCCCTCAGTTGGGTAGTCACCACACCCAATTGATCTTGCAGGTCTTAACCCAACAGATTTCGTGTTCGGTTCTCGGAAACAAGCCTCCTCTACTTTCCAACCACTAGACGAGATCGGTAGGCAAACTGAGCCGAGAAGACGAATGGGTTTTTTATTATAATCGACATACAGAGTATCTATAGGGTATCGTGCAATATCTCGGAATTGAAGGACGGGTTACGTTGTAGTATTAAATCGCAAGTCCGTTTATTGAGGAACGAGACCGGACTTCCAGTGTCGACAGTCGAATAGAAGAAACTCGACCCCGTACGCAGCTGGATACTAAGGCTTCTCGGTTTCCCTTTGTTTGACTTGAGGAGCTCAATACTATCTACCCTGACAGCACTTTCTAGCTGCAGCACACTGTATTCCGGTTCACTATCATAATCGGCATATATGAAGTTACAATCGATTAAGGGGTCTGTCGCTTCCTCACTATCATCAACCAAGTTAACACGCCGTCTTGATGAGTTGCAACATTTGGCAAAGTGGCCTCGTTTCTCGCAAAGGTTACATGTAACCTCTCGAGCTGGACACGACCTTCTGTGTTCCGGGCTAAAAGAGTTACCACTGAAATAGCATGCTTTGTTGCCTTTGTTACTTTGTGTGTATGGTCGATTGGATTGGTTCTGAGGAGTATTCCGTTTTCCTCTAGACGACTGTATTGAGAAAGTGGGCTCTTGTTTAACCTTTATAATGCTGGAAAACTGGTTGTGTGGGAGTAGTTTTTGAAACTGAGCCGACGTGCTAGCCCCCTTTTCACACTCCAAAGCGAGTTTAAAAGTATCATCCAAGTCTACTCTTGCCTTAATCAATTGCTGTTGAACATCCACATCACGGATTCGGTCTATGAAAAGATCTTTCAGAGTATCCCTCTCTTGAGCATAGGGCCAATTACACAAGGCTATCTGAGCACTGCGGCGAGCGTAAAATGAAGAAAAAGTATGGTTTTCCAACATGAAGATAGTGTTATACAGTTTAATACGCTCAACAGTATAATCGCGTTCTATCTTGAATAGTGTTTCGCAAGCATTATGTAAGTCACGAAAAGGGGTAACACTAATGTCCTTATGCGGATAGGAGTCTGCGAAACGTCGTTTCCCTTCGTTTCCCAAAGCGAAAAACAATCGTGACTTCAGTCGGGCCTCGGCTTCGTGATAAAACCAGTTCAGGCCTATCCTAGGACCTTTCCGTCTGCACTCAATATTCAACACATAAACTCGACGAACTGCTGCCTGATCTCTGAGGACTCGGGCATTGGCCTCCGCAGCGTCTTCCGTTGCACCTACAGTCTCAGCTCTCGGAGGAGGTTCGTCAATGACCTCCGCGGGTTTTATTAATAAATCCTGAGGATTTATATTATCTTTCAGCCCAACTGCCAGGAAGAATTGTCCAATCCAAGATTCCCAAAGGAACGGCGGGTTGATCGAAGGTTTTGCGCAAAAAAGAGGAAACCTAACAGGTCAGTCCTGTCTTCATTCACAGGAACTGCTGGCTGCGCCATGACATTTGCCGAGATTTAAAGGACAAAACTTGGTTGTTCGTAATATTGAATTGCTTGATTAGTTGTTTGATTCTTGATTTCAATTTAGATATTTGTTAATCAAGCTCTGACTAAGAGAAACAGTAATAGAAGGTTTGAATAAGTTTTCATCTAGCAAACGATGTATCTAAGCATAAGAGTGATCACACGCAGTGTGTCACTCGATAAGGCTGATCACACGCAGTGTGTCACTCGATAAGGCCAAGCCGGTGACCTTGAACACAACTGGTATATAAATCAGCTGCATGGCTGCAAAAGACAATGAACTAAATGAGGTACCAAAAGTCGCCTCAACACAGGCCGGCATACCTGCCACTGGATAAGCTTGACTTCTGAATACTTTTGTAACGCCGGCAATTGTTTTGCTGAATTTCGTTTCCTCATTGAACATTAATCGAGAAATTGGTTCAATTGTGGATTGTTGTTTCGTTTGCTTGCTTGCAGTGCTTTGTTTGTCTGGTTTTGCAAGTGGTGCGAAGCTCCGCTTCTCCTCGGTGTAATCAATTGTTTGAGCGTTTGTTTGCATATATGAGCAAAAATATTCACTCAGAAAATCTACAGATTTCACAAAACAACGTTCAAAACATTATTCGAAAACCCCATTATTTACTTGCTGAATACTTTCAAAAAATATTTGTTTAAATTGATTTCAAAGTGTTTCGTTTCTGCAACACCTTTTATTTGCTGTGAATTATTTGAGTTCGAAAGTGTAAAAATTTTTGTCACTTTATTTGAGGCCCACTAATCATAGAACATTTTAGTTTTGTATCTCCTTTATTTGGCGCTTCAGTGAGTCTTACAAAGCATGCTAGCCTTCAATTTCTAAATTTTTTCAGGTTAAATTCGATTTCATTTGCATTTTTCAAAAAATAATAATTTGATATTCAAAGTTCTTTGTGGAATGAAAGACTTATCTGTTAATCCAGTTTTCTCAAAGTTCCTTGACACTTTTCCAACACTCTTCTGGCTATGTTTCTGAGCCAACAACGAGTCAATTCTGCATCTTCTTCAAATGGTGGTTTCTCCCATTAAAAAGGTTCAAATCTTAATTGTTACGAACGCGTCACTGATAGTGACCGGAAAGAAGTGTGTATTAACTTTTCTTTGCCTCATATTTTGACTGCCTTAAGAAAATCTTTACCATGTTATCATACTGCAGCATTTTCAGCCCTGATTCGAAGTTTCGAAGTAAAAACTACAAAGTTACTCCAGCTTCGAGAAAAATTGTGTTTCTGTTCAACTCATGTATTTGCAGAATGACACCATACTCTCACTTCGATTGGTGCTCAACTTTTGCTGTTTTGGAACTATCTCAATCGCGCCTTACTGAAAAGACGAACAAAGATAGGCGAATCAATTTTGAAAAATTTTTAAAAAAAATAGTTCTATTTTGAAAGATCGTGCTGACTCGGTATATTTTTTATAGTTTTGGGTAATAAACGTAACTAGTTTAACACTTGGTTGACTTGTGCATTGATTTTTTTGATTTTTGAAATTTTTTGTGAGATAATTGATTTTTTTTTTAAATCAAACGGTCTGGTTCACATCTTCTTAGTTACTTGCACAGCAAAAGGTTATCCTTGTTATAAACCTGTTTTTTGTAGCTCGTCGCCTGAGTGTCATTCTCGACCTTCTTTCGGATTTTTTTCAAGGGGTTTTATGCTGACTCTACATTTGACATGGATTGCGATCAAGTATTCTGTCGCAGGTTTCAGACATGGTTCAATTGTGCTCTATATGAAAATCGTTTTGTTGCCGCTAAGTTTATTTAACAAGCGGTTTAAATTTAAGGTTTACATTAAACGTGAAATTGAAATTGTAAATAGATAGCTGATTTTCTGTAGGATTCTATGACTGAGTTATTTTAAAAGCACGATAACGAATGATTATTTCTCTTGGATGATGTGTATGATAAACCTTAGTTTCCCGAGCACTTATTACGGCAAATATGCTTAATGGTATCAATAACGCGAGACTAGCGTAATATGGCTTTTGGAGCATTCTGTACTGAAGTTTCTACTTGGTTTCTGAGAATCAGTTTTTCTCACTTATTCCGCCCAAATTAGTTAGAAGAGCACCATAAATGCTGAAAATGTTAATGAACGCGTGTTGTGTTGTTCAAAATGTATTGGCGAGGTATTTAATTTCAACCAAGCATATTGCTGAAGTAATAATTAACAATTATCCCGGCTGCTTGTCTGGGTGATGATACAATCAAACTGATGCTTTCAGTGTGTTTGCATGTTCACCTTATGCTCTCAAAGATTGTGAGTTCTGTTTATGTGAGATTATATTTCATAAAATGTATCTGTAAGCTCGTTGATCAAATTCAAGCTTTTGCAATGAGTCGTTTTCAAGTAGCAAAAACTATGATGAGATATATGCAGATATTGTTGAGGGGACCGGATTTCGAAAAAGAAAGAATCGAAGAGACAACTAGTAGGAAATGGAGCACGTTTTTCGTACTTACTTGAACTGCTGAATAAAAGTGGCAGTTATGGGCTTGATTGGTCGGAGGTATCGGTATAGCGCCATAAGCGGCTGAACAAACGCTATAGAAGTCTTGCTGAAGCGTAAGGAAGTCCGTTCGTAACAACCGAAAAATTCCGATTCCAAAGAGACATATTGGTTGATGACCTTCATTCTAAGCCAGAGAGTGTGAATCAGTTCGCACGAGATTTTTGCACGACATTCAGAAAGTTGTAGACAATGTTTTCAAATTTTTCTAAAAGTTATCTGAAAGAACTCAAGTTTGCGGTTTAGATTTTTAACTAGTTTTTGATACGTTTTTAACAAAAAGAAGGTCGCTTACGATCTCTTGGCTATACTGAAATTGAAACGTTTTTTGGGCGCCGCTTTAGGCATTGAAAATTAGAAAAAAAAAGATGAAAACAGCGAGTAATGAGTACGAACAATATTCAGGGCGGCCGAGGCTCTTCAACCCCCCCCCCCCCCCCAAAGCATGAGCATCATTTTTTTATGGTGTAACTAGTGGTTTTACAATGTTGAGTATGAAGACCACAAATGTTTGTCATGGCTTTGTTATTTCGTAAGCCAATTTAGCATTGAAAAACGTGAATGACTCCTAGTTTCAAAAATGGTCTTTTTCTGGTTTTTCAGCGGTATTAAAAAATTCATTTGATCAAATAAATGGGTAAGTTTCAGAAAAAGGGGCCGATCCTTATCAAAATGTGATATATTTTTTTCTTCAAAATTCGAAAGATGAAAAATTGTCCAATTAACTTTTTTGGTTTGTTCTTTTATAATTTTCCTATCTGTTGGCTATGATTAAGAGTGAAAAGTAGAAAGATTTATGTTTGCAAAAATTTTTCGCTTCGACCACTGAAATCGGGCAAGAACTTTGTATGTGGTTGTTTTTCATCCAAAATTACCACAACTGAACCTCAGATAGTGCCGAGTTGTTTGTCACGTGAGAACACTTGTGGTTTTCACATGTGATTTTATTGATTAATGTTCTAAAATTTCGAAGAAATAACTTCTCGTAATAAAAAAACCGGTTTGAATTTTTGCTTTTTAGAGCACCAATCAGTGATTAGTTGTCTATGGCTTAACTACCAAGCGAATTTTCGTCTGTGTTAAAAACCCAACTTTTGTCCTAATTGATGATTAAATTAATGAATATACAGGTAGTTCAGTTCCATGAATCTAGATTGACATAATGCACATCCATGTTAAGCTTAAGATATCCACGAGCAAGATTGAGTAGCTCTAGTCTTAAAAGTTTTGTGGCTTATTTCTATTCCAAGCACAGATGAAATTTCCAAGCAATAGCTTGTAGTTTCGTAATCCAAACTACAAGCTATCAAAATAAGAATTGGCACCGCGAATGATGGGTATCGGAAGAGAATGGATTTATTGCTAAATAGTTTTCGCAGAATATAATATCAAGAACTGCAATCAGAAATGATGTAACGTTGCTGTTTTAAAAAATGGAATCAAAGTTAAAGGCAGGCACTGTAAGCTGATTTTCTGATTTCATTTGAGTGCTGATTTTTAAGAAACACAAGGGTCTGCTGTCTTATCGGAATTAATCGTAAAAATGTTCCCTTCGTATAAATTTCACAACTTTGACGAGACAGTTCAGATGTTCAACGGAATTTTTCAAATTTGCGGCTGATGTTTACATTATAGCATCATCTGCTCAAAATTGAAAACTCAGCTCAAGAGATGGAAACAGAGCTCGGAGAGGTAAGAATATATGCTGAAGACTAGAGGACATGGATTCTTGTTGAACACCATAATTCACAAATTCAGTCCAAGTTACTATATTGCTAATTATGACTGCTAACTATAACAATTCTAATATATAACAATTCTTTTAAGGTTCAATTTAAGGTTTAAGACAGTGTACTAGTATCTCATCAGATAAAGTACCAAATGCAGCTTTGAGATATAAAGCCAGTAACATAACCGGACGTTTTATTGGAAAGACGTTGGTTGAAAACTTGAAAAAAAAATCATTTTTTTTATTTAGCATCAATTTGTAACCAAAAACTGTTTCATCGACATTAAAGGGCAGTAAGAGTATTCAAGATTTTGCCCTGGTCCAAACAAATAGCTTTGTTTTATTGTTCATTTTAATATCATTTGTTTTTGTATTAAAAATTGTTATTGAAAAAAAAATCTTTTCTTTGCGCATATTGCTAGATTATTTATCAATTTAAATGGGCGCGTCTTACTGCAAGTTTTTATCCGTTATTTTTATTCCTTTCTGGTTTTTATTCTAACTCGTTTTTTTGAAAAATTTGTTTTTTTTTGTTTTTCCATTCCTTATTGAGTTTATTAGGACAAAAATTTAAAAAACCGCTCCGAAATAGTTCGATTTTTTTTTTCATTTATTGAGACAAAAACTTGAAAAACCGCTTCAAAATAGTTTTTTTTCACTTTTTTTTTCTTATAATAACTCTAGTTCACTCGAATAGAGGATTGATGCGCCTTTCCCATTTCATGTACTAAATTGAATGGTTCGATATCAGTTGTTTGCAACTTGTTGAAAATAATAAGATGATTTTCGTTTGTTTCTACATGATTTTGGATAAATAAACTCTTCTTGATATATTGGTTTTTGTTCTTTCGAGTAAAAAACCTTCATTGATTTCATATTTCCAACCATTTTAGATTTAAATGAAACAAGTTTACGCGTTCAGTTTATTTCAAACTTAACCGTTTCATTTAAATCTAACGCAGGTTTTTGCTAAAACATCTTCCAAAAGTATGATAAAACAGTTAGTAGAATCGGTCTTATAATTTAGATTTTTTTCTTATTGAATTTTTAAAAATATTGATAAAGTAACTCAGTTTATGCATATTTCTATCATTTTTTTGGTAATATTGAAAATTCTAAGACTTGTTACGGATCAGCTTACAAAAGTTTTTTTTTCTGTTTCTCTGCTTCTGGAGCCATTCTGGTCTTAGACGACCATTCTGCTTATTGTTCCGCCTCCACTTTTATTGCCTATACACCAATTTTATATTCAATCAGAAGTTTCATTTAAATTGTTTATTTACGCTTGCAGTTTTTTTCCAGGGTAACAACTTGTTTGATAGAATCACTTGGTACCTTGGTTCATAATGAATTCAAGTTTCTAAGCGTCTTTGGCACACTTAGTCTGGAGGCAACTATACGCCACGAACAGCAAAAGTACTGGGTTCGAATCTGGGCAGGGCTTTTTTTTCAAACGGGATATATTCCGTTTCAAAAAATATCGGATTATTATTTTTCTGTTTATGTTTTGTCGGCTTAGTCGCCACATCTTAAATTTTTGTATGCTGATTGCAGTTTAATTTTGGTTGCTTTTTATGTTTTCATTTGATTCTGCAATTCGTAATTCTACTAAACTTTACTCCGTGTATTTTCCTTTTTTACTTAATCGTTTTTTTTTGCTGCTCGCGAATCGTTTTTTTTTGCTGCCCGCGTGTTTTTCTTTTAGGTTTCTAATAGTGTTTGATATACTCCTACATATTGTAATTTTACTTATCTTGATTTCGTATTTCCTTCTTTGTTTTTTGTTTCGCTAAAAAATTTCGTCGGCCCAAAATATTTCGGCCTAATTTTTATGGGCTTAATGACCCAATTTCAGGTCGTTTCAAGGGAAACACAATTTTAACACTCCCTTCCGCTCTTCTCATGTTGGTTGTTTGTTTAACAATCGGTTTGTTGAAATTTCTTTTTTTTGTTACGGAAATTCATTCCGAATAATTTTCTGATTTTCAAAAAATTGGTATCAATAGAAAAACCGCTTACTTTTTTTGTGCCTGCATACTCCCTTATAGTCCTTTTTCACTTAACCCCTCTGTCTACAGCCTTCGAAAAAGTCTTTGCGCGAATATTTTGACCCCTATTTTGATTTTTTTCCGGTTTCTCGAAAATTACCATTCTCAAATCTGAGTTTTTGGTTTCATTGAAAAGAATTTTCACACTATAATTTTACATTTAAATTCATGGCCCTCAAAAGAGTCAAGTTTTTGATTTTTGACCAATTTGTGAATCCTTTTGACTTTTCTCGAAAACTAGCGTCTCGAGTCTGATATTTTGGGTTCAATGGAGATAATGAGTAGCAGGATAAAAAAAAATAATGAGTAGCAGGATAAAATAATATCGCCCTCGGAAAACTCAAACTTTTGATTTTTGGCCGTTTTATAACTTTTTACCCTTAAGATTAGCAAGGGTATTGCAACCGGATGCCAGATTTTTTCCCGTAAACAACTGTCGACGGAATTCGCACGTGTTTTTGTAAATGTAAATGCAGTATGTTCATCCTAGGTTAGGTATGAGCCTTGTATGATTGTTATGAGTTCCTTTATGAGTTATATTAGTATTTTTTGTGCTAGAAATTTTCGGTATTTTTTCGGCTTTAATTCCGTCAGCTCATTTTCCGAAAATTTTTTTTTTCAATTACTCTTTGTTGGTTTTTATCAGAATGGTTGAAGTCTCAGAAATTATTTTGAACAATTCCCAATTATTTTCCCAGACCGTTCATAATAAAAGTTAAAAGTTAAGAAATGAAAAAAAGGTTCGAATTTTTTTTGAAATTTTTTCAATCAATTTTTTTGTTTTTGTTTTCAGTTTGCAAAATAACTTTATTTATAACGTTTCATGTTTTTGTTTGTTCAATCAGCTGTTTTTATTGTTTTTTTCCCGTGTAGATAATAGTGTTTATGTGTACGCAGTTTTTGTTATTTTTCACTCAAATTTTCCTACAACAATTGAAAATATGTTCTCGGAGTTTTTAGCCCAATTTGTTTTGAAAAGTAGCTGTTTCATTTAAAAACTGAGAAGCAAGCAATTCTGAATTGCAAGCAAATCAGAAATAATTAAATTCAAAACTTTTGATTACTTAAATTAAAATTGCTAAACGAGTTCGTCGTTTTGCAAAGTAATTTTGAGTTAATGTCTGTCAATTTTTTGTTCCTCCGGTTTTGCGTAGTTTCGTTCTCAGGATGAAAAAACGGAAAACAAGCATGCTTGAAGTGCTATCAAATCAAAAAATTTTCAATGTCAAATTTTTTGATAATTTTGTTGAGTATTGCTAGCGTTACTTATCATTTTTCCTCTTTCTTTGTTCGTCAATTAATAAATTGTATTATTTTTTTCTCACGTGTAGTTAATTTTGATCTGTTTTGGGTCAATTTTTTTCAAAATTACTTCAATGGCTTATGTTTTTTTGAATATTTGGTTATTTTTTCGTTTGATTTTTTGGTAACCGTTTTTCAGTCAACTTCTTGGTCTTCTCTGATCGGATTTTTTTTTGGAAATGAAAATCGGCGTTTTTTGGCTTAATAGCGGTTCAAAAGCATTCATGAACAGTGTCTAGTTCTAATTTCCTTTTTGTTTCATTCGTTTTTTCTGATCTCTTTGTTGTTGATTTCATAAAAAATAAGTTTTTAGTTTTTGAATTGTTTTGGAATTGATTTTCGAAAGTTTTGCGAAATTTCTTATTGTCAGTAGTTTTGTTTTTTAGAACCGTTCTTAAATTTGTCAGACTTGTTGTGTTTCTTATCTAATTTGTCTAGGTTTTTGAAAAATTGAATAATGTTGTTCGGTATTTATGTCTTTCATTTACAAATGTTAAAAGTAAATCAGAGCTAATGGTTTTTGGTTCTATTACCACTGGAGTTTACCAATGCAGTTTACCTATAAGTTAATTGCGTGTTTTCGGGATACTTCGATGCATAACAGGCCGATTTGAAAAGTATGTCGGAGATAGGCTGATTTTGTTGCTGATATAATCTTAAAAAATATTTGCAACATTTTTGTTATGTGATTTTTTATTTATAATTTTTGCATCGGAAATGGTGCGAAGCTCTGCTTCGCCTCTGTGTCGATTATTCTTGAAAACTACCTAATTATCTTAGATTTTGGGTTCAATCGAAATTACAGGTTGCGTGACTTTTTTTTCACACAAAAAGCTATATTTCTCGGAAGTGGCCAAATTTTTGATTTGTTGACCTTTGGACTTTTCTCGCTAAGTATGCTGCCAAATCCGATATCATAGGTTTAATCGAAACAACAGGTTGCTTAAAGCCAGCCTTTATAATTGGCTATTACCAGTTTTTTTTTAAAAAGTTATGGCCTTCAAAGAAGTCAATGTTCTGAAACTTTGACAGTTTTTTGGAAACTTCTTGACTTTACGCGAAAAGTAACGTGGGGTTTCTCAGGTTGTGTTCAATCGAGAAACTCAGTTTTGAGATTCTTCTCTGCTTAAGCGGTCACAGCCAGCTTTTTGCTTAAAAATTCATGTTTTTTGAAAAGTCCTTTGACCGTTTTTTAGAATGTTTGACCGTTTTTTAGAAATTTTTTGAATTTCCTTCAAATTTACAGCATTAAATCTGAGACGAAAAGTTCAATTGAAAGAATAGGTTGCGATAATTGATCCTGCAGAAGCGGCGACCCCTTAATTTTTTTGTGAGAGAAATGACATCTTTTTGAGAAAATTGATTGTCACAAAAATTTTTTTACTCTTCTCACTTAGACAAAGTCCAACTTTAGACAAAGTCCAATTTTTGAAATCACATTTTTGGTGCCGCATCGGTATAGCAAATTTATTTAACATCAAACACGTATCTCCAGCTTTAGCTGGGCCCCTAGTTGTTTCTTATCGAGATATACGAAAACTTTGGTTCACCTAGCTTTTTCAACATTTAATTTTTTCTTCTTATGTTTCTTCTGTTTGTGTTGTATTGCTAGTAGTGCGAAGCTCCGCTTCGCCTCTGTGTCTATTACTGCCGTGTTTTCAACAAAATTTTTACTCTGGGGTGGATCTAGTAACTAATCAAATTAGTAAAAATAGGGGAGGACCCTTTGGGTCGGCAGGGGGTCGAATCCCTGAGGGAGGGGCGTCCCTAAATCCGCTGGTGCTTTAACTACTACTACTACTGCTACTACTACAACTTCTACTGTCAATGTCAAAAAGTAGTGCAGATGTGGTTGTTATTGGTGTATTTTAGGCAAATCAAAAGGAGTCATTTTATTCACTACATGTTCTAGAATTGCAGTAGATGTTCTCTGGTGCAGTGGTTAATGCATGTCACTCCTTCCCCTTTTCAAGAGGTCGGGGGGGGGGGGGTTTGATTGTGGGTAGTGCAAAAGTTTAAATGTTCAAAAGAATCTTGAAATCAACAGTTAAATTTTCCCAGCTATTCGGGGGTGGCAAGATCGAGAAGTGTACATCATTAAAACCTATCTGGCTCATTTATTTTCCAAGCAATTAATTTGTTATGAATATCGCTTAGTTTTTTTTTATCACGTAATTTTTTTTGCCGCAGGAGTTCTGTCGATTGAAGCCTAATTAACCATCTGCTGATTTGTGCATTGATTTGAAAAAAAAATAAATGCAGAACATATTTAAACCATATTGGAACCGCAAAAAATGTACCATATTGGCTCTAAGCATATGATTGTTACGAGCTTTTTCGTATATCTGAACTTTTGATGTGACTGTTATTTTGTTTTCTTTAATGGCACCGAACAATGGAGATCATTTTTGTTTTTTCGACTGTGGCGCTGGTACCTTTAACAGTTTGGTAGATGTCTTCGAGTATTTTTGAAAGCTTTCACTTTCATCTAAAAGTTGCTCCGCTAATATCACACTGCGCTTATTTTTCAATTCGTAGCTTCTTGCTGCTACTTGTAAAACAAAAAATAGTTTGGATCTAGAATACCAAATCAGTCTCGCATTAAAAGTGACTCTTTATAACTCAAGTTTCAGCTCTGACAAAAGCACCATAGAATAACGAGCATATGATAAGGAGTGGTGTATGAGTTTTGCTTCGTCTTTTTTTTATTATAAAGTTATATTATTTTTGATAAAATGGTTTATTAATTATAACAAACAAAGCCGCAAACAAATTTCTATCTTGCTTGAAAAGTTAACTGATTGAGTCGCTTTCAACGATTTTTCATATATTTTGACTCCGTTTTCTGTTTCTGTGTCCTTGTCATTGTCATTATATTGTACATAATCGGTTTGTCATTCGAACGAGATTCTTGATGCCTTCGTGGCTCTTCGGTTTCTGATGTCATCTGAAATGACCGAGAGCCGAATCCCTCGACCAATGGAATCCGAGCGACAATCGGGTGGAATCGGAGACTTTGATGGGTCCGAAGAAGATGGTCTGAGCAAGCTGCAGATGTTGAGGAATCAGTTCAGGTCCAAAATTGTGGAAGAGAAAGAGAGGAAACTGAATTTGTTGAATAAGAAACAATCTGGATCTGTTAATAAACAGAACAGAAAGGTAATAAGTTCACTACATTTGATGCTAGTTCCTTAATCACAACCAAAAGATTGCTTGTATAATTCAAATTTTTCGAAAATTATAGGCCGTAACAGTAAGTACTGTTGTCTGCAAAAAATGTATAAATGTGAGATTGTTAAAGAATCCATGTCTGATAACTATGTTTTCACGGCCTGCTTCTTTCGATTTTTACCCTTTCTCTTTCATAGTTCCGTAAAAGCGAGAATCCTAGAGATAATTTAATAATAAAAATAAATTGTTTCCATTTCAAAGATTATTCAATATACAATTGTCAATTTACGTACATCTGACATGGAAGGACATCAAAAGACCAGATAGGCCTAGTCAAGTGATGCCTTGATTAAACAATACAAGTTCAAACACCCTAGGTGCTAAGAAGTTTCAACTAAAATGTAGTATTAGTTGTCCAAACCTTACTCAATTTTTAGAAAAACAATCTATCTTTTCTTTATTATTCGTGATGTTTAAATCGCGAAAATTATGTTAAAATTGTTTTAGATTGACTGTCCTTAAGATTACTGACTGTTTCAGCAAAATCTGCAAAAAAAATTATAAGTTTTTATGATTTGTCAATCCGTACGCCTACTCTTTTAGGACTTTTGCCTGTGAAATTATTCGTTGGTTTGATTTTTAAAACCCTTTTGTGTTGCAATCTCTCAATATCTGAGTCCAAAAATAAGATTTTTAAGCATTCATATTTCAAGTTTTTATGTAAAAGCTTGGCTAACGTTTTGAATAGCTCGTATCTCTGCAATTCTTTCGCTGAGGTTATCTTGTAGGTTTCCTTAAATTATGTTACTGACTGATATCTTCGTTTTTGGGAAAGAAGTAGTGAGGCTACCTAATCCTTCTCTCTACTGGAGTTGCCTAGCAGAATTTATTTTCGAAACCTTTTTTTACTCCATTTTGATTAAAATCTTATTATTCAGTTAAAATGAGTACTGTAAATGGCACTGAAACTTCTTGTGCTGACTAGTTTTCGCACGCATCTCAAAATCTTTTTGATCTATAAATTTTTTATCATTTAATTTTGCTTGCAATCATGACCGTCCCATCAATTTCATTACACTGCCCGACAAATTCAATTCAAATCAATATATAATTTTTGAAATGCCTCAATGTAATTTTAGGTAACTATAAACGGGGTTGTCGAGGAGTTCTCGCCAGACAGCAACAAACAAGACCGACATTTGTACGGAGAAAACAATGTATACAAAGAGAGCAACGTCAAGTCACCGCAACTGGGACAGAGAATGCAGACGGATTTGGCCAAGTTCGGAGGGGGTAATCCATCCCAAAAAGAACTGGAAGTTCGGAGACGCCAGGCTATACTGGACAGTTTGCACAAAAATAGGGAGAAAAAGAAGGTTGAAAACATACCGTATAAGGCAAAAGGGTCAGTGAAAATGAGTTACAAAGGTCACTTGCCGCCAATTCCAGGAAGTGTTAAAAAGTCTAACTCAAAAACCGAACACGACTTGATGACGTCACGCGAGTCGACGAAACGAAACAGCAATCTTGGTGAGGAAGAAGTGGATTCGGAAAACAATTTGAATAGCACTGTTAGTAATAATCCCTTCGCTAGCAAACCAGCTATTATAAAACGAAAAGCGCTTCCAGGTGTCAACAAACAATCACTACAGGTTCCAGGGGGTGTAACTTCTGAGGATTCAGAAATAACGAGCGATTACAATACATCAGATAAAGAAAACACCCAGCAGCAGCTTCAGATGTCCCACAGAAATAATGAAAATCAAATACAACCGATTGCTGAAAGTGAAAACAATGCTCTAGACCGACAGCCATTGCGAGAAAGTCACTCAAGCAATAACGACAGCGCTGGTAATAGAACCCTTGGGTCAACCACCAGGTCAAATGAAGTCGCGCATACTGAAAATGCCCCGAACGAAGTTCTGTCATCAAGAACTGTAAACAAAAACGACTTGACCAGTCAGCGACAACAACTGGCTAGTGGAAATAGCCAACGTCCAAGATCGGTCACTGCGAAAGATGTTCTGGAAATAAGTTCCCAAAAAAGATATTCACAAGATTCATCAGTGCCTAGTAATTACGACCCTCAAGATCCACTGCTTGACAGTGGCTCCTCATCTCATATAAAAGTAGCCCACAATGTTGTTATTTCTGACACTATCACTGACCTTGAAAGCGGATTGCAAATTGAAAGTCAAGAAAAACAAAGACTAGATGCTTTACAGCGATTGAACAAGAAAACTAACGACGAAAGAACTCGTTCAGCTAAACGATTGGCTGAAACGAAGCCCAATAAGAAACCAGTTGATAGTTCAAGCGAGCAGAATCCTGAAGCGACCACTTTGCCGCTTAATGACGAAGACGAATCAACTGCGAGGTTAAGTGACTCTGAGATATCAGGGCAGGCCATGACGCTTCGAGAGAGAAACGACGCTGCCATGTCATCAGTGAGACGCTCAGAAAGTCACAGAAACAGTTTAATCGCTAAAAAGGGTGGAATCAAAAGCGCGTTAGTTCCTAATGACTCTAAAACGCCATCGACGTCATTAAAAATAGGTGCTACTCCCAACCAACCGAATGCCGCGGGCGGCAATGACGACTTAAAAGACACTATCAACGAAATGCGCAAAAGAGAACGAGACTTAATTGAAACTATCAAAAAACAGCAAGAGGAACTGGAGCTAGTGAGAAAACAACGTTTCCGCCAGGAGCGGATTTTCAAATCTTCTCATCACAAAAAATCTGACAAGTTTCGAAGCGAATCCGAAAGCAGCCGAGTGCTTTCAACTGAAGAGGCGAGCCAATCCGAACTGATGAACCAAAACCAGAACAACTATCAACCTGAGCTGTCTCCCAAGAAAAAACCGACCAAGGTCCGACTGCCTCCAAAACGGTCTGTTGATATAAAAGAAGATCCATATTATGCTCAAATAGCCGAAAAATCGACCCCATTGGCGATCGACATGCAAAAATGCCCGCATTGCAGTCGAAGTTTTGCACCTGAGAGGTACAATAAACACGTGGAAATTTGTCAGAATGTGCAGGCGAAGAAAAGGTCGGAGTATGACTCGACCAAGCACAGATTACAGGGAACAGGGGCCGAGATTTTTCAGAACGAGGAGAGCTCCCAAGTTGGTACCGTTTCAGTTCAGTTGCTGTTTTTGATTAACCATTTTGTAACAACGTTGAAAAGTCAAGAAAAGTCCATATTTTCTACTGAATGCCAAAATTATTTATCTTCAGCTGGCTAGAAATTTTTCAAAGTATTTTTTAAAGAAGTTGAGGGTGGTCTGGTATTCAACTGGAGCACCATTGTTCAACTGTTGCAACTTATTCAAATTAATTGCTTTCATCAAGACATTAAATTTAATTTGTTTATTTGCACAGAGTAATAATAACAATTCTCATTGTCACATGAATGATCAGAGAGATATTCAAGCGAAATTAAAAAGTAGACAAGTAGACACTGTCTGCTTTATAACTGATGAAATTTTTTTCATGAACAGTTTTTACTACCATGTTTTTTCGTCTTTTATTTTCAGAACCAGACTTGCAATGGTTACATGTGCGGTTATAGTGTCAACTTGTGTGTCAAATTACGAGTTTCTAGTAGTCTAACGTTTCTATTTTAAACAATCCTGAGTACGATATAATTGTTTAAGCTTAGAATGATCTTAGATAGGCTAAGAATAAGAATGCCTTAATCAAAACAAGACTGCTCGAATCAGGGCAAAGCCCTGAATGTTCCGACTGCCTTAAGTTTTATGGAGCAGTAATAACCTAAAAAAATTAAATGTAATAAAATAAAATAAATTTTTTTTTAATTTAAGATTTTTTTGTAAAAATCACCCCCACACTCGCCGTAAAAAGTAGTGATAGATTTCGCTCCTAAAAACAAATCAGTCATGGCAAATAAGCTGCATTCAACCAATTTGGAACGATTTCTATGACGGATTAAATCTCCGCTTACGCGTTAATAGGGCGAAGTATATCGCGCGTTAATGGTCCCAAAATGGCAATCTATAAACCCCCATAACTTGACGAAAAATGATCACATGTAAAATATCTTTTCAAATTTAAGCTCAGGAAAACAATACCTTTTGAATGATATTTAAAAATTCTGTCACAAATTTGTCGGAAGAAAAAACCACTCGAGCACAAATATTCCGTTACTTTCGTTATGAAAGTCGGAACAAAAACGATTTTTTTAAATAATGATAGGTATGATCCAAATCTATCTCTCGGCTGTGTAATTAATCTGCAATTTAGATTTGAGAAATACTTCAGGTCTATAACACTAACACTGCCCAGAACACTCACGCCTCTTCTTCGTCCAATCAGCCACACACCCAACAAGGCGGAACAAACAACAACAGCAACGCCCATCCTGGCCCCGCCCACCAGATGATAAAGTGTCCAACATGTGGGAAACATTACCCCTTCCACAGTGCAGAAAGACACATGCCAGTGTGCAGAAAGAACAGACAAGAGAGAGGTGACGTCATCGCGAAAGGGGGAGGTGGTGAACAACAGAACAGTTCACATGTTGGAGGAGTTCAAAACAATGTTTATGTCAGTCGAGTGTGATGAAAACTAAAGGAGCTTGTTAACAATTTATTAACAAGACCCAAACTAGTTATTAACAAGGCCCAAATTAAATTCTATAGTTGCTTATTCCAAATACTGTAGAATACTGGTACAGTTGACCTTAAATCAGTCAGAATACGGATGTCAGACGACTTCATCAGCTTTCATTTTTGTACACGCTGAAAAAACAACAGTTTGAGTGCTAATCCAACTGACGAACTGGACCCTAGAGAATAATTTAAAATCGTATCGATTTGTGGAATTCAAACGATAGTGCTAACAATTTGCCCTTAACCAGGGCAAATTTTAAAAAGATTGATGGAACTTATTTTTGTATTTTTTTTTTAGTCTATACTCGCTATTTTAAAGCTTAAAATCGAATACAGACTACTTCTCAACAGCTCAAACCATTATGAATAGTAGTTCCGAATTACGGAGGAAAGGGGGGTTTCCGAAAAGGGAAAGGGGTCTGGTTGTTGAGCCGTTGAAATCTTAGGACTTCTTATAGTCAATGATATATGTTACACTGCCTACATTTGTATACTATCGCGATATTACAGAGTCACAGAAAAGGCAGTTAAATTCAACGTTTTTGAATATTTTGTCAAACGATTCCTATTTGAGGTAATGCTTCTGCTAAAATAATCAATTGCAATTATTTAGACTCATACATATCTTTGTAGAAAAAATTAATTTAATGAACTGCCTTTTACTCAAAATCCAAGCAAAGAGCGAACAAATATCAAGTTAGGACTAATCTCACTCATCATCATCGTCCAACCAAATTCACCCTAATCGTCCAACAAAAATATCCGTCCAGACAGTGGCAAACGAAATTTGGCATGGGCAAACGGAAGGGATTATGTTCAGTCTTCCACCCGCAGATTTCACTTTATATTTATTTCAGTTATGTTTTCGTCCTTAACCAAGAGACTACAAACTTGTTTTAAATACCCATTGATAAACTGTTCTCAAATATATTTAAGCTGGTAAATTTCAGTAGATATACTTTTTCAAAAAATTTATTGGCTTCCAAAATAGGTCCTCTTGTTTCATAACGCAGACTAATTTATCAATTTTTATCAGACTGTTGTCTGAGCTCTGAGATAATTTTACCTATACCCAGGTCTGCGATCATGCATATGAATACGCGCGATCAGGTTCAAAAATTTGGTGGCATGATGTTTACCAGCTGTAACAGTACAACATCATGTGTAAATTTACACAGGTCTCCGTTCATGTATATAACTTTCGCCCGAACATTCACTTTTCTTTCGGATTATGTTCAAATTTTCACGATTATGTTCAAACTTCGTTTGAGACTGTTCAGACTTTATTTGGGACTTAAAACAGCGCGGGAACTATGATTTTTTTGTCGCAAGCTGGATTGATTGACACTGTAAAAATCTGATCATAAGAAAGGTTCTTTACTATTTTTTTTCTCAAACGTTTTCAAATAGAGCCCAGATATGTTTTCAGATTTTTTCTGAAGACAATCACGGACTGAGGTGTTCGACTCATGTTTCGACCGACACGGTCGAACGGAGTCCGATTTTCGTCGCAAATTAAGACGGTCGAACGAACACTACAGTCGAACAAAGTCGAATCATGAGGCACTCAGCACAGTGGTAAGGCGTTCACTTTGAAATCGTCAGATCGTGTATTTGATCCCATGCCATGGCAATGATAGTGTGCGAGGACAAGCTCTCACTTGAACTCCAGCTTCAGGTCTACCACAACCTGACCAAATTTGGCTGCAATAGTGGTACCACGTAAAAGTTCTGGACGCAAAAAAACGGCCTTGAGTTGCAAAAAACAGCTTCGTTCAGCAAAATAACACTGTCTGGAATGTGGGGAGATAATGCAAATGGACTATCCTCGACAGGACTGTTAAGGCCTACTGATAGCTCCTCTGCGATTCGCAGGAACTACAATTAACAGGGTCGAATCATGAGTCGAACACGGTCGAATCATGGGTCGAATCATGAGTCGAGCAGGGTCGTATCATGAGTCGAACAGGGTCGAATCATGAGTCGAACAGGGTCGAATCATGAGTCGAACAGGGTCAAATCATGATTCGAACAGGGTCAAATTATGAGTCAAACAGGGTCAATAGAGAAGAACAGGGTCGAATCATGAGTCGAACAAGGTCGAATCATGAGTCGAACAGGGTCGAATCATGAGTCAAACAGGGTCGAATCATGAGCCGAACCGGGTCGAATGATGAGACGAACAGGGTCGAATCATGAGTCGAACAGGGTCGAATCATGAGTCGAATAGGTTCGAATCATGAGTCGAACAGGGTCGAAACATGAGTCGAACAGGGTCGAATCATGAGTCGAACAGGGTCAATGGAGACAAACAGGGTCAATTCATGAGTCGAACAGGGTCGAATCATGAACCGAACAGGGTCGAATCATGAGTCGAACAGGGTCAATAGAGTCGAACAGGGTCGAATCATGAGTCGAACAGGATCGAATCATGAGTCGAACAGGGTCGAATCATGAGTCGAACAGGGTCGAATCATGAGTCGAACAGGGTCGAATAATGGGTCGAGCAGGGTCGAATCATGAGTCGAACAGGGTCGAATCATGAGTCGAACAGGGTCGATGGAGACGAATAGGGTCGAATCATGAGTCGAAGGCGGTCGAATCATTAGTCGCAACTTGGATGGTACAGAGTCGCAACATAAAATTGGGTCGCGCAAAGTCGCAACATGGGTCGCGCAAAGCTTAAGTAATAGAACTGTAGTCAGGTTTTTTGCTTGCATAAGCGTTATACAGATGCAAATTGCAAAATCATCCAGTACATATGTAGTTTTAATGTGCAGTTAGCTAGATCAACATATTTGCTGATCATATACAGGACCGCTTCGAGAAGGCCTGCACATGGTCCCAACGTAATTTATAAGCAATCTTTTTAGGGTAACAACAATTTCGTTGCCACAAAAACTGAAAGCTATAAACCTAGGAATTTTAGGAATTTTTTTATTGTCAGTTGCGTCGAACACAGTTGAGAATAATTTCTCTCGGTTGAGACGTTCGAAACACCGCTATTTTCTTCGAGTCGTTCAAAATATAATAGGTTGCGCTTGATCAAATTTTCATTCGGCTGAGTTCGTTCAAATCTAACTGGTTGCGTCAAAGAAACCAGTTTGATTCGAGTCGGTCACAACATAACTAGCTTACAACGAACACAGTCGAAGCCACTTTTTCTTTATTCAAGTCGGTCAAAACATAGCCAAATTGGATCGAACCGGTCGAAACATAGCCATTTTCGGTCTATTTGATTGGAACGTAAGCCCAACAACTCAACAACCCGGGCTACACGAATCTACGATGCTCAATTTTGTGGCTTTTTCTATTATATTTTGCGGCTGCCCAGGACGAGCTTTTTGACAGATGATTCGACAAAAACAGTCAAATGATTTCCGAGTTTGTTTGTAGTTCAGGACCCTTCGCTTCTTCCCGATAAAGTCAAAAAAAGTCGAACATCGTCCGGTAAAGTCGAACAATGTCCGGTATAGTCGAACAAAGTCAAGCAATGCCCGGTAAAGTCGAACCAAGTCGAAAACGGACATCGTTCGACTCAAAAAGTCGAAATCGGACATCGTTCGACTGGAAAAGTCGAAAACGGACATCGTTTGACCATTTCGGGGCACATCGTTTGTCCGGCCCGGGATGTGCACAGAAAAATTTCTGGACAGTTTGCTAAGTAAAACAAAAATTGAAAAAATTCTTCAACTTAAAACAGAATCCAAAACAATCTGTGTCGAGAAAAATAGGTCTGATGTGTTTCAGATCAAATGACTTAAAATTCACGTGCCCATTTATTGCTTCCTTGGCACTAGACATTTCAGAAAAATTCGAAAAAAGTCTGTAAACTATTTAGACGCTTACAGTTTTAGCTATTATTAACAAAATGGAATCTAGACTTTTTTCAGGCGAATAACCTAGTCAGGAATCTCACTTGAATCACTTGATAGCCTAATTATAATAAGGTCCAAATTCCTAGCTTTCCCGCCTACATATTTTAGAAGTAACGACAATATCTGGGATGGCAAATGTCCTAGGTTTCAATAAGAGTTAGTTGCCAAGATTAATTTCGGGTGCTGTAAGCAGCTTTTTTATTGTAGTTACATTTTTTTAAAATTTATTTCTGTAGTTTGTAAGCTCACAGACACGGTTTTTTTCCTTTTTTATTAAGTTGTTGCTAAAAAACTTTACACTGCCTCTATCGCTTCGGTTTGAGTTTTATTGTTTTTTTTCGACCTAGTTTTGCGTCGTTTGTAGGCACCCATTTTCAAATTTCAAAAGGAAAGGACAAAAAAATTTTCATTTCGAAGGTTGTTTATTTCGAAAAAAAAACTGCAAAAATTATAATTTTTTGAAAAATTTTTTCGACTTTTTAAGTATTTTTTTTCGACTTTTTTCACAACTGTAGTCGGTCATGATCAAGTTACTTATGATTTGAGCTTTTGTCGTCCTTAATCTTATCAATCTATTCTCAAAACTGAAAATAACAAGTTTAAAAAACGTAACCAGGGGGCGGATTTAGGGTGGGGGTAGGGGGCACACTTCTCTTCAAGAATTCGACCCCCTGCCGACCCAACGTGGCCCCCTTTCAACTATTTTAAGATAATCATTTTTGGTTGCGCACCTATAATTTTTCTAAGCCACTGACGCGCGCCGAATAAAGGCAATTTTTCGGTAAAATTTTTCCAAAAAAGGCCTGTTTTTTTTTCTGCCTGCGCCGCAGAAACTTTGGCCAAACAGGTACTTTTTAGTTCTTATGGAGGGCTCGGAAAATTAATTTGGTCGACTAAACAAAAAGTCGACAAAATTTCGAAGTTTTTGAAAATCCCTCGACCCTATGTATACCCCACATTTATACCTGAACCCCACATACAACACGCCTGCAGCTATATGACATGATTCGTCAAAGTTGAATTTTTATTGTCTTCAAAATATTTTCCAACCGTTAATTACGTATAATTAAGACCATTTTTTTATCCACGGGGGAAAGTACCAACACAAGAGCTGTACAGCTCATCACGGCGAACCGCTGTTGTGCCCCTGTTTAAGAGATAAGATGAAAAAAAAATCAATAATATGGGGTTATAATTAAAGACAATTTTGCATTGTCTTTTTTTTTCAAAATTTGTCTTAGTACTTTGGGTTTGTTGCTCTGCAGTTAAGGTCTCTAAAGGGAAATGAATCCCTCCGACATTCTTTGAGATTCTGTCACTCAGAAAAGAAAATTTTCTTACTAGTTTATTTACAACATCCGTTTTTAGCTGACCAATTTATTTTGTCCAAAAGCCTCCACAGGTGTTACGGAGACCCTGGGCACCTGTCACAGTTAGTATAGACAGTACATGTAAAGTGGAAAAGCTCAGGAATTGAAAAATTTGGTTACAGGGACCTACGACTAGCAATTTTTGGCAAAATTGATATTTCTTGTGTTTTTCCGCAAACTGTATGATCAACGTCATAGTCACAAATTGACTTCGTGAAATTATGCGATAGCGAGGAGCCAACGGTGGTATGGAATCTCACATAGGTACAAAATTTTATATACGACGTCATATATAAAATTTTCTACCTACTTGAGATTCCAACGAGTTTACTGAAAGTTCAACTATTTTTATTAAGTTTGATTGTTTTGATGACTAGATAATTTGTTAATTTATACCTGAACCGCACATACAACACGCCTGCAGCTATATGACATGATTCGTCAAAGTTGAATTTTTATTGTCTCCAAAATATTTTCCAACCGTTAATTACGTATAATAAAGACCATTTTTTATCCACGAGGGAAAGGACCAACACAAGAGCTGTACAGCTCATCACAGCTCATCACGGCGAACCGCTGTTGTGCCCCTGTTTAAGAGATAAGATGAAAAAAAAATCAATTTTCTTGGTTCGGAATTTGCTATTCAAAATGCATACAATATAGCCACTATCTAAAAAATTTCTAGATGAATGAAATTAAAAAAAAAACGAACGTTTTCCAAAATTGATTTTTATTTGTTATCGCAAAATAAAAACACATTCAAAATATCTACGGCGGTTTTTTGAATATTGGGAAAAGTTACTGTCTTAGAACTTTTTGTTATAAAAAACTGTAAGATAGCGGAAATTTGCTACAAATCTTGACAGAAGTTCTAAGATAGGGGAACTTTTTGTAGGATGGTCAAATCGAGACGCTATAAGGTGACCATATTGTGGAAGTCATATTGTGAAAGTAAGTTTTTAAAGGCGTTTTGTAGTATCAAGCGTGAAACTTCGATGTTGCCATAACGATTTTGCATTTTACCATTTCTTGCACAGTTTTGAAACATTGACTATTCTCAGCACACTTCTTGTAGTAAAAGTATTTTGTAAGCTTGAAAGTTTTTCAGGAAGAATGTTATTTGATCTTAAACCATGATTTATACATAGAAAATGACAGTTTTCAAGATGATTTGTGCGTGATGATAAGTTTGTTTTGGTTTCAGTCTTCAACAGCGAATGGAGTCGATAATTTGTGAGTATTCTAAAAAGGAATCAAATAAGAGTTGAGATTATCAAGTTCAAGATTACTAGATTACTGGAGCATGAAAAAATTAAGTTTACTTACTTTATCGTACTGAGAAGAAATGGATCTTTCATTCTGTAAAAAAAAAAAGAATTTCCTATCAAATGACTCACCTTCTAACAAATGACCAACAATTATTTGTTCGTTCAATGCTTCTGTTGGAATACTTTATTAACACAACTTTTTTTGCATGTGATAAAATTTGAGCTATGAGAGAGCTTGTAGTTGAATTTTAAACGTTTTTACTTACCTTGATGAATTCACATTTTAGAGTTTGATTTTGATAGTTGAATAATCAATTAAAATTTTCTTAAATCAATTTTGAGTAGTTTTCTATTTGTATTTATAATTAAATAATTTTGATCATTTTACCTTTTCGAGTTTTTATTAGACTTTTGGTTCATAATTTTTGTTGTCGCTAATATTAAGACACTGAGAAACCCCCCCCCCCCCCCCACCCTGATGTAAATGCCATGTATACCTGTGCTGGCTGTCCCATAGGGGAACCCATTTTGAGCCTCCTTGTGCTCCTCGATCTATCTCGCCTTTTCTCCATCAAATCCACCGTCGTCTCAGTGTGCCCCTGAAGTGCATTTTACATACCATAATATCTGAAATTGCCCGGATAGATCTTGCAGTGAAAGTTAACACTGTTGCTGTAATGTTACAGAGTGGTAGCGTGGCATGTCACGAAGTCGAATACCCGGATAGCCGAAAAATAAAATCGTTCCCGGATAGCCGAAAATAAATTTGTTCCCGGATAGCCGAAAACTTTTTTGTTCTCGGATAGCCGAATTCTTTTTTGTTCCAAATACAAAAAAATTGATCCGACTTACACCAAAAATTAATCACTTAAAATATTAAAATATTATAAACAGCCTTTTCTCATTAAAAAACCCCCATCCCAAGTAATTTACAGACCCTCAGAATAGAAAAATTTTATGATGGGGTAAAAAAATGCCGTAAAAATTTGAAAAAATCAAGCTTTTTTGGGATTGGTTAAATTTAAGCTATCCCAAAACGCTTTAAAGGTCTTACTTTTGACGAAACTTTTCGACGGAGGCACGTATTCAAAAAAAAATGTTGGCAAAAAATTGAGGTTTTGAACACATTTTTTGGCGCCTGCTCCCTGAGTTCATCCCAATACACTTATTTATTTTTGCTCATATTTGTTAAGCTACTCAAAAAATTTTGTTCCCTAATCATCAAAAATTGTTGTTTGCCGGTGTCATGAGGCGACCTTTGATACCTCGTATATGTATTGGTAATTACATATCTTTTGCAGTATCTTGCAAAGTGACAGACTTCAAGGCCACTTAGTACCAATCTAAAACATCGATAACACAACAGAGAACCTAATACGCACTCTGACATAATGAACAAGAAAAAGGTGTAAGCAATACGATTCTTATGTATTTAAAACTGTTTTCCCTCAGTGTTTAATTGATAAATTGATACAGCGTATCTGATTCAACTTACTTCTACAATCGATCTATTATTTACTAACGAATTTACCTTATCCTTTTAACTTTCTAGTTTTTGAGTAAACATTTTTCGAGTAATGTCAAGTAGAACCGTATCGCTTACACCTTTTTCTAGTTCAGCATGGCTGAGTCAGAGTGCGTATTAGTTTCTCTGTTATGTTATCGACGTTTTAGATCGGTACTAAGTGGCCTTGAAGTCTGCCACTTTGCAAGATTCTGCAAACGATATGTAATTACCGATGAGTAATAAATGCTTTGAGTCTATTAGATTTTTTGTTAGCTAAGTTCCAGAAAATAACCAGGTAGCGTAATCGTTTGAATAAAAGTGGTCAAATTTTCAAATTTTAGCGCTGCATGCAAATTTTTTTATGCTGATTGGCCGAAAATTCCCATTTAGAACCAGGTTAGCATCCCACTCTCCAACTGCTTTTGTGGGAAAAGCAGGATGCGTTAACGTAGTCCGAAAGGCAGAACAATAAAAAAAGTCCAAATTTTGTGGCAAATTTGTCTTTTTTCTCCATTTTCCTCCCCTCAGCTCACGCGAGCAACAATTTTAAGGTGTAATGAGTGGTTTGACAAGGCTCATTATAAAGATAAAATATGTTTGTTACAGCCTAATTAGTCCGTATTTCAATTTTCATAAAGAACCAGACAATGTGAACAAGTTTTTCATGTGGGGAAAAGGAGAAGTGCCGAAGTCTTTCAGTTTTTTTCGGCTATCCGGGAATGCGGCTCTGTGGGCAAGACCCAGTGGTAGTACCGCAATGTTTCAGCACTGCGACAGCGTCACTTTATTCTAGGGACATTTACTCTAATTATCTATGATGAAGAGTTTTGATTGACAGAAATTCATGAAGAGTTTTGATTCACAGAAATTCATGAAGAGTTTTGATTGACAGAAATTCATGAAGAGTTTTGATTGACAGAAATTCATTTACAGTTTTGATTGACAGAATTTCAAGAAGATATTTGATTGGAAGAAATTCATGCTTCTCATCTATTTGATTCTTCTACCTAGGATGTTTTGATGGAAATCATAAGGGCCACAACAACAAAAACAACTGTAACCAATGATCGATACACAATTATAGACCTGAGATTCGAGTTGGGCAAAAAACTGAGTTATCGTCAAATTCAGATATCCAAATCTTTAATAAAAGGCGGCTTATATTTATGTACTTTTTGCAGCTTTGGCGTTTTGTTAATTGACAATGTTCCAACAACATTTTTCAAACCATTTGATTCTAATAATATAACTATTCCAAATGTGTCATTTTTCCGCCATAGTACAAAATCGTAAGCCACTTTGCCTCAACTACTATTTGAAAGTATTATGAGGATAAAATTTAAAGAGGATAATGAAACCGGATGATTAAGGGGATTTATGAGTTACAGGAAAATTTGGTTTCTGATGATATCGGTTTTCTTGCTCCGATGAAAATTTAGCAGTTCAGATATTAAAAATGATCATCTGAGGTACCAAGTTCAAGTTGACTACTTACGTTGGCAGAAACTGGTATTTGATCAGTCTAAATAGGTTTGAATTTTAAAAATCAAATCAGTAATAACTTGAAAAAAAACTTTAATAGGAGATATTTGAAACATAAAACAATCCATTGAAAGTTTTGAAAAATGGGGGGGGGGGGGTGGAGAGGGGCTTTGACAACAAGGCTGGCTTTCGGTTTTGTTCAATCATGAACAGGCTTGACATGTTACATCACTCTACTGTCTTACTTGATTGAACTGCTTGTAGTGATTTTGTATCTGTGTGTCGTGCTCTTCTAGTTGTCTCCTTAGATTCTCGTGATAGTCCTTGGCGGAGGTGTCACTTGGGTATCGGATATCCATCTTCTAAAATATGCAGTTTGTCGTTCTGAATTTTGAAAACTTTTTTTTCCGACAGAGAAATCTGAAAACGGACCAGAAGGTCCCATAGCTACCTCTCAGGCTAAAGTTCAATAACTGTAAATGCGGTTTTGAGGCAATAATTATTAGGTGTGTTAGCTTGAAAACAGTTTATTATAATTATTATTTAAATCTATTTCAACGCGGCCGTATTTTACAAAATATAGGTAACAAAAATGATTTCAGTAGGTGTGTCAAAAATTTTATGATTCTGCATTTCCACATGATTGCAATGGTATCAAATATGCAGAGAAACAGCCTTTGACTGCATTTCACAAGCGTAAAATTTCAGCAAAAATACTTAGTTTTGAAGGCTAAATCGAATATTACATTTACCGTATATGAGAACCACAGACGCATATAAACTAAGTATTTTATTTTTCGACATGCCATTAAAATATCTTCCATTCAAATCATTTTTCTCTTAAAGGTTTCATTTTAAATTTGCGCTTACCACACGTGTGACATCTGAAGTGTTTCTTGACCTTGACCTGTTCCTGGAATCGTCTAGCTTTCTGATCTTGTCCACCAGATCTTCCGAGGGTACTTTGTCTTCCTCCGACCGTTCCGACTTGCGTCTGCTACTGTTGTCCTCTATCATTTTTTTCATGTCCTCGCGATCTTGCTGCTGTTTTTGAACTTTTTGTTTCAAAGCTGCCTCATCGTTTATTTTCTGTTAAATAGAAAGTAAAAATCGTGTTTCCGAAAATTTCTTTAATATTATTTGATCATTTGCTTTATGATTAACAATTTTTTCCCAGGTATTTGAAAATTGATAAAAACGCTCGGAACCCGCAGCATTCGAAACTGTTCGCAACGCAAAGGCTCTAGTTGACCGAGAGAAGATACGGAGCTTCGTACCATTTGCGATACCGCAAAAATGCAGGATAGCAAATTGACCGACAGAAAGTTAGACGGAAACCACGAATTTATTTCTCGGATGGAATTTGTTTTGACTAAAATAGTGTTGAAAACACCATCGCAAATGTCAAATTAGCTTGAGACAAAAATTGATTAAATGTTACCCTACTTAAATACCCAATGAGCCTGAGATATCAGTCGTTCACACGTTACAGTTATGAAAAAAATCGCCGGTTACTGTGCAAGTTGTACCAAATGGTCCAAAACATGGTCTTTAAAAAACTACGAAAAAACTTTTTTTTTAATTGTAGTTCAGTTTTTTCTGCCAAAATAGTAATATAAGTATAATGGACAAAAAATTGGTAGAAAACTGAGTAGAAAAACAAATGAAAACTGTATAAAAAAAATTATTTTTTTTTTCAAATTTTTTTGCAGATAAATTTTGCGCTTTTTTGAAGTTTTTTGTTCCGAGAAAACTAATTTTAGTCGCGTAAAACGAATTTTTCAGGGCTTAAGCTAAGCATAAGAAAGCTGTTGAAAGCCTGCTAGTTCGCGTTTTTGCTTAAAAATGAAATAAAAACAAAAGTTTTGAACCAGTTTTGTCTCGTTACTGGAAAAGTCGTTTAAATCATGACTCGCAGAGCTTCAATTTTGCATATCATTTGACTCATTCCAATGATGTTCGTGATACCTGATTTTGCGTGGAAAAAAAACTAAAACACACCTGAATATAAAGTCCCTCCCCAGTTTTCAATCGGTCGGAACAAAAACTTTCCAAATCAAAGTTTTGAAGTGCAAACGATAACACATGAGGCAGAAAACCAAAAAAAGCAAGGCCAAACCATTCCAGCAAAGCAAAATTTTAAAGCACAGACAGACAAACGGGAGTTTCCGCAAAACCAAAGCTGGTAACGTTATAACAAACAAAAAAAACAAGTCTTAATTTCTTATTTTGAGGATTTTAAATTGCAAATGTGCTCCAAAAATGTCTGCCGGAATTTTTATGTCGGTAAGTGAGAAAATCGTTCGGTGATTTTGCTGAACTGAAAAGAGTGAATCTGTTGTTATTACCAATAGTTAAAAACAAACTGCTCGTATCAGCGATAAATCATGAGTTTTCCGACTGCAATTTTGTTATATGGATTAATTCAAACTAAAATAAATGACAAAAGTTTTTCAAAAAAAAGAAAAAATTCAAAAAACATTTTTGATGTTTTTTGAAAATCATCCCCCCGAACGTTCTGTAAAGAAGAAATTGAAATATTTTGCATATAAAAATTTTTAAATAAGCCAAACAGCATACCATAATTCCATTTGAAATAAATTCTAAGACGGACTAAACCTCCGCTTACTTACGAGTTAATCATACGAAATATATCACGCGTTAATTGTCCCAAGTTGGCTAAAATGGTAATATTTAAACCTTCATAACTTTACGAAACAAATCACAGAAGGAATATCTTTTTAAATTTGAGCTGAAGGCAAAAATAATTTTCAATTGAATTTTAAAAAATTCCCTCAAAACTGCCAGAGATATTTGTCTGCAGAAAAAAAACTACCCCAAGCACAAGCAATCGAAAAAAGTTGGAACAATAATGATTTTTTATCGCAAGCTAAACGCAACCGTAGGGTTGCAGAGAATATAATAAAGCTTAAATGTAAACAATATTGCTCATAGCAGGGCGACGCCCAGAATGTTCCGACTGTTTTAGGGCAATGGAAAAGTGTTCACTTTAAACATGGCACTGTTGACCTGCTATTTTGCGTGCTCCTTTAGCTTTCATCAATAAATGATTGGTTAGGCCAGCGGATAAAAAAAATAAGTACCAATTTTAAGTAACAAAAATAAATATCAAATTGACTTAAAAATCTTGTTATTTTAAAACCTTAGCAATTATCATTCGAATTGCAAGGAATATGGCTCGAAAATTTTTTTAAGTTCGTTAAATGTCTTAAATTTTAAATATTAAATTTCGGTTTAGTCAAAGATATGAGTCAACTCTGTGTTAATTATTAAACAAAAGTATAGGATCAACTCATTTGAAATACTTTAGTCAGCTTCTTTTCATTCAAAAGTTTACCTTTTCGGATGTAGAGACGAGAGGTACCTCAAAGAAGTGATTTTAAAAACAAAAAATGCTTCGATTTGTTTTTGCAAAAAAAATACATTTTACTTTTTATTTTTAAGAGTTTAAGACCATTTTATCCACGGGGGAAAGGACCAACACAAGAGCTGTACAGCTCATCACTGCGAACCGCTGTTGTGCCCCTGTTTAAGAGCTACATGCAATTTTTTTGGTTATTTTTCTGGGCTGGGTTATGTTGCTTCACCCTCAAGCAACGAGTACGGATCATGGTGGTTCTCGAACATCCGACCTTTCGATTGAGATGCGGAGACGTAACCACTTCACCACTGCTCCCCTAACCACTTCACCACCGCTGATGAGTGCACATAAACGGTTATAAACTGTTTTACCGCCTCAAAATTTCTTCTGCTCGCTTTGCTTCGCCTTGATCTAGAAATAGTTTTTGTGAGGGTAGGGTGGTCTACAAAAATGGTAATTTTTTTCCAATAATCAGAAATGACAGGTGTTGGATTGTGTTTTTTTTTGTCTCAATTCCAATCGGTTTATGATTAAGTTGCTTCATGGGGTCAAATCAGCTACCTTTTTCTCCCAAATTGCTTTATTAAATTCAGTTGCATTTTTTGAAAAGTAACATATTTCGAGTGAAAGTCTCTTGGCGTTTTTTGGAGTCAAAAATGAAAATTCAGTGAAGGAACCACTTTTGTGTTCTACAACCTTACAAGTAACAATACAACGGCATTGGAAGCTCTAAGTAGTCCTGTGCGGAAACTATACGTTTTCTTCTCATCCTCCCATAATAATTTTCAATTGAATTTTAAAAAATTCTCTCGAAACTGCCACAGATATTTGTCTGGAGAAAAAAAACTACCCCAAGCACAAGCAATCAAAAAAAGTTGAAACAATATTGATTTTTTAACGCAAGCTAAACGCAACCGTAGGGTTGCAGAGAATATCATGAAGCTTAAATGTAAACAATATTGCTCATAGCAGGGCGACGCCCAGAATGTTCCGACTGCATTAGGGCAATGGAAAAGTGTTCACTTTAAACATGGCACTGTTGACCTGCTATTTTGCGTGCTCCTTTAGCTTTCATCAATAAATGATTGGTTAGGCCAGCGGATAAAAAAATAAGTACCAATTTTAAGTAACAAAAATAAATATCAAATTGACTTAAAAATCTTGTTATTTTAAAACCTTAGCAATTATCATTCGAATTGCAAGGAATATGGCTCGAAAATTTTGTTAAGTTCGTTAAATGTCTTAAATTTTAAATATTAATTTTCGGTTTAGTCAAAGATATGAGTCAACTCTGTGTTAATTATTAAACAAAAGTATAGGATCAACTCATTTGAAATATTTTAGTCAGCTTCTTTTCATTCAAAAGTTTACCTTTTCTGATGTAGAGAAGAGAGGTACCTCAAAGAAGTGATTTTAAAAACAAAAAAAGCTTCGATTTGTTTTTGCAAAAAAAAATACATTTTACTTTTTATTTTTAAGAGTTTAAGACCATTTTATCCACGGGGGAAAGGACCAACACAAGAGCTGTACAGCTCATCACGGCGAACCGCTGTTGTGCCCCTGTTTAAGAGCTACATGCAATTTTTTTGGTTATTTTTCTGGGCTGGGTTATGTTGCTTCACCCTCAAGCAACGAGTACGGATCATGGTGGGCCTCGAACATCCGACCTTTCGATTGAGATGCGGAGACGTAACCACTTCACCACCGCTCCCCTAACCACTTCACCACCGCTGATGAGTGCACATAAACGGTTATAAACTGTTTTACCGCCTCAAAATTTCTTCTGCTCGCTTTGCTTCGCCTTGATCTAGAAATAGTTTTTGTGAGGGTAGGGTGGTCTACAAAAATGGTATTTTTTTTCCAATAATCAGAAATGACAGGTGTTGGATTGTGTTTTTTTTGTCTCAATTCCAATCGGTTTATGATTAAGTTGCTTCATGGGGTCAAATCAGCTACCTTTTTCTCCCAAATTGCTTTATTAAATTCAGCTGCATTTTTTGAAAAGTAACATATTTCGAGTGAAAGTCTCTTGGCGTTTTTTGGAGTCAAAAATGAAAATTCAGTGAAGGAACCACTTTTGTGTTCTACAACCTTACAAGTAACAATACAACGGCATTGGAAGCTCTAAGTAGTCCTGTGCGGAAACTATACGTTTTCTTCTCATCCTCCCATAATAATTTTCAATTGAATTTTAAAAAATTCCCTCAAAACTGCCACAGATATTTGTCTGGAGAAAAAAAACTACCCCAAGCACAAGCAACCGAAAAAAGTTGAAACAATAATGATTTTTTAACGCAAGCTAAACGCAACCGTAGGGTTGCAGAGAATATAATAAAGCTTAAATGTAAACAAAATTGCTCATAACAGGGCGACGCCCAGAATGTTCAGACTGCTTTAGGGCAATGGAAAAGTGTTCACTTTAAGCATGGCACTGTTGACCTGCTATTTTGCGTGCTCCTTTAGCTTTCATCAAAAAATGATTGGTTAGGCCAGCGGATAAAAAAAATAAGTACCAATTTTAAGTAACAAAAACAAATATCAAATTGACTTAAAAATCTTGTTATTTTAGAACCTTAGCAATTATCATTCGAATTGCAAGGAATATGGCTCGAAAATTTTGTTAAGTTCGTTAAATGTCTTAAATTTTAAATATTAATTTTTGGTTTAGTCAAAGATATGAGTCAACTCTGTGTTAATTATTAAACAAAAGTATAGGATCAACTCATTTGAAATACTTTAGTCAGCTTCTTTTCATTCAAAAGTTTAACTTTTCTGATGTAGAGAAGAGAGGTACCTCAAAGAAGTGATTTTAAAAACAAAAAAAGCTTCGATTTGTTTTTGCAAAAAAAATACATTTTACTTTTTATTTTTAAGAGTTTAAGACCATTTTATCCACGGGGGAAAGGACCAACACAAGAGCTGTACAGCTCATCACGGCGAACCGCTGTTGTGCCCCTGTTTAAGAGCTACATGCAATTTTTTTGTTTATTTTTCTGGGCTGGGTTATGTTGCTTCACCCTCAAGCAACGAGTACGGATCATGGTGGGCCTCGAACATCCGACCTTTCGATTGAGATGCGGAGACGTAACCACTTCACCACCGCTCCCCTAACCACTTCACCACCGCTGATGAGTGCACATAAACGGTTATAAACTGTTTTACCGCCTCAAAATTTCTTCTGCTCGCTTTGCTTCGCCTTGATCTAGAGATAATTTTTGTGAGGGTAGGGTGGTCTACAAAAATGGTAATTTTTTTCCAATAATCAGAAATGACAGGTGTTGGATTGTGTTTTTTTTTGTCTCAATTCCAATCGGTTTATGATTAAGTTGCTTCATGGGGTCAAATCAGCTACCTTTTTCTCCCAAATTGCTTTATTAAATTCAGCTGCATTTTTTGAAAAGTAACATATTTCGAGTGAAAGTCTCTTGGCGTTTTTTGGAGTCAAAAATGAAAATTCAGTGAAGGAACCACTTTTGTGTTCTACAACCTTACAAGTAACAATACAACGGCATTGGAAGCTCTAAGTAGTCCTGTGCGGAAACTATACGTTTTCTTCTCATCCTCCCATAATAATTTTCAATTGAATTTTAAAAAATTCTCTCGAAACTGCCACAGATACTCTCTCGAAAAATTCTCTCGAAACTCCCCTCTCTATTCTGTCACTACTCCCCCCCCCCCCCCCCACCAAAAGGATGAAAATTTACAATAAAAAATTGTTTTTTATTTCTTTAAGTTTTCTTGAAAAATAGGTGCAATTTATACGACTTTCACATATATGTAAGCTATTTTTCAGCCAGCGTGAAAGTGAAGTTGGCTGTTGTGAAACTTAATGTGAATTATTACCAGCAAACGTCGACTTACAAAGTAGTCCTTCTGGAAGCGACCCCCTACACCAGTCAGTATCATACCACTCTCCTTGTCCCTAATGGGGGCTCCACCTCCACTCCCACCGAACTGGAGTCCCCCTTCCGAAGCATTGATCTCTCCTAATTTGACAAGTTCAGGTTTCAGGGAACGGCAAAACTCTGTATTGGATCTATCAAATTTCCACAACAAAGTTCACAAAAAGAGTAACTTTAACAAGGTAACTGTTTATTGATATCATATAATAAAGATTGCTACTCTAGAGTGCATAAAAAACTACCCGCAATGAGGTTTCATGGGCAATAAACGATTATAATCAATTTTCGCGGCCAAAAAAATTGACATTATAATTTGGCGATTCCAACATTCAAGTTTTGAATACTAGATTTCAAGGTTTTGGAAAATCCAGGCTCTTACTCATAAGAATTTTTTATTATCTATTAAAATCTATTATAATCCGTTATAATCCAATATGATCTACTATAATCGATTAATATAGATTAAATTGATTTCTGCTTTGTTTGTTTTATCGTCGATTTTTAATGCATTCCCGTACTGACAAAAATGGATTGCAAAAGATTTTATATGGATAATGTTGCAGAAAGATTTTTAAAAAATCGATCGACGTGAATCGATTTAAAATCAACTTAAATTGATACAAAATGTGGTTTTAAGAATCAAATTCAATCCATTTTAAATCACTTCGAATCCTTTTTTGTCAGTTTTTTTGGTTTCATTTTCCCGCGAGTAACAATAAAATCGATTTAAATCGACTTCAATCAATTTTCAACAAATTTTTTGTGTACTCACTTACTTAGATTATATACAGATTATATTCCAATTTTTTAGACTAAGAAACAATAGAGAAATAATGAAAAAAATTTAATGTATGCTTTTTAATTGACTTTTGGTTTTGATGTTAGGACTAAAAACAAATTATGAGGACAAGTAATGTCTAAATTTTCTGCTTCAAAAATGATTTTTTTCCAATTTGATTTTTTAAGTAATATGCCGTTTGCTGAAAAAAAATGAGCCTGGAAGGTTAATAGTGAAAATTACATTTCAAAAAAAATTGCATAGATTTTTTCTCATTACTGCGTAGTTTGCAGTAAAAGCTCTCCTCGAGTGACTTTTGCTCTCTGTAGTTTTTCTTGAGAATTTCTTCAGAAGAAAGTTTTGCTCAAGCTGTGAAACTAAATTAATAGTTAAGTTGAATCAGCTTTGTTGAGATTTTGATGATTTTCACTACCTTCCATTTAAACTATTTATAGGCAATAAATTCGATTTTTTATCTGCAGTAAAAATTCATTTAGTCCATTATAAATCGATTTAAATGTCTAAAGCGGCTACCGTAATTTGATTTCTTTTCAAAATTTAATCTGCATAATAGTTGATTTAAATTTGTCAGTCCGAGTTATAATCAATTATACCATGAAAACCCATTATAATTGATTATTACCCATATAACCTCATTGGGACAGTGAAAATATTATGCTTCAATAACCATAATAAACTATTATATTATTATTTCTATCATATATTATGTTATTTTGTTATTACAAGTGTTACGCTTGAGTATTATATTAAATCCGCTTGAATAACCAAAAAACGAACCTTTATGGTTTCCATTAATAGCTGGTGTCTGCCTTTGTGGGAGGCCAAAGATCTGCTAAAACGAAACTTAGACTCAAAAAGATTTTAAAACAAAGTGAAATCTTATAGTCACTCGACAAGGACACAAAACTTACCGACAAACTGTCACTTTCGCCTAAAAGTAGTTATATGCTGTTATTGGCTTATATCACTGCGATAAAAATCAAAACTACAAAAAAAATTTAAATTAGTGATCACACCTGATTTGCGTTGAGTTCTTCTCAGATCATTTTCATTCGAAAATCCAAGAGGCCTGGTGTTCGCCTTTTGTCCATTGCTGACGCGATTGGATAGCACGACTAAAATTTTGCAAGCGCTTGTCCTATAAGTTTTGATATGATGCGTTGTTACCAATACTTTGACTCAAAAAATAGGTAATGCTTCATAGCGAAACTTTAAGCACGATTTCTTTTAGCAATTTTTTTTCTCGCAGTTTCAGCTGAAGTTTTTGGCAAAATAAGGTAGTGTTTCAATGTTATATTAAATTATGACCGTGAAAAAAATTGCCTTTGTTGTTTCTTTTCCTTAGGCGTTCAAAGTTTTTGTCAAACCACAAATTGTTTACCGAGAATTTATGACGTGAAAAACATGCTAAGAAAAGTAAAGAGTTTTGTATAAATTGTGCAAACCTGAATGTCCGCCGGCCCACTGTTCCAGATCATACTTGGTCTGTATCTTCTGCATCTCCCCTGGATTCTTGCTCAGAGTCACTTTCCTCTTGGCCGAGGGGGTGCCTGGACAGGACTTGGACGGCAGGATGCACATGTTCTCACCAGACCCCCCAGAATCATCTGCAATTTTATACAAACCATATGTCTACTTGTTACATTATCAAACGCTGCAAAAAATTTTGCAATGCAAAATTGGCATTTGAATATCATTTAAGCATCTGATCATTTCAATGCAGAACAGCATTTGAGAATCGCGATGCAGAACACCATATGAAAGTTTCGATGCGGAGCAGCATTGGGATTTGAATTTGCCCAAATAAGTGGCATGCGCAGAAACTTTTAAGTTTTTCTAGGGGGGGGGGGGTTAGCGGTTCTTAGACAAATTTTGAAAAATCTGCGTCCTTTTATTAAGTCGATTTAATTTTCGGAGCTCTCCGAAAATACTATAAGGACCCTATTTTGTCAAAAAAAACTCTCCGCCGCAGGCAAAATAAAAAAAAACTGACCAAAAACATGTCTACTTGTTACATTATCAAACGCTGCAAAAAATTTTGCAATGCAAAATTGGCATTTGAATATCATTTAAGCATCTGATCATTTCAATGCAGAACAGCATTTGAGAATCGCGATGCAGAACACCATATGAAAGTTTCGATGCGGAGCAGCATTGGGATTTGAATTTGCCCAAATAAGTGGCATGCGCAGAAACTTTTAAATTTTTCTAGGGGGGGGTTAGCGGTTCTTAGACAAATTTTGAAAAATCTGCGTCCTTTTATTAAGTCGATTTAATTTTCGGAGCTCTCCGAAAATACTATAAGGACCCTATTTTGTCAAAAAAACTCTCCGCCGCAGGCAAAATAAAAAAAAACTGACCAAAAACAGGCGTTTTTGGGCACTTTTTGAAAAATTTTGACAAAAAAATGCGTTTTTTCGGCGCGCGCTACCCCCTCAAATTTAATTATATTTTAGAAAAATTTTGAGGTTGGCAGGCGAAAAATGGATGTCGTAAAGTTGGGGTTTAGGAACTTAGACGAAAAAATTTAGACGATCAAAAAATAACGAAACTTAGACTATAACTTCCGTGCAAATTGCGTGAATTTTGTTTACAGACTTAAATTAACTTTTGGCAGAGTAAATACTGGTTGTTCGTAAACTCCGTTTTTTATGGTCGTCTAATTTGCTTGACTTCTAATTTCCTAGGCCCCCGTAAAATTATACCAAAGGGGGGACCCTTTGAAAAATTTGCCAACCAGAATTGAGGGGGGCGGTCACCTCCGCCCCTCCCCTCGGCACGCTACTGGCCCCAATTAAGGTTTCGATTTACGCCACCTTTTAACTCTTGCAGTCGAAAACTACGATAAAAATGCGTAGCACTTCCTCGTTTTCAAAATCTAGAACGGACCCGACCTGCTGTTCCATTTGAGCTTTTGTTCCCTTTAGATATCATAGCTGTTCGAAGTGCAGTAGCTTTCGGCTTATCTCGACTGAACCCAAGTGAGAACTCATCGTCAGTCACATTCTTGCCGCCTTCTGAAATTAAAACAGTGAAAAATTACGGTTGTTTAAAGTTAAATAAATTCAGTTTATGGGGGAGTATGTTAAACTTGTTTGTGGATCAAATTAATATCATCTACTTTAAGTGAGGCTGTTTGGTCCGTTTATTCGGAGAGAGGGGAGGGTGTGGTCGCGTATACATGATATCAGGTGTGTTTTTTTAAGGCAGTGATTCAATTACAGCTGAACTTAAGATACCATGTATAACAATTCCTCTTTCAAGAATTTGTCCACTGTGTCATCCAGAAGCGGATTAATAATTAAATAAGAGGTGGGACGCTTTCCACGCCTTCCCTTTCAAGAATTGGAGTCATGACTACCCAAAGAGACCCCCTTTCGGTACAATTTTAGGATATCTATCTTGACAGTGTTTTGCGAGAGCTCGGAACTCAATTTATTGACTTTAGAAAACTGCCCAATAGAGTAAAACTTAGATCTGCAAAACTTAGATAAAGGTGACACTTAAAAAACTAAATCGCCAAATTAATTCATTTACTGTCGGCATGAAAACGTAGTTGGAGAAATCGATTTTTGCTCCTCTTAACTTTTTCATTATGATTCAGAAAGGATAGAGTCTTCTCAATGTAAAAGAAGGCTCATTTGATAAAATAAGCAGATTTAGACGGCAGCCGGATTTTTGTTCCGAATTTTCAAGAAAACGGAATGTTTACGCATGTGCAAGTTTTTTTTATAGATTCAACTATCGACTTTTTAACTAAGCAATTCGGACGTAAGTTATTATATCACCTGAAAACTATTGTTACCCAATGCTCAAACTTACAAACTTTCACCCGTGATAATTTTCTGCAAAGTTATAGATGTTTGAAAATTGTTAATTTGGGCAATTTGGGATAGATAACGCGCAATATAATTTTTTATAACACGCGTTAGCAATGCGTTGCAAATAGAATCAAAAAACATTTTAATTTTCCCTTAAATGCAATCGGAACATTCAAGGCTTTACTCTGATATACAAGCAGTTCCAAATTGAATGTTGGAAGTTTCTTTTCAGTTATTTTCAGCCAATCAGAGTATTTGAGTATTCAAAAATGTCAAAGTAATTGCAAAATATGCAAATAAATCAAGGCTATTAACATCAAAATTGAACACAAGAAGCAGACAAGAACTTTCATATGTGAAATCGAAGGCTGGTTTTGGAACCTATGAATCCTGTAACCAATTTCAAGAATGAAATAAGTTAAAACTAAAAATTTATTGTTTATCTTCACAAATTGTTCAGCAAAGGCGAATTCCCATATATTTCAATGTTCATAGCACCCAAAATACAAAACAGTCGCATAAGTCCAAAAATTTATCTTCTTGAATTCTGATTGGTTGAAACTTGAGCCAACGTTTTTATGGATTGGTTGCTTACCGTTCAAGCAGCATAAATTCCAGCTGCAGAATAGTGACCTCCGCAGTTGCTCTACCGTGTTGGGAGCGTGCCGACAGAGGTTAGGACTCTATACAAAATTTAGAGCCAGTTATCGCCTCAGAGCGGCAACGCGCGCATTGCGGCTCACCGGCGACCTCAAACCGAGAGTCAGCTCAATTAGTCTTTGACCAATTGAAAAGATTTGGGACTTGTGCGACTGCTTTGTTAATTTGGGACCTATGGGACTAATTTTTCATTTTGGGACATATGATTAGCAAAATTTTGCTCTGCTGCTTAATTTCATTTTCCGCTAATAATGACTTCGGTTCCCTGCAAAAGTCACTAAGCCAATAGGAGCCTTTAACGATTCTGATTGGCTAAAAGTTTTGCTTCATTCGGTCCCTCTATCATGTCTATCATGAGAATACCCCCGATTTACTTTTTGTATATATATTACATGCTGCTCCATCGGTTTTCACACACTTCAACCCTCGCATATGTCGCCCCTATAGCAATTATTGGCACATTTTGCACTACTACATTTCGCCCTTCAAATCGTAAATTTAGAAAACGGCGGTTCTTAATTGTGCAATGAGTTAGGGGCGAAATGTGTGAAATTATGAGGGACGAAACGTCTCATGTGCGAAACCTGCCACTAATTTTAAAAGAGGCGAAAAGTGTGTGGGGCAAAACATGCCACATTCGGTTCCATCACGTAGCTCAGCAAGTATTGCATACCTTTTTTCTGGGCGTTTCTCAGTTCGTTGAAGTTGTGAGTGAGAGTGTTCCGTTTACCCCTGGGGGTAGCTGCACGAGATCTAAGGTAGAATGGCTCCAGCTGACGGGGAGATGTAGAAGAACCATTCATTTGATCATCTACAAGCGGGAACAAAATTATATTGATAGGTCACAAGAAAAAAAATGAAAAGAAAAATACTTCTGCTTTGTTTTAGGACCGCAATTTTCACATATACTTCCAAGCAAGCGCGGATCTGGTGCGGCAATTTTTCGAGACCAAACTGATTTTTTTACTTTCCCCAAACATCATTTCGATCCTATTTTGAGAAAAAATTCTGTACCGCAGGCAAACTTTTGAAAAAATGACAAAAACGCCGTTCTAAAGCACTTTTTGAAAGATTTTGACCAATAAATCATGTTTTTATTTATTGCTTTTATTCCTGCTCCGCTCTCCTCTCAAATTAGTTTATATTAGCGCCTTAGGCACCTTTAGATAACTTTTAGGATTGGTCAGATAAAAAGGGATGTCGTTTTATAGTACCAAAAAACGACCCTTTTGGTGGCGAGGGGGTCGAAAACCATAGAGATATGCGTCGGCACAAATTCGCTATTGATTGTGGTATTGGTGGCTCGTACAATTTATCAGTTAAGTGTACCCAGTCGACTTTAGCTGCCTTAGTTTTTAAAGGTTGAACTATCCTATCATATCAAAGCCCGTTTCGGACTTATATCAAAACAGCCGTGATCGAACTCTGAAAAAATTAGGAAGCTTTCTGGTTGTCGAGATAAAATGACCAGATTAATTTCGATTTTCAGACTAATTGGCACGGAATTTACAAATGTCAGGGTGGGAGACTGTGCTCTCAATTAATTCGATTGCAATTCTTAGATCAACTCATTTACAATGATTTCAATTTTAGAATTTTTAATCTGCCTCAATCGCGGTTCACTAACAACGAAAATATCAAGGAAGAATAATTGGAAAAACATTAACAATTGCTGAATTTTTTCAGCTTTTTTTAGTTTTTTTTTCTAATTTTTTTTTTTCAATTTTCAAAGTATTCACATTAAAAACCTGAACTGGTAACACTCTTTTGACGTTTGATCTAAATGAAGATTCTCATTCAATATTTGATTTGTGCCAATTGAGTTCAGTTGTTTCTTTTTTGGCAGGTACAATTTATATTGTCCCAACATATCGAAATTATTCAATTATATCACGGCTTGTAACTTATGGTCCAGCCTAGCAAGAAATGATGTTTTCTCCCGAAAGTTTTTAAATAGTATATTTTACAGTTTTTTTTGTACACAGGGTGAAAGATATTGATGCCCAGGGCCCACATTTATATTCCAGCTTGTCAAGAGATTGTGGTTTCTCCTGAAAAAAACTTCAACTAATTTTTTTTACACAGACTTAACGTTATTGATGCCCAGGGACCAATTTGATGAAAATGCGCTCTTCATCATTTTTACTCGAAAAAATGTACTGCGTGACAAACTAAATTTAAAATGTTGAGAAGTTTTGCTGAGAACAGTTTTGCTGAAAAGTTTTGAACAGTTTTTCAATCATGCTCTTTGATGCTTTACAAAACTTGTTGCCACAAACTTTTCCTACAATTGCGTTTTCGAGCTTTCAAAGAACGAAACAGACAAGTTGTCACGTTCCAGGGACCGTTTTAAGCAGATTTTTGAAAAGCCTCTCAACCTCTCAAAAGCGAGATGAACTTTAATTTATTTTGTATAGCTAAACAGATTTTATAAAGGTCCTTGAAAAACATCCCCCAGCTTGAAACACGTCCTTGAGGAACGTTTTGCGTTTAAAAACAACATACTTAACTATCAAATACCACCCAAGAGCGGATTTATGGGCGAGGCTGTGGAACGATTTATTGGAACGCCATTTTTATTCAACTCAAACTAAAAGACTTTCTAAAGTAACTAAATTGAAGGGGATATAAATAAAAAACGACATCACTTTATGGAAAAAACCGTGCAAAATCTGCTCAAAAAGTTTGCCGGGTGCGGCTGGCACTTAGACAGTTTTTATACTTGGATGTTTTAGACTTTAAATACTAATCAAATGAAGTATTGATTCGCATAGACTGGACTCACTGTTCCCGTTGGATGCATTCGAGTGCTGTTCAATCTGGCGCATCTCCACTGGATTGTTGCTGAAGTGTCTCCTTCTGGCGGCGGAAGAGGAGCGGGACTGGCGGGGGTGATTACTCCCCTCTCCTGTGATTGGGTTGTTGCCGCCACCCGACTGGGTCGAATCGAACACATCGTCTGCAAGAGTATCAATGGACCCAACTGGCGAACCTGGCACACAATTTTTAAAAGTCTATTGTCCAATATTATAATTATCAAACGTATCTGAACCACAGAGAATAACCGTTTTCTGAATTGAAAAAACCGCAGAGATGGTTTGTATTATAATAATTATAATTGTATGTTCGCTTTTTTGATATTCATTGCATTGCGCTCTAGACTCATCAATTTATAAATCTTGTGCGACAGCTAAAATCATGAAAAATGATTTTGTAAAATTTTTTACTGCTGAGATAGAAAAGCAAGAAATTTGAGTCACTCAAATTTATATCCAAAGAGTCTACGTTCAAGCTTTCGATGGAGCCCAAAACGGATAGTTTTTTGTTCCTGCTTCAATGGAATTTCTTGCTTCAAGTTCTTTCTTAAGTTTTTGTTTCATTTGAATTTCTTTACCGCCAGTTGATTTGCACCGTGACCTTGACCTCTCACGCACTTCCCTGTTCTTCCGTTCGCCTATGTCATTGGTCAGTGTGCTGGTCTTTGGCCTGGGACTACTTTTGCTCTCAACTGGCGCTGTAATCGGGACCACTCCCAGAAGATTCCTGTCTGAATAGTAACAGCATTTCAGAAAGTCAATAGGCCGACAATTTTATTGTTTGTACGAGCTGAACACTTTAACTATAGGATCGTTTATCTACGAGTAAAGATAGCAAAAAATAAGATTTGTTTATACCCCTGTAAAAATTAACTCTTTGGAGAAGTTGCTTCAAATTAATCAGTAAAGAGAGAACCTCGCGGCACTCGAACCTTTGCAGTTCATTGACAAAATCACAGAATAAAAAGTTTTCTTTTTCTATGACAAGTTTAAGTCTTGCCTGAAAGTTGAGAAGGATTGGCTTAAATTCGCTATCAGTTAATTTGGTAACGTTTTTTATCAATCACAATTTTTTTTAATGATCAAGTTCTTTCAAATATCATTTATGCAGAAAAAAGCACTCTGGGTCTAAATAAGTCACATCAACTTGATGCTGCAGTGAAATTTCTACCAATAGCAAACTCCCATATTTTAGGAGTTCTCACGAAAACCGGCTATGATGATGAACAACTAACTAAATAGTAGGTTTAAATTGAGACCTCTAAGCCGCATACTATCCGATTTCATAGAATATATTTCAGAATAAGATGTATATCAGAACCAACCCTGATTTTTCTCGACCTACCCATGTTGCCTGAAAGAGAAAAATAATTAAAATAGTTTAACAACTTGGCTGCTGTTTGCGAAGTTCAACATTAACTTAAAAATTTTTTCTCTTAAATTTTCTCCAATTAATTTTTATGTTACTGGAACTGGGTCTTGTAAGTTCTGACTCTTTGAGTTGAAGTTAGTAAAACACATATGAAAACGATTCGAATACCAAACTCGAGTGAAAAAATTTTCCGTTTTTACGAACAAACTAACTTTTCCCACTGTACTTCTCAATCTCATTCAATTCTTTCATGTCCTTAGAGAGGAACCTAGTCTTGGGTTTGGGCTGTGGCCGGTCCTTCTTAAACATCACTGGCTCGTCCTCTACTTTGGTCCTGCTCTGGAACTGTCGCAGTTCCCGGGGATCATTAGACAGAGTTGACCTTCTGGGCTTCGCTTTGGTCGAGTTGTTCATTCCGTGGGGGAAGTTGCATTTTTCTAGTCTTCTATCTATTTCGGCTAAATTGGAAAAAAAAACAGTCATTTTTTGCATTAAGTGTAAACCACAAATGCAAAACTCCACCAAATCCACAAAAAAATCAATCAAATTTTGAAGTAATGATAATTCCTTATGATGTTCCAGTGAACCCCAGGATGATAGGATTCGGATGACTCACCTATTTCCAGTTTGAGTTTCTGTTCCATCTTGCTCATGTCGTACTCGTCCACTCTCAAGGTCACATTCCTGCTACCTCCCCCCAGTCCCTTGCCACGAGGAGATGAGTCACTGCAAGCCTCTATTAATGAACAAATGCTTGGTCAAAGTTTTCCAAAACGTGCGTTAAAACGAAAATTGTGTAAAGCGCAGAAAATTTTAGAAACATATGATCATTTGTAAGTCTGTAGGCTACGAAACCAACAAGGTTAAGCTGAGAAAATATCATCAAATTCTGAAAGCTGTTTCAAAAATTGCCTCTTCGACTAAATGCTAAATACACAGCTGCTCAAAAAATGCTGAATTATAGTTAACTCAGTTTGAATTTTTGCTCAATTTTTCGAAGAAAGTGACGGAGTATTTCTGCTCGTGCGCTTTTTTCTCCGAACAAATTTCGACTTATTAACTAGCATTTTATGATTAAATCGTTTCCTATATCGTCCAAAAGGTAACGCGCTCAAATGATTTCAAATTAAAAAATGTATATATTTCACCTGTGATCGTTTTTTGAAAAAATAATGGTGGTTTAAAATTTTGTGCGCGATATCTTTCATGCTTTTAACGCGTAAGTGGAGATTTCATCTGTCTTACTAATGACATTGTCGTTCTAAATTGAAAATGATTATTGTCGTTCTAAATTGAATTGAGGCATGCTCTTAGTCTTTTTAATACTTGGTTTGATCTAAAAATATTTAACTAAATGCAAAAAAATCACTTTGTTTTATTCAGCGTGTGGTGGAATAATTTTTGAAAAAAAAATCTTTAAAAAAACTAAAGAATTTTCCAGTTTTTTTTGAAAACTTTTTTCCACAAAGCTTAAAAGGTAGTCGGAACATTCAAGGCTTTGCCCTGATGCAAGCAGTCTTGTTCTATTTTAGTTTAGATAAAACAAATGTTGCGGAGTTTTCTTAATATCTATGTTTTATAGTTTGCTGGCTGATATGATACTCAATGAAAAGTAAGTAATTTGTATTTATAACATAGAAGATTAAGCCTGAAAACTCGTTTTGGGACTTTCGGGCTAGTTTTTGGAACTCTCTTTACGCATATTCATCAACGTTGTGCAATTCAAAGTATAATTGTTTCCGCAAAACTTACGAGGTGCAAAGAATAACTCAAAAAGTGGCGACATAGCAAAACAGTGAGGAACAGCTGCTGTGCAGGCTGCAGAGAATGTTTCGACCAATATGTTACAAGAAAAAATGTTCAAAGATAGAGATTTTTTTCTGAATTTTTAAATTAGCCTTTTTTATTCAATTTCAATGTTGTTTGAATATGCTGTTATTTTTCTCTTTTTTTTCCTATTCAGTTAAGTGAAAAAATTATAAAAGGTGATTTTATATTTTATCGAAATTAAAAGTTTTTATTAAAAATTAGTACCCGCATGCTCAGTTTAGGCGTAAGTAATCGATTATAACAGATTACTATGATGATTTTTTTGACAATTATAATTGATTATAATTACCACAATTAGGTGTTTAAAGGATTTATAAATGATTATATTCGTGATATTTTCTAAGAGATTTTAATCTCTTATAATCGATGATAATTGATTATAGTTCTGAAAAAACCCTAAAAATCAATTATAATCGATTATAATCAATTATAATCTCTTATTTTGCCAAAGTTTTGTCAATCAAAACAATAATCGAATTATATCTCATGGGTCATTAATTTTGTATCAATAAGAAAATCTCTTGAACACTTTGGTGAACACAAAGTTTCACCACGAAACAAAAAATTTCGTAGAGATCATTTCATATTAGTGGAAACGTTCCTGCGGTAGATGAAAAATAAATTTTCCGAATCAATCATGAGACTAAATCTTTTTGCTGATGTTTTGGTGGTTAGAAAAGCTTAAAATATGCATCACAAAACAATTCTAACGGGGAAGAAATCAAAAAAATCCTTATAAATTTGATTTGATTGGAAAACTTTAAAAACAAATTTCTCATTTTTCATAAAAACCAACGTCTACAAAAAGCATAAAATATAAGCAATTTAAATGCAACTTCGAAGACAGAATGGTCAAACAAAAGGGATTATAATCAATTATAATCAATTATAAGGGATTTTTGTACAAAACTAGTGAATTAGAAATTTGAATAAAAATAATGGATTATAATCAATTGTAATTGTTTATAAATGTATCGAAAAATAGACGAATAATTAATTGATTATAATGTATTATTATCAATTATAATTTGATTTCAAAAAGAGAGATTGTAATCGATTATGATCTGATTAAAATCGATTGTTTCTCAATTTTAGTAAGATTGGTACTAAAATCGTAATATAATCAATTATTAACGCTTGAAAGTGGATGCGGGTAGATTTGAAGTAGGGCGGATAGCTTTTCAACTAGTTTCGTCTAATTTAGGCTGAAAACCATAAATATTCAAAGCAGTTTTTTTCGAACACTGCTGAGATATTTTTGTCAAACTTTTTTGGAATATGTGTTACGAACAAAAATTTTTGTTATGATACCACACTTGACCCACTGCAAATTTTCCCTGATCTAGTGAGAATTGGTTGTAAAAATCGGATCCTTGTCCATAGCTCCATTCCACTCTTTGAGAGAGGTCAGAATAATTAAAATGTTTGAAGTAAATCAATTGAGAAAAATGTATTCGGATTGTAATTTACGTTAAAAAGTTATGAAGTGCTGTTCTGTATTTGTAGGTCTTTTTTGGGCTTAATTGGTTTTTCAAAACTTTTTTTTATTTACAAAAGTAGCATTTTTCATATTTTAAATCGTGGCCTACATTATTCGTTACGATTTTGAGTTTTCTTCATTTCAAGTTTTTAAGCAAAACCTTATTATTTTTAAGGCTGTAGAATATCTAAGGGTTGTTAATAAAATTTAGATGCTGCTTCTATTTTCTTTTTTTTTGTCAGTGAAATTCACGAATCGCATACAACCTATTTGTTTGCGTGCTATTATAACTGTTTCAAGTTTATATGCGGTATTTTTGTAATCCTGAACGCCAAAAAATTCAACTTGGTCGAGATTAGAAACAAGTAAAAATTTTTGAACTTCTTACTATCCGCTCAATCGGTTCAATCATAGTTACACAGCTACTCTCAACAATGAATGTTTTTACTTTAGTCTGAAAACGCACGAAAACTCAGATGGTATTTAATAAACATATTAAATTGTTTTCGGGCTCATATGACACTAAAGGGTGTTAAGTCAAAAGTATTTGCTATGGAAAACCATTATCCTGACAGCTCTTCATATGACGCTCCGATACGTCCTCAGAATTCTCTGAATGCAAAGTTCCCAGTTTTTTTTATTAAAAATCCAATTATAATTGTTTCAGAAAAATTTCAAAACAAGGCTTGTTGTGAATTTTCAGATATATAGAAAAACTCAAAAAGGAGATGATAAACCAAAATTTAGACGGTGGAAAATACAATGAAAGCAAATGAGATGAATCCACTTCTGATTTTTTTATGTAGGTGCTCTGTATTTACAGTAATTTTTCTTAATTTTTTCAAAGCTGTTTGGACATGATTTGGGCAAGCCTTTTCAAGTTTCTTATTCATAAGATTATTTTCTTGTACTATGGCTTGGACCGATCTTGGTTTTGATTTCGAGACTTGACATCTGCGGGGCTCTGAAAACATCAACGGGACTCTGATTCTTACTGATTCAGTTTGGTCGCCCCTGATTGAAACTTTCGGATATTCTGAGCAAATCAAATCAAGACTGAAAAGGGTTTCACAATGCGTGAGATCATAACTAGTTATAGGCGACTGTTCGTAAAAACACATTGAGAGGTAAATAATGCGAGCAAGCTTTCTTTACTTGTCATGCCTTGTACCGAACTTTGACTATTACAAAGAGTCGCCTGTTTCGAAACTGCTGGAACGAGTTCTAAACTAGTATTTATAAACCAATTATATTATTGATAAAACTATCTCTATAAAAGATTAGTAACTAATAATAAATCATAACTAAAAACTGACTTCTTTAACAAGATGTAGTTACATAAATGCAATATGATGTAAAGATTTCTTAGAGCCCAAGGAACGCGCAGCAACGGAGATGAAAACTCGATTACATTCCAACTCTGGAATGGCAAATCTATTTGGTTTGTTGCCGTAGTCACTACCCTCAAAGGATTTAAAGTATGGGCTCAACATCGCAGCAAAGAAAACCCATTGAAACAGACCAATGGCCATCTCGATGTTGATCTCACATACCGATCCTAGTCACTTGGCGCTTCATACGGAAAAGTTTACCCTGCACGTAGTCTCGCTCTAAGCTTAACGAAATCGAGAAATAATTGCATCGGTGACACAATCACCCAAGACGATCCACGATCATTGAGACCCATTTTTGAAACACGAACACACGATCTCTCTACCCAAACAACTAATCTCTCTTCTCTTCAAGAACTCACTGCTCAAAACTCTAAAAGAAAACTACTTCACCCGTCCTTCACTACAATAAACAATTAAAAACTAAAAACTCTCTAAACCCCGGATGGGTGGAACCAGTTCTAAACTAGTATTTATAAACCAATGATATTATTGATAAAACTATCTCTATAAAATATCACTTATTAACCAATCATATTCCATCACTAACATTGACACGTACTTTTAAGTGCTGAAACTACTTGTAGTTTCAGCACCAGAACAATTTGAATAAATCGTAAACTACAGTTTTCTCCTAGTGGATAAACTCCAAGAACTAACTCGCAAAGACAATATACACTAGATATACTGAGACTAGGAGATATAAGAGTAAGATTAAGATTGGTATTAGACTAGGAAGTTGCACACGAACCTATCCGGCCGAAAATAAGATAGCGTGACGAACAGACGGTGTACTTTATCTGAAATTACTCTATGAGTACAGACCCTCGGTCACAACTCACTGCTGCGAATAATTGTTGCTTGTTCCAATTGTCACCCAACTTTCTTTTCAACTTTCTAAGTGCGTTTTTGTTTGCATGAAAAAAACACTGAGATGTCAAGAAAAACTGTAAATTAGGTTTTCAGACTAAAACACACACACACACATACATATATATATATTTACATACATATTAGGTCTCGATGATCACGGTATCATCGAGACCTCCATGATAACTCAACCGTGCATTCTTTTCACCTTCTCGCCTCTTCTAAAAATAAATGAGCAGAAACGCTTTGACCAAAAATTGAAAGTAATATTGAAAAATAAACCGATTCCCTAACAGTTTTTTTTTAATTTTCTTGTTGTTGAACTTGAATTTTTGATTATTTTGTCTGAATACATAAGATCACGCCATAAATTTTTCATGGAAAAATTTCTGCGATGAACTTCATCAATTAACTTGAGCATACTGAATTCGGCAAATACGCAACATGAATGACGAAGCTTTTAGGTAGGGGCGGATCTAGTATTTTCTCGAGGGGGAGGGGGGTGCTTGGGAATTTTCAAAAAAATTTCGAAAATTTTGTTCTAAAAAGATGCAGGCAAAATTAAAAAAAAACAGGCCACAAAAAGCACACTATTAGGCATTTTTTGGACATTTTTGACCAAAAATCGCGTTTTTTTCGTGCGCGCTCCCCCCTCAAAATTAGTATATATTGGCGCGGAAGGCTCCTTTAGAAAAATGTTGGGGGCCGGCAGCCAAAAATGGATATCTCAAAATAGTTCAAAGGGGGGACCCTTTGGTCGGCAGGAGGTCGAATCCCTGAAAAAAGGGTGTCCGCCTCCACCAGCCCGCCCCTGCTTTTAGACAAGTCAAAGACTCCCTGATTTGAACTTCTGCGAAGAGCTCAAATAACGTATCAATCTCCGACTCACACTTGTAAATCGCCCATCTCGACTCTCAAAATGCAGCTTCATCGGTTTCATTTTTGGTACATGGATAGAGTTTACTCGACTAAGGTAGCGGCAGAAACATTTAAACGATTTCCGGTTTGCGACGTATGTGAGACACGGTTGAACGAGTCTTTCGATCGAACAAAGTTTTCGAGTAACTAATTGAGGGTCTAATAAAGGTGGGTTTTGATCTCCTATTTTCGCGGCATTGGTCAAATAAAGGTGGGTTGTGAACTACTACTTTTATATATTTTTCCTTTTGTTTACTTTTGCCTTTCTCAATGTTTATTTTTTACGTGTTTTTTTTGTATTGAATCAAAAAATTTTAAATTGAGACAAAGCACACCAACATCTCGATTTAATATATAAAGGATTATCTAACCTGAAGCATGGAGAACTATTTTTGAGCCTGACATTTGGAAAGCAGATGTCACTACGCGGAAACTTGCAAACTGGTAATAATACCGCTTTCAACTTGTTTATTTGTCAACAACCAAGCAGAATAAAAAATAAATGAACAATTTAGTTTCGTTCAGTTGTGCTTGCAAGTAATATTTATGGTCAGTTTTTAACAATGAATGTTTTGCTGAAATCTTATAAGAGAGGATTTTGAAAGCCATATGCGGTATGCAAAAAAGAAGGAAACCAACTGCTTGTTTACATTTATAATAGAAAAAAACTAGTTTTGCGAACTGACTTCTGAAATAAAATGTGAACTGAGCAATAGTTGCATAATTGTCGATCACCGATCAAACATATTCTTATTTGAACACCAAAAATAATATTTTCACTTTTGTAACTCTACATGCACCAGTTACATATAACTTTATAATATACTTAGCTCCAATGTGTTAAGAAGGGTCAGTTTTTTTAATGTAAATTATCCTGCAAGCATGAATGTATATTTATAGATTCCTTGAGTGCTTGTTTTCATAGCTTTGATCAAAAAGATTATCCATTAGAATTTAAAGAATTTGGATTTTGCAGGATTGAAAATAAATCCATTAAAACATGAAATTTCACTGGTCTCGGATAATTTTTGAACAAAATTTTGAGAAATTAGAAGATGTGATGTGCCATAATTTGAGTCGAATGAATAAGAGCAATTAGATTGCCTCAAATCCATTTGGAATAGTTATGAGTGCGGGGATAGTATGCCTAGCATAAGTAATTGACGCATTAAAACAATCAGGTATTGACCGAACAGTTTCCAAAACGATTAAGTGCACTGAAAGCACATTCGCGTAGCAATCCGTAGATTTCCGGATTGATCCTCGCACGCTAATAGTTTTCTTTGAAATTTTTCTGAGCAAAAAAAACAGCCCAAGCATACATATTGGCCACTTTCCTTGAAAATCACAGGTGTTTTCAAGGCCATTCGTGCTACTTGTTGAGCAAACACAGCTTCTTTTGAAAATATACAAAATGGTGAGAAAGCCTAGCCGTATTGTTTTCTGAAAGAAGTACAAGTTGTTTGGATAATAACTTCTTTCAACTTGGTTCACCGTGGTAAACAAAAAGGCTAATCATAAGACTTCATACATTGCTTGTCTCATTTGCGATAGCAAAACTTTTTCTAAATCAGGTCCTCTATACTTTTTCACTATCAGCAGCTTAGTTAGAAAAGTAGTAATATTCTCGCAATTGAGTGTAATTAGGATTAAGACCATTTATCCACGGGGGAAAGGACCAACACAAGAGCTGTACAGCTCATCACGGCGAACCGCTGTTGTGCCCCTGTTTAAGAACTACATGCAATTTTTGTTGGGGTTTTTTCTACTGGTTTTTGTTGGTTATTTTTCTGGATGTTTTTTAATCTACTGGTTTCTATGTCCCGCGAGGGTATCGTATTTAGGTGTACTGCACTTAAATCAAAAAAGGGGTGAGAGGTTTTTCGACCAACCAGAATGCAGCAAAACTAGAATTGTCAATAGAAATTTCAGTGCTATTTTACTGTATTTATTCATAGAGGTTGAGATTCTTAAGTAGGTACCACAAGGGGGGGAGATTGTTAAGTAGATCGCATAAATTAAATTAAGAATTTACTTTTTAGTGTGTACAAAACCTGCTTTTTAAAAAGTTATCAAAGATCAATTTATAATCAAGTTATCTGATTTTTTTTGGCATAAATACTGTTTCTTTTATGAAAGACTAGCTGTATAGCCATTTGTTGCCCAGTACCTAAAATTTGTAATTCAAATGATTTATTGTTCCGATTTTCGTACAGAAAGGAACGGAATACTTGTGCTCGCGGTGGGTTTTTTTCTTCAGACAAGTTTCGACTATTTAACTAGCCATTTTAGACAGTGTTTCTTATATTATTCAAAAGTTATTGCTTTCCTGAGCCTAAATTTTAAAAAAATATTTGACCTGTGATCATTTTTTGTAAAGTTTTGGGGGTTTAAAGATTGCCATTTTGACCAATTTGGGACAGTTAACGCGCGATAAAATTCGCGCTATTAACGCGTAAGCGGAGATTTAATCCTTCTTATAAATCGTTCCAAATGGTTGAACGAAGCTTATTTGCCATAATTGATTTGTTACAAGGAACGAAATTTATCTTTTTGTACTTTAAATGGCGTGCGGGGGGATAATTTTTATAAAAAATTTCAAATTTTAGAAAAAAAAATTTTTTTTTTAAATTTCATTTCATTTTTTTATGTTATAACTGCTGCTCCATAAACCTTAAAAAGCAGTCGGAGTACTTTTTGTACCAGCTTTTTGTAGCTCTTAGTACTTCATTATCGATTTCTTAGTGGTTGATTTCGATATCTTTTAGTGCAATACAAGGAGGTCAATATTTCAAAACTTTTTCCGCGAATAAAATTTTTTGACAAAAAAGTGCTTTTTATCAGAAATTTAGTCTCTAATTAAATTGAGAAGGAATTGTTTATTGGATGATTTCACCTCATATCGTCATTTCATTTGCAGAAAAAAGTTTCTAGGATGACTTTGGGTATGAAAATTTTAAACATTGAGTTTTTCCTTTGTGATTACTGTACAGCGTCTTTGAGCTTGTCTAACCCCCGCACCGAGCGCCCATGGATTCTAATTGATTATAATTGATTGAAGAGACAAAAATAATTGCTTATAATCTATAAAGGATGTAAAATGCAGTCCACGAAATTGATTTTATTGCCCTTATAATCGTTTATTTTTGAAAAAAAAAATCCATTATAATCAATTATAATCCATTTTTTGGCAAGGAATCGTTTTTTTTTGCCAAGATAATCCATTGTAACCGATTATAATCCATTTTATTTTTAGAACTAAATTCGATTTTTTTGTAGCATTTTGGGGGGGGGGGTGATAAACGAGGGGGGTGTCAGTCATTAAGCCCTCCCCAAAGTGTACCAACAAAAAATCCCCCATGTTCAACCATAATGGGGGGGGGGGGCGAATAATGGCGCTTGCGGTGAACTGGCAGGGAGGGAAGGGTAAACTAATGGGGTTGTAAACTGAGAAGAGCTGAAAAAGTAGTGACAAAAAATATCTAAACTTTAATGTGAGAAGTAACGTTTTATCAAACGTAATACGTAGCAAATGCACTAAACAGGAAATAAAATAACTTAAAAGTAAATTCTCAAACAAATCTGTTATAATATATTATAATTGATTATAATGTATTATATTGGCATCAGGATATATTATATTATATATTAGGAATTTAATCCATTTTTAGTGGATTATAATCGTTTATTTTGTAACTGTATTGACACTGACCAACTTATTACAATATAAACGATTATGTGTGCCAGTCGGTCATATTTGGAAGTTTGACCTTGAGAAAAGCAAAAAACACTTGATTTTGGAGTGAAATTTAATTTTTCAAAAATTCGAATGGAACCTGTCATGCACGATTTTCTCGCGATAACTGAAAATCAGAAAAGAGAGGTCAGAACAATTTCAGAACGATTGAGTCACACACGCGGGAAAGTTGTAAAAAAAAGCAGTAGGAAATTGCTATTCGCAATTTCCATCACTATCATAATCGAGAGTAGAGCTGTCCCATCTGTGACAGAGACGAGAGCATTCCCACGAATTGGATTATAGCGACTGGAGTGTTATTCGGAACTCGACTAGAGTGAACCTTCGGTGGAAAGGTGGACAACTTGAGTGTCCTAATGGTTCACAAGAAAACTATTGTCTAGAGTATAAACTCGTTCTCATTGTTAAAACTATAAAACATTAGACTCATTTAGTTACGTTATTTAATTCTTGAGTTAACTACCGACTGGATTATTTCCCACTTCTTGAGCGTGCTACTATGTGAGTACAAATTTAAATTCCTAGAGTGTGTTTTATAATTGTTATGTTGAGGTAAGGCGAGTTTTAGGTTGATCCATCTGAAATGGATCAAAGTTCCACTGTCTAATAAAAAAGCAACTTAACGGATTGTTCCAGCCCGGTTTTTAACGGCGTTCATGTATTTTGGGTATCTAGAGACCTAAGTATGGGGACGTTTCTAATTCTAGAGTGGGGGGATATTTTAGTAGTAGCCTTCAAGCTGTAACGGGTCGTAGTCTCATGTCACAAGCGAACCGAACTGGCTCCGACCGTTCTTGAGGTAGAAAAACACAAGAGATGGTGTCCCTGACCCTTGAGCCAGTGGTTATAGGGCCTATTTTTCTTAAGCCTCATGTGTGACTGCAGTGGACGAATGTTACATAGTGTTTTTATGGCGCTCCTGGGTGTTTACGACATCAAGACTACGGAGTCGAACCCACTTGAGACAGCTTCGGGCTGAATGCCCATTCTAGAGTACCGGCGGTACGGTTCGACAGGAACGTGCAAACCTTCCGGTTGTACCGTGATAGCTTTTTAAGAAAACTCGAGAAAATTTCCTGGTACGCTCTCCGAACGAGGCTTAGCTAACCGAGTAAAGGGGGGCAACTAGGGGGACAAAAACACGAGCAAAAAGACAAAAAGCAAAACAAAAAAAAAAACCAAAAAAGAATAGAAAAAGGAACAAAAACCATAAAACGAAAAAAGACAGTGACTTTGACACCAGATCAGTTGGATCAAACCTTTATATTAATTAAATAGTATACCCATACTGTTTTATAAGTTCGATCGTTTCGATCAACCTAGCAATTTAACCCAGTAACCGTAATAAAGTGCCCGAGTGTGGGGCGTTGTCAAGGGTTTTCAGATAGTTTGGAACTTAGCTGGACCAATAGGAGACTTGACTGGAAGAGGTGACCAGCCGAGTGGGAGGGTTGTTCAGGAGTACCTGAGCTGAACCAATAGGAGACTCGACTGGAAGAGGTGACCGCCCGAGTGGGAAACTGGTTCAGGAACACTTGAGCTGAACCAATAGGAGACTGGACTGGAACAGGTGACCAGTCGAGTGGGAAAGCAGCCAAGAAGGATTTGACAGTTCTCGAGTTCTCAAGTTGGGCAGAACGGGTATCGTTAGAATCCACATTACATTATAGGAGATAAGTGTAAAATTGGATAAGCGAAATCCCCCAGTTTTGAGGAACGTTTTTACTTGAGCAGGCCTGGAAACAGGTCTACGGTTTTCTCTTGAGAGGTTTAGCACCCGGCGCTTAAAGTAATTTTTAGGCTTAAGAAGGGGGGCTAGAAAGGGGGGAGGTTAGAAGGGGGACTGGTTAAGTTAGAGGTTGGCGGTTGTAAATTGTAAAAAGGGGGAAATTAGAGTAACTAATTAGTCGACATCGTTGACTTAGTTACATTAGAAATTAACACGCGTTGGTAATATTAGGTGGAGATCGAAATTTGAACTCGAGTTAAGGAAGGTACCCTGGTCGGATTGGTAGGGGGGAAGGGACATAGACAGTTTTTGTAATACCCCATAAGATCGCTAGCAGGGGGGAAGGAAAACGCGTGGCAATTAGGTACCAGACATATTTTTTAGACGAAAGGTAGACATTGGTCACCTTTGAATTTCAGGTGGACTCATTTTTCTGTTTTTATGATTTTTCTTACTTAGATTTTTGTTGCATTTTAGTGAGGATTTGTGTTTGGTTTTATACGAACAGGTGATCACAAGATACATGCGCACCTACATTGAAATAGAAACAACCAAAAAGAAGAGGGGGGTCAGCATTTGGCTTTTAAGAGAGGGTTTTTGGGAAAATTTTACTAGAGCTTGAGTGGTGGTACAAGGTACGGTGATTCAAGAAGACCCTACAACGAGGAAGACACTCCGTGACGAGTCTTGGGACAGTACCGAAGAAGTCTTGACTTACCCACACCGAAAATTTGATGATAAAGAAGCTCAAGGAAGTGAGGGAAACAAGCGGATTGGAACTGGAGGAAGAAGAACCAGAGCCTACCATAGGAAGGAATTTCAAAACAGACATGCAACAGTTGAAGAACCGATATGATGATGTCAACAGCCAATTAGGGAGCCTGGAAAGGAGAATGGACACAATGAGCAAGAGTCAAGCCGAGAGTTCGTGTGCAATACAGGCGAAGTTGGATGCAATCTTGAGAGGTTCTACTCCACAAGAAAGACCGGCAGCGGATCGTACGCAAGGCACCAGAGTTGACTTTGTAGAACCACAAAGGAACAAACGGCAATCGACACCGTTGCCCTTAACCAGGGATGCGATAAGCATAGCACCAACAGCTGCGAAAACAATAATGAAGAATGGAACGTCGAATACAACGACTGGTCCGGGAGATGCAACAGCTAACAGCAACACAGGACCGGATGCTATGACATGGGCCAGCACTTGGGAGATGATGAACAGGACTCTAGAGGCCTTCGCCACGAGGAACACTGACTCGAGCGACAGGAGAGAGGGAAAAACAAGAAAGACATTCAAGAAGCCAAAAGAATTCAAGGACGACTCCGATGGATGCATTGACACTTGGGTGGAAGTGATGAGATTACATCTAGAACAAGATAACTTGAGTGACGAAAGACAAGCATGTACAGCCATACTGAGCAACTTGGAAGGAACGGCATTAAAATGCGTGGTCGCAAAGAAGGAGGAAGAACGCGACACCGCGGACAAGATCTTCGAGATATTACTGAATCGATTCGGGTCAGGCATGAAGGGTCACCAAGCGATGATGCGATTTGAAAAGAGAAGGCAGAGGGACGACGAGTCAATAGATCGGTTCCTAGATGACCTCGAGAGCTTGAGAAGGAGGAGTGACCCAGAGGAGTCGACAAATAGACGGAACTTTAGCATTGCCTCGAAGTTCATCGATGGGGTGAAAAGTGATGACTTAAGGACAATGTTAGCAACATACTACACATTGTCGAAGGACAGCGCACCCACCCCAGAAGAAATGAGACAGAAATCAAGAGAATACATGCTGATGAAACCTAAGAAGTACTCATATTCTGAAAACAGGAACACGCAAGGGGGAAGCCAACCCCAGAGGTCATCATGGTACAAACCTAGAGATGATATGGACAAGCGCAGATCATGCGCGAACTGCGGGTCAGCGGATCATCATGTGGCTGACTGCACAACGTACAAACAAGGCATGAAGAGCCTAGGTTATGCACCGGATGAAGAGGATATGAGCCAGATGGAGGAACACGAGTACTATAATGGCTTAATCATCAAGATAGGCGCCAGATGCTTCTTCTGTAACCAGGAGGGGCACTTCAGAATGGATTGTCCCTTGTTCTGGGAAGCGGTCAAGGACCAGAATCACCCCAAACATAAGTTGGCATTAGCGGCGGTGCAGAATCAACGGAACAGGCAAAACGAGTTTGAATCTAGGAACTTAGGAGCACCAAACACCGAATTGCCGACGAAGACAGTGAAAGCTGTAACACATGTTAGCGGTGCGTTAGAGTCCGCGGCCGGGAGCTCTCTAGAGATAAATTATGAGAAAGCGGCGACGGAAGCAATTGCCAAAGTGAAACAAGATCTGGCTGCGAAAGAAATAGAGCAACGACTAAAGTTGGAGATTGAAAGACAGAATTTTAACGAAGCATTAACCGGATCGAACTCAGTACCAGAGGCTAGAACGGGCTCAACAAAGGACGGGAATTGTAACACCGTGAAAATGGTGACAGGTAAACCTTTTGGAATATCGAAAATCGGAGCAAGAATAATGTCGATAATCACAGTGGGCGGCCACGAAGTAACCAGAAACTTGAGCGAGCCAAGCGACCAGACGATAATGCACATTGACGTGTATGCAGACTACTTGAGTGGAATAAGTCCACAGACGACTTCTAGAGCGCTCAGAGCACTACTCACGAGAGGGGGCAGCAAGTCGGTACGTGTTGATAACAGGTACACTGAAGCTTATGGTCCACACGAGGTGATGCTGAATATAGATGGAATCAACATCTATACCAAGACGATGATAACATGCGACGAAGACCTAATTGGACAAATCTATGTAGGGAAAGAAGAGTTGAAAGTAAGATCGATCGGACACTGTGCCATGCTTGAAGAAGATGCAATGCACATCAGGACGGAAGCAGACGTGACAGGGCACGTGCTAGACATAAATGGCAAAAAGACTCAGTTGCGTGGATTACTTGACACGGGAGCAGTCTTGAGCGTCATACCAATCGAAACATGGGAAAAGATGGGCTTTGACAAAGGTGACTTGATAGACTCGAGAATACGGCTGTCAGCTGCAAACAAAGGGGCCCTACGGGTGCTGGGCAGGACGCCGATAATAGCCCTCAATTTGGGGGAACGTAACCTGTGGATGAGCTTCATCGTGGTAGAAAACCTAGATGAATCTGACCAATTCATTTTGGGCAGAGACTTCATCAGGAATTTCGACGTAACGATAGATCTAAATAATGCAATGTTCAGGATACGGAACCCGGATAGGAGGTACGCAATCAAACCGGTAAATTTAATAATGGCAAATGAGAACAAAGCACCGGTATTCTTGAGTAGGAGAGTGAGGTTAAAAGCTAATGAAGCGGCAATCGTAAGCTTGAGGATGAAAAATTATAATGAACTAAGTGACAACAAGCAAGTGTGTATAGTTCCAAATCCTAATAGTCAAAGCGCTGCTGTTTTAGGAAGATCATTTTCGATAACGAAGAGCGGCCTCTGCGTCAGTGTCTTGTTGAATACCCTTGATATACCGATCACGATACAGAGAGGGAGGAAGCTGGGATATGCTTTACCGGTTAAAACTCGATATGAAACAATTGAAAACTCAAAACAAAATGAAGTTGTTGATTGTCCCAACCACAGGGACAAAATTTGTATCTTGAGACGATTGCAGAGAATAAAAGATTCTTCAGGTCTTATCAAATCACTTAAGTCAGAAACGGACGATGGGCTCTCGAGCTGTTCGAACTTTCCAGAGCGACACACACCAGATAAAATGCAAACTGATAAACCGGTTCTGCCGGAGATTGAACATTTAAGGGGCAAACTGAAAGATGAACAGCTCGAAGCTATCAAGGACGTACTAGAGCGGAACGAGGAGGTTTTTTCAAGGCATAAGGCGGATATCGGGTGTTGTAATTTTGTTGAACATGAAATAGAACTTGAGGAAAACGCGGTACCACACAGGGAGGGGGCGAGGCGCATGACCCCACACAAATCGGACGCGTGTAGAAAAGAAATCGAAACGTTACTAGAGTATGACATGATAGAACCATCCAAGTCACCGTGGGCGTGTGGAGTAGTGATGGCCAAAAAGAAAGGCGACCAGTTAAGGTTTTGTTGTGACTTTCGATACCTGAACTCCGTCACGGTGAAGGATGCCTATCCCATACCTAGAATTGATGAGAGCCTCTCGAAGTTAGGTGATGCGAAATTTTTTACGACTCTTGATTTAGGCTCGGCCTTTTGGCAGGTACCATTAAGGAAGCAAGACAGGGACAAGACAGGGTTCGCCTGCGAGTTGGGTCTGTTTCAATGGAAACGGATGCCGTTTGGACTCTGCAATGCAACAGCCACGTTTCAGCGGCTGATGGCACACGCGTTGATAGGCGTGACGAAGAAGTACGGCAACCTGGTAATGTGCTACGTGGAAGACGTGGTAATAGCAACGCCAACACTAGAAGACCACATCGAGAGGCTTGACGAGGTGTTCGCGTGCATGAAAAGATCGGGGCTGAAGTGTAAACCATCAAAGTGCGAGATACTCAAGGACTCGATTAAATACTTGGGCAGGATGGTAGATAAACACGGTATCAGACCTGATCCAGACGCCGTGGAAGCAGTCCTAACCTGGAAATCACCGAAGACGGAGCACCAGCTGATGAGCTTCCTGGGTTTCGCCAACTATTATAGAGAATTCATCAAGGGCTATGCGGACAAGGTATACCCGATGCAACAATTAATGAGACATAAGGGCAAGAAGTTCACGTGGAACAACGCGGCAGAAGAGTCATTCCAGAGAATAAAGAAAGAGCTGTGTGAGGCACCAGTACTGGGTATGCCGACTGAGAAGGGGATGTACGTGCTAGACACGGATGCGTCAGTAGTCGCTATTTCTGGGATTCTCCATCAAGAACAAGAATGGAATGGGAAGACAGTCTTGAGACCAATAGCATACGGGAGCAAGGTCCTAAGTGACACAGAAATGAAGTACGGAGCACCGAAAGCAGAGATGTTCGCGGTGGTCACCTTTGTCGAAAAATACAGAGCATACTTAGGCAGTGAGCCCTTCAAGCTGCGAGTCGACAACCGAGCACTAAGCTGGCTGAAAACGTACTCAATGGACCAGAGCTATATTGGGAGGTGGATAGTTCGCTTGGATGGATACAAAATGATAATTGAGCACAGAACACGAGATAAACATCAAAATGCTGACAGCTTGAGTAAGAAGACGGAGTTCTACGAGAGGCAAGAACAAAGAGAGGCGGACAGACCTGAGATCAAAGACGGCTTCTCCTTTATGGACAAAGAAACGTACGACAGTCTTCCACTCACGAGATGGCTGGACAAATCAGGCAAACCGATTGAAGATCATCCCGAATTGCCGAAAGAGCCTCTTGAAAAGACCATCTTGAAGAAAAGCAGAGGGATTCCGATAGGAATAATGCTCAAGTCCAAGATCGTGAGGGAAACACTCAAGGCAAAAGGTTATGATCTCATCCAGGTAGAGGAGGGAACGGTCCGAATAGATGAAGACTTAATGAGGTTGCTTGAGAAACTATCAGATGACAAGGCCGTGATCCAAGGGAAAGGTCAGGAGGCACCGGAACTAACCATACTTCGGAGAGAAGAAACAGTGAACAATACTGACGTCTCAAAAGGAAGCATCACTGATAGCAAGGAAGTTGTGCGATCACTAGTTGAAAAAATCCCCGAAAAAATTCTGGAGCAGACAAAAGTCAGGAATAAGAAAGTAACATTCAGAGAAGAAGTTGAACACCTGGGACTAGATCAAGAGTCCGGGGAGTGGTCCAGATTCATGGAAGAAGACGAAACCGGAGAAGGGAAATTGTCCGGGGAGCGTGAAGAATGGGATGAAGACTCGGATGAGAGCAGCGAAGACCAAGACAGTCTATGCATGATACTGGCGGAGGAGAAGATAAGACAGCACGACAGGGAATTACAGACGGATCCATCTTCAGGGACGTACAATCTGGAAATACAAGAGGTACGAGGTGGTGAAGAGCTCGAGAAAATAGCAGTTTCAAGAAAACCACTAAGGGAACTATCGTGCAACTCAAACGTCAGAACGAATCTGGTACCAGAAGACGACATGAAAATCGTGAAAAGGATGATATGTGTGAAACTGAGCGATGACATCCACAACCCTGGTGAGATGAATGGACAGATCATGGCGCTAAAGGAGCACGTTAAGGCGAGATACAGGCTGTCTGACCTAATAAGGGCCCAGAAGAATGACAAAATGACAAGTAACCTCTCCAAATGGATCCATTCGGGAGTCAAGGAGAAGGGGGAACTTGAGGAAGACAGCTACAAGATCTTGAGCCAGTTCTACAAAGAAAAGAGAGACTTACTTTATCACACAGCTGAAGGGGTGGTAGCGTGCAAGAGAAGAGATGAGGAAAAAATATTACACAAACACAACCTCATCATACTACCACAATTGTACCAAACGGAGGTGCTTTTCAGATCACACGACCAGATGGGCCACCAGGGGATAGATAAAGTACAACAAAGGATACTTCACAGGTTTGACTGGCCGGGAATGAGAAAAGCTTGCGAGAGATGGGTGAATGCCTGCCTAGCATGCCTTCAAGTAAAAGACCCAAGGAAGATGAAGTTTCCCCTCAAGTCTGTCGAGAGTTCGGAATTCAATGAGGTGGTGCAGATAGACCATCAGAAAATCTGCATGACGGAGTCGGGTTATAACCAAATACTAGTTATAATAGATCACTTCACCAAGTTGGCGGAAGCGGTTCCGTGCCAGACAGCCTCAGCGGAGGAGACATGTGATCACCTGATAACGCATTGGATATCGCGGTATGGTTGTCCAATGACTTTCCAGTCGGACAACGGCAAGGCTTTTGTGGGGGACTTGACAAAAGAATTGATGAAGAGATCACACATTGCTCAAGCACACTCGACGACCTATCATCCACAGACCAATGGGTTGGTAGAAAGACAGAACAGGACACTGGTCAACATGCTCAGGGTGTACTGCTCGAGATACATGACGGACTGGGACAAATACCTGCCACAGGTAGTAGGAGCCTATAATAGTACTCAGCACTCAACGACGGGTATCAGTCCTTTCATGATGTTGACAGGCAGGGAAAGGGCAATGCCTATAACATTCTTCTACCCGGAGTACGAGGGGAAGAGGACGTCACCTCAAGCATACGTGAAGGAAGCGATCAAAAGACAACAAGAGCTAAACGAGCTATGTCGGAGAAACACGGCGCAAGCGCAAATGAGGCAACGCAAGAAATATGACGAAAAGATACTAAGAGCAAAGCCATACGAAGTGGGCCAATACGTGTGGGTCTTCCAAAATGTCATACCGCCCAAGGGAACAAAGAAACTACTCAAGAAATGGAGAGGACCGTTCATGATTACGGAAGTACATCAACAAGGACGGTTCTATCGCTTGAGTACAGGGCGAGCAGCACATTACGAAAATCTGAAGCCTCACGTCCCGTCCCCGGAGGACTGGTGCCTGCCAAAAGATATGGAAGGTCTTGAGTACCTGGTGGTGGAACCAGCGTGCGAAGTGAATGAGAAAGGCACTAGAGAGAAAAATGATGGTAATGAGAACTTGAGTTTGGACGACAACGAAAAGATAGAAGTGGAGTCGGATGCAGGTTCATTTGTAGAAGAAGACTGGAACGACCCAGAGCAAAACGAGGTACCGAAGTGGATGGAGCCGGATCGACCAACACCACCGGAAACCAGGACTGGCAATCGTAAACGAACAGGTATGAGGTACAATAGGTACGGGGATGACTTCTTGATCGATAAGATACAGCCAGACAAGTTGGGCGATGAACTACTAAGCGCAGGCGAACTGGAAGCCGAAGAGGAATGGCAGGTCATTGACGATGGTGGACATTATCCGCAGGATGATTACTCGACGCCAGAATTGGAGACGGATCTCGAGCAGAGTGAAATAGAAAGGAGGGAGAACACGAACTTGAGGATTCTAGAGTGGATGCGTGATGTCAAAGACGAGAGCCGCGAAGGACAAAGCATTCAGCAAATCGATGTATCAGCAGCAAATTACATGAAGACAGAGGACCCTCTTTTCGGATGGACAGCAACAGACAGGCCACTGGACATCCCTAAGGACAATTCAGACCCGACTACATCGACGGGGACGTCGATAAATATTTTTGTCCGGGGAGTGGGGGTAGGACTTACCCACACCGAAAATTTGATGATAAAGAAGCTCAAGGAAGTGAGGGAAACAAGCGGATTGGAACTGGAGGAAGAAGAACCAGAGCCTACCATAGGAAGGAATTTCAAAACGAAATTCGAAATACCCAATGAATACTCAGAGAACATCATGATAACGGATAGCGACTTCATCCTGTCAAACAGGACCAGCGCGATCTGCATCATGGCGGACATGAGTTTCAAATCAAGATTGGAGGCTGACTTCAAAAGAGAGTACCAGAACGTAGAGTTTCTGTTCAGACAGAGGCCAGGACTGGGAGGCATGGCAGCGCTTCCACCGTCAGTGGCACAAGTCCCGGGCAAATACCTCTGCTTCCTAGTAACGAGAGTCAACAACAAAAACACAATTGATCCCGAACACGTGATATTGGCACTGACAAGACTACGTGACTTCATGATTGAAAGAGGAATAGTGGAGGTCTCGATGCCGGTGTACGACCCAAACAGGGGCAAACTGAGCTCGAGGGAATTGTATGCTATCCTACATGTGGTCTTTGCAGAAACAGAGATAATGGTGCATCTTCACAAGAAGTACTACTTGAGCATCGCCTGAGTCGGGTACATGGAGGTATCAGGTCGGGTGTGAGGGAGGAGTCTTGAGTTAGGTACTGGGGTGCGGCGCAGGTAAAGGGATCTTAAGATGTGATTGGCATGACAATTGAATTTTAAAAGAAAGAATTGATGGTGCTAAAACATAAAATGTATCTGCATGTTCTTAAGGGAAATCCAATCGAATTGCTTTAAGTGATATGCGAATGATAAGATTTTAACCATATGGGTAGAAGGGGGGTCTCTAGGTTAGGAACGTGACATGCTAAGTTTTAATGAGCTTTCTGTTTTCAGATCAAGTTTGAAAAACAAAGTTGAAAATCCAACTACACTCAAGCCAGAAACAGAAAGAGAGAATCTTGATTGAACACGCGATAATCCGAATCTACAGCAAGTACTTGCAAGAGAACATTTCTAGAGAATTCTTGAATTGGGTAATACTTGAGTTGGTAAGGTAATTCTTGAGTTGGTAAGGTAATTCTTGAGCTGGTTAACATCTACCTACATACATCCCGAAGTTACAAAGAATGGCAGACCGATTCTGGAACTCCGTGCCCGCGGCCCTGAGGAAGCCCACTCTTGATGAGCTGTACAGGCGCCTGAGGGACTTGGACTATACCCAAATAGACGAGAGAATGGCGGTGATGCTGAATGCCATCCTCCAGTTGGAGGACCAGGGCGAGTGCAGGGAGTCTGCAACGGAGGCTGTCTTGATGATCGGCTACACCACCGAGGGAATATCGAACCAAGAACAGACCAGATGGTTGTCTTGGAATGTGGATGGAGGAGTAAGGGGTTTTGACTTGGCAAGGAATCCTGGCCTGAATAACAATACCGAATATGGCGCAGGGGAATTCCCACTACCGACTAGGCCAACAGTAAGGTCCACCAGCCAGAGCTCGAGTAGGGTGCCATCGATGTCACGAATGCAACAGACGACCGAGGCATATCCGGATCTAGGTGTTCTAAAGAAAGAGCTCGAGAAGACGCAGAAGGAAAGGAATAAGGCGAACCTCGATCGGGATCAGGCAAATCTGGATCGGGAGAAGGTTCAGCTGGAAAGGGACCAGGCGGTCAATGAGCGAGACCAGGCTCTGAGGTTGCTTGAGATACAAAAAGCTGAGCATCAACAGGAGTTAAGGGTGCGGGAGAACGCCGCAAATCGTGATCAACTGAGGTCGGAATTAGACAGAATAGAACAACGACAACGCGAGCTTGATGCACAGAAGGGAGCCAGGCCGAAGGAGCGAGTGGTCACCAGCTCGAGGCCAGAGTCACGTATGGAGGTGGATGAGGCCCCCAGAGCAAGAGCACGGTTCAACCTTGACCGCGAGGCCCGTGAACACATGAGTGAAGGGTTGGAAGTTTGGATACCGAATGACGCAACGTCTTCCTTGCGTAGCCTAGAGACGCAACCCATACGCCCACTGATGGATGTGGAGCTGCCGGGATATACCCCAACCTCGACCTCGAGTGACGGTCAGGTGAGCGGCGGCTCATCGCGTCTGAGAGAACTGGGCGAGAGATTGCGACAAAAGAGTCGTGAGAGTTCGGCAAGACCGGAGCCTCCCCCGACGTGGAGGGAGCAGCCGGTTAGGAGTGTCGTGATCTTGAGTTATAAGAAGAATACAGAGGGGAGGTACCACAGGCACAATCGGCTGGACTGGAGTACGGAGCAGAAAGCTAGGAGAGACTGCTTTCATGATGCGGCCTGGGTGCAATACATGGCGCCACCCCGGGTACCAGAAGGTGCGGTTCATCTAATCGTAGGGGACAGCCTGGTGCGGGTGTTGACCCGGATCCGATCGCACTGGCAGACGGGAATCTTGAGTTTCGCTGGAGCTGCCACGCCACAGATGTTAGCAACGCTTGACATGCTGGGGATGACCAAAGTATACACGGTGACCCTGATGATCGGGACCAACGATGTATCAAGGGGTGAAGCGAGGAAAATAACAAGGCTGCACGATAAGGTGAGCTGCCTTTCTGAGGAACTGAGGATTCAGATGGACCCCATCTTGTTGACGATATGTACTGTCCCCTACAACATGATGTTTGATCAGCACGCCTTGGAGATGAACGAGAAGGTGCGGAACCTAAACAAGGGGATAAGAGACATCCACCGGAAGAGTGTGCTCCCTGTCAGACTGTTGGACGTGGCAGAGCGCATGGAGAAAGAGGGACTCCAGTGATGGAATCCATTTTGATAGACCGAGGGGAGCAGAGTGGCTAAACGACGTCTTCCAAGAACACATAAATGCGCTGGAGGCGGATCTGCTAGAGACAGCCCAATTCACTTTAGGACCACCTCCGAACCCACCATTCCTGGCCTCAAGGGCCTTGTCTGTTCGCTTGGGACCGAGAGTTGACACTAGAGACAGTTCAAGGAGCAGCCAGACCAGATTGCAGAGTGCCACGCCAATGGAGTCTGAGGAGGTGACGTCATCAACACCTCCAAGCTCGGCGATATCCTCAGTGGTAGTGGCAGAGAGCAAACGGGAAAATAAGTCTATGGAGACCGCTCGCTTGAGATATCCTGAGAAGGTGAAAGAACTGGATCTAGAGAGTTTGGAATGCAGGCAAGAATTGGCGGAAACCCTGGGGATCGAACGAGTATCACACGAGGATTTGAATAGGCATCATTGCGTGGACTGGTTGAAAGCTCATGAGGCGCACTTCTCGAGAGCGAAGTTGATGGAGACCACAGACCTGACGGGAATTCCCACAAAAACGATCATGGGACCCATTTACTACAGACCTCTCAAGCTGCTGGGGAGTCCGGGACTTATAGCAGAACCTCCCAAGCACCGAACTAGCATCGCCAGGATCAGGTTGGCAACCCCGGCACAGTTGAAGGTGGTAGACAAGCTACTCAATCCGGGAGGAACGGGATTGCCAGATGCCGCTTACGAAGGCTCGAAATTGGCGGAAGATCCCAGGTACGGGAAGCCCTGTGGGAGTACCCAGCTGGCCAAAACCCTGGCAGTGTATGATAGAGCAGACCCAGCTGCTGCGAGAGTAGTCATTGTGGCGGGATCAGACTTCGAAGGAACGTCTCCCAAGTTGTTCTGGCCGGAGACTTTGATATACTCTTTGCCAGGTGCTGAATTGAATCAGATGTTAACTCTGGTAGTGGCAATAAAGTCGGAGATGCCCTGTGAACCTGAGCTGCTGTTGTTTGCAGGGATGAATGATCACCTGCACGCGATGGGACTTCTTGAGCAACTAAAGGGCGATGAAATTCCGACATCGAGGAAGATATGGGAAGCCATTCAAGCATTGTTTGCGGCGATGAATGAAGTGCAAGAGAATGTTGTCTCGAGATTCAGGTCCAAGACGAAGGTGGTGTTTACCACATCCCCTGGATACGCGAATATGCCACCCGCCCTACAGTTCGTGTACGCGGTCTTGATCCTGATAGCAGAAGGGAGTGAATGGCGGATTCTAATGGCAGCCCCCAATCGGGAGTTGGAGCCATCGAACCTGAGGCTTCGCAAGTCAGAATTGGCGGCGGCATGGGCGGACATATCTCATGCACTGAGGGGCTTTTATGGCCTAGCCGACATCCTGATCGTATTAGACGAGGTGCTCTTGCTAGAGATATCGAACTTTGCCAGGCAGCTCAAGTTCAGCCCAGTCATCGGGGACGATCACCCGGCGATAAGCAAATTAACGGCCAGCCTGTGGTTTCGGAGTATGGATGTGAAGATCACGAACTCCACCAGCAAGTCTAGAGGTCCCAGTAACGAGAGAAGAAATGTGGCCGAGACGGAAAAGCAATTAGGAAGAGAATGGCTGGTGGCCATTTTTGACACCAAGGCTGGAGAACGCCACGAATAAGACAAGGGAGGAAGCACCACTCCTCGTGAAGCAAGTCTGGAGTTTCCTAGAGAAGCAACTGGAGCTGGCCGAAGTAAGAGACATGACGGTGGCTAGATTTGTCTCGGCCGCCAATGAAGTGACGATCGCAGGGTTCTGGAGAGAGCACGCCAAAGGCGAATTGAAGACTCGGAGGGATTACGAGATTCTCAAGTTCTTGAGTCCTTGCTGGGAGAAGGAATTCTTGGCAGGAATATTCGGTACCACGGCGACTATCTTTGGAGCCTTCGTGCAGGAGATACTGGGCATGCCCATCAGCCTGCTCTTGGCCCTGTATTTGGTCTACCCCAGATACTTGTTCAACATGGGTCCAGCATACATGTTTAGTCGGGGAGTGGAGACACTTCGAGTTGATGGGTACCTGCACTAGTGCTCTTGACCCATGGGGAATTGGTGTCGTTTCATCGATTAATGGAATATGGAGAGCCTCTGTTTATGGGGAGAGTCCACTTGAGCATTGAAACCAGCTCCTACAAGTGTGCCGCAGGATTGAAGACGTTGCTAGTGCAATACCTCATGATGCAAAATCGACACATGACGGGTGAAGATGAGAATCCAACTTCGAGAGAAGAATGGAAGAAGACGAACAGAGGGATGCCTCTGCTGACGGACCTATGCCTGGCAATGAGGTCGGACCCAATGGGGATAATCCGGGGCCTAGAGGAGGTGGTGACCTGCATTTATGGTCCAGCAGTGACGTACGCGTTCCCAGACCCCCTGGTGACAACGTATCGTCACTCTGTAATGCACTTGAGCCTTATCAGTATACTGGATGGGACGGCGTTAAATTGGTGTCAGCAGGAGGTGCTCAGAGGGCGAATGAGCAACACGGTACTCTTTGGAAAGGTGAAAGATGCCGAGCTGATAGTGTACAACTTCAGGGGGCAAATGCAATGTAGAATGGGAGGCAAGCGAGAGGGTCCCATTGAAATGTATCCCAAATTCTTGAACTTGAACCCATTGACGGCGGACGGACGAGAAATCTTGAGAATTCCTGCCTGGAAGGAGTGCTTCGCACTGGTGAAGAGGGAGCTGGAGACCATAATGGAGAAAAAAATCCTCCCGGCCACCATGCCTGAGTTCCCAATAGTCAGGAGGATGACCTTAGGAATGAATAGTCCCTTGGTAGTTCCCTCCATAATGGCGAGGATGACGACGGAGGAAATGCAGAAGGATTTCACTGATGGCTGGGACCCCCTGTTCATTGGCTACACGGCGGCGGTCTACTTCCATACCAGCGAGATGAAGGTAAATTCGTGGACGACGCAAGCGAAAAAGAGTAGAGGTTCGCAGCCCCCAGGGTATGAGGTGCGGAAGGTCTTGAGAACTCTTGAGAAGGAGGGACTTGAGAACATGTTACCCATATGGGATGATGGCAGGATGATCGTGATGGAGGGGCACGTCGCACTGGTGGACGACATGAAATTTGCCACGAGAAAATATAAGGCGCCCTATGGCTTGGAACAGGTGGAAATAAGACAGTAAGGAACAAAACTAGATGCAGCAGGTCAACTGCATGTAGCACTGACGGAATACAAAAAGCTGGATCCTACGACACCATCACCACTGTCCGTGGACACACCTGGAGACAAGAGGAGCGGACCCGTCGAGGACCGATTTAAGAAAATTCTCGAGAGAAGGAGACATGAGTCAGAAGAAGAGAGTATGGATGAAACTCTCAGTGAAGCCGGTGAAGACATGGAAGTGGGGAATACGCCTGAACCAGGGCCATCAGGGGAGGAGCTCACCACTCAAGAGCTGTTGAAAGATTTGAGCGAGGAGAATTGGGCAGATACTGCCACACCACCCCTGATTCCGTCTCCCCGGAAGGATCTGGAATTGCCATTGGCAGGTGAGACCTTCAATATGGGGATGTTACTCTTGAGCTCGGAGGAAAGGGAGAAGAACACGTTCGAAGGGAACAGGGACATATTCTTGGGATCTCTCGAGGATGACGCTTGGCAGGAATTCCTGGAGGAATTCAATCGAGAAGTGGGCAGCGAGACGACGCTGGACAAGTTCAAGAAGGAACTGTGGGACGCAGTAGTGAGATTCGGGGAACCGCTCCTGATAGGAACGGGCCTGGATGAGAAAGCTAGAAAAGAGCTGCTGAACAAGCTAGTGGAGCTGAGGAACGCACGATCGAAGACTAGAAAAGAGAAATGTGAGGACAGCTCTACTCTGAAACAAAAAACTGTGGATAAAATGGTTGATGATATAAAAAGGGATAAGGTTGGGACTAGTAATATGATTAAAAGTACTAATATCCTTAAGGCTCGAGCAGGGGGGAGGCAAGAGTTGGAAGGAGTGGATGGAGAGGTCGAATCAATGATGATAGCCACAACACCCTCGAGCAGAGATGTGAAGACTCGCAAGAGGAAGAGAGAAGTGGAAGGATGGGGTAGTCCTTCAGTGGATGCTGTTTCGGAAGGAAACTTGAGAGAGACGGCGCCCATCGTTTTGGCTCGATGCAAGACGGCGGCATACAAGAACAGCTCGGAGCTCAGGAAACCACTTGAAGTAGAAAAGGAAATAGAGGTTTCCGCCAGTTCGACGTCAGAAGGAGACTTCAAGCCTCAGAAGATAAACGTGAAGAGAGGTTCAACGAACGGACAGGTAGGGGAAGTGGAGATCGGCAAAGAATGGATCTCGAAGGCACATCAGGACATGGGCAAACAAGTGACGAGTGATCCATTGGAGAGGAACAAGACGAGGAACACTTCCCGGACGTGGTGGGTGGCCCTCGAAACATTGAAGGAAATGGAGGACTGCTTGAAGAAGTTGGACATTGGAATAGCTCGCAAGCGACGCAATTGGGCCACCCAGCAAAAAGCCGAGGTTAATAAGATAGAGATGGCAAGTCATCTGAAGAAGTCCTGGCAGAGTTTGTTGAAGGATCATTTTGAAGAGGCGATGAGGACATCCTCATCAGCACCGCCACTAATGGCGAATCCCTTTGTTAGAACTGCGGGACAATTAATGTTCACCTGGAGTCTGGTGGGAATAGAGTTGGAGACATTGACCTCGTATGACAGGCTGAAGTTGGGAAGCAAGAAGCTAGAGGTGTATCAGGCACTGATGCAACACGTGGCCAGGGACAATTCAGGCTTGAGCCTGGCTAGAAGAAAAGATGCCACATGTTTCTTGAGATGGATAATGTCAATGATGTCTGATAGCACCATCCTGGCATGCCACCAGAGAGCAAGTGGAAGTAAAACCATGGAGAAAAGAGTCTCAACGATCATCTTGAACATATATCAGAGTACAGGAATAGAGAAAGAAGATGGTTCCAGACTATCCTTAGAGAACCATCGAAAGCTGGACGAGGTACGGAGGTTCTCTAATAAGAAGTTCGAGGAAGAACATGATGTTCACCGTAACCTGGCCTCGTCAGAACAGTACTCGAGACTCAGTGAGAAGGGGGAATACCAATATGTGTCTGGAGTGATGGGAATAGCCTACAATCCCTTCTTAGACTCGGAAGCTGGAGGAGCCCAGAGAAACCATGAGGTAGCGGAGCTACTGAAGTTTTGGACAGAAAGAATAATGGAAATAGACGCGGTGGAAAAAGAGGGGCCGAGCCTGGGCCTGATTCTTGAGAAAACACCAGAGGTGATAAGCATACCGCGCTCAAACAAGAGAGTTGAAGTGAACATGGGCGGTGGAAATGGCTTGTTAACCACGAACTTGGGAGTGATATGGAAGCTACTAAGACCCTCCTGGTGTCCACATCCCCATGCGAGTCTAATCGAGGAAACCACCGAGCGAGTGAGGTTAGCACCAACGGAAGATGAAGATCTGGCGAAGTTGAGTGTGCTACATAAGCTAATCACGCCCCAGATGCAAGAGCCAAGCGAAAGGACGAGCGACCCCGGGTCAGCAAAGAAATTGGAGCCGGGTAGCTGTCTGGATTCGACGTGTGGGAACGGAGAGCACATCTGCGATGGACGGTCATGCGTCAGAATACTGTCGTTTCAAAAAGAAGACCTGGTCACTTGGTTCGAAGACATCACAGAAAGGGAGAAAAGTGAAGTGCAAATAATAGCGGAATGTTACGCGAGAACCACGGTGAATATAGCGACAGCTCTCGGATTCTTCTCGAGAATGTGTGGTCTGCAGGCACTGGAGAGACTGGAATCTGAACATCATTTAGTGACGGCGTTGAGCGTAGAATCATGGCCCGGGGTGTTGCAGGTGACTCAAAAACACATCCGGAGCTGGAAGGTTGGTCTTGAGGCGGAAATGGGATTTCCCATGAGCGAAGCTTATGGCTTGCCATTGAACGCGAAATCGCTGATAGGGTCAATGATGGCCAACTTGTGCGGAAGTCACTACCCGCTACACATGGCGATGGTGGAAGTGTCCAGCCAGAGAATACTGGTGGACAAGGCCTTCTCAGTGCCCAAGTGCGTGAGGTTGGCTCGGATGTCGCATCACTCGCACAAGTTGTTGAGAAAAATCAAAGGGACAGTACCAAAAGAATTGAGAGATGACTTAAGTGAAATCTGGGGAGAAGATCTTCTGAAGTTGGAAAGAGAAAACACAAGCGATCACGAGAGACAAAACGTGATCGGAAAACCTGTGGGAAGTACTCCGAACCTGGAAGATAACGACACGATGCACGAGAAAATGATGGAGCTTGAGCCTCTCTTGGAAGCCTCAGGGGAGCGTAATCTCAGGAGCATTGAGATCTCTCATGGGGAATGCCCATGCCACTGTTTGGCACAAACGGTGTGGTATCCAGATCACAAGAACCTTTGCCTGGTGTGGGATGTGGAAGAGATTCGGTCGATCGGACTACCGGATCACCGGCAGAAGGTGACGCTCTTAGTAGTGAGTACGATGTTAGCTCTGAGATGGATAGAAGAGAAAATAACGAAGTATCGGGAGGCGACGACGCCAACGGCTGAGTCAATATACGCGATAGACTACAGCAGGAGACTCGAGTTGTTTGAGACTGCGTGCAAAGTATTCGCCATACCGACGGAAGTCAGGCACGTATGGAGTCGCTTGAGGTACTTTCCATGGTTTCGGGCGACACTGACGTCTTGGTTGTACATGACAACGAAAGATTACATGAGAAAACATCAAAAAGAGTATCGACAGTTCCAGGCCGAGATTGGGCCGGAAGCTTTCAAGAGACCCCTGCTAACCCATCGTAATGCGATCACGACAGGATGGAAAAGAGTGGGTAAGATGTCTAGAGACAATACCAAAGCGAGGGAGTCGATACTAGAGGAAGACCTGGCGAAGAACGTGAGCTTGAGCCTGCACAACTCCTTTTGCTTGAACCGAGAAGCTAGGGTGAAGGCACTACCCAACCAAGCAAAGAGTTTGCAGGAGCAGAGAGAATGGATGCGATCCTATGAACAGCTGAAGGCTTGGGAGGAGATTGTGATTAGTTCCGATGATGAAGAGGAACTGTTGAGACAGTTTGCCGCATCTAGCACTTCAGGATGCAGTGCCTCCAAGGCGAAGAGTACGAGATGAATGGGCAAATCGGATGGATCTTGAGTCTTGAGAGGGAAGGGGGGCTTGAGCGTGGATCCGAGTGAAACTTGGATTCACGAAAAAGAAATTTTAACAAAGCAAATATTGTTACTAATATACTATATTTATTATATAAATCGAAATGCTGCATGACAATTTCCTGATTGAATAGGACAAAAGAGATTTTAAAATGATTGGCTTGAAAAGCGAAAATTCAAGGGTGCAGGTGTATGCAGATTTTGGTTGCTGTTTAGCAATAGTGTGAAAATTTTAAATGGCTGTGAATTTTGGGGTGTAGATAAGCTTAAATCTGCTGCAAACTTCTGTAAATGACCACTGGCACTGTATCTTGAGCAACACTCGGTTTTTCTGGGACTCACTGGCAGAAGACAGCGCGCGATGAGGACATCGATCTCGAGTCCGGGGAGTATGTGCCAGTCGGTCATATTTGGAAGTTTGACCTTGAGAAAAGCAAAAAACACTTGATTTTGGAGTGAAATTTAATTTTTCAAAATTTCGAATGGAACCTGTCATGCACGATTTTCTCGCGATAACTGAAAATCAGAAAAGAGAGGTCAGAACAATTTCAGAACGATTGAGTCACACACGCGGGAAAGTTGTAAGAAAAAGCAGTAGGAAATTGCTATTCGCAATTTCCATCACTATCATAATCGAGAGTAGAGCTGTCCCATCTGTGACAGAGACGAGAGCATTCCCACGAATTGGATTATAGCGACTGGAGTGTTATTCGAAACTGGACTAGAGTGAACCTTCGGTGGAAAGGTGGACAACTTGAGTGTCCTAATGGTTCACAAGAAAACTATTGTCTAGAGTATAAACTCGTTCTCATTGTTAAAACTATAAAACATTAGACTCATTTAGTTACGTTATTTAATTCTTGAGTTAACTACCGACTGGATTATTTCCCACTTCTTGAGCGTGCTACTATGTGAGTACAAATTTAAATTCCTAGAGTGTGTTTTATAATTGTTATGTTGAGGTAAGGCGAGTTTTAGGTTGATCCATCTGAAATGGATCAAAGTTCCACTGTCTAATAAAAAAGCAACTTAACGGATTGTTCCAGCCCGGTTTTTAACGGCGTTCATGTATTTTGGGTATCTAGAGACCTAAGTATGGGGACGTTTCTAATTCTAGAGTGGGGGGATATTTTAGTAGTAGCCTTCAAGCTGTAACGGGTCGTAGTCTCATGTCACAAGCGAACCGAACTGGCTCCGACCGTTCTTGAGGTAGAAAAACACAAGAGATGGTGTCCCTGACCCTTGAGCCAGTGGTTATAGGGCCTATTTTTCTTAAGCCTCATGTGTGACTGCAGTAGACGAATGTTACAATGATCCATGGGCACTCGGTGCGTGCCGCTATCTCACTTTACTTAGCTCGTTCGTTGACATGGATGGAAATGTTACATTTTTGAGTAATGCTTTCAAAATTGATTAAACTTGCGTATTTTCAAAGCAATGATAGCTGGAGGTTAAAAAAATATAGATCTAGGGTCAAAACAGCTCAACATCTTAAGGTTGTTGTTGTAATTCCAACTTTACATGAAAGTTTCGAACATTAATGCTCGGGGGTTTTTTACCATATAAATTTTTTGTTTATCTAGATTGGAGGAACCTCGATTTACAGAGAAATTTTTTTACTATCTGGAAGATGATTATTCATAAAAATTTATCGCATTTATAGCTAAAAATCAGAAAATATATCACATAAGGGCATTTATGGAGGTCTAAATACTTTCATTTGAACCAACTTAGGACAATTGACGCGCCATAGCTATCGATATATAACGCTTAATCGTCAAAATAATTTGATTAGAAATTGTTAATACTTCAGTTGAATTGAAGCAAGCTATTTAATCAAACTATTGCGTTGCTAAAATTTAAATATTTCACCTTGTAATCTTTTTAACCTTTCAACGATAAGATTTGAAAAAATTAACAAAAAAAACGAAGTTTTCTGTTTTGCTAGTGCAAGTTTCTTCAAATTGGTAAAAACAAAAAACACTTCATACAAACTCGAAAACATTTGCCCTGATACGAGCAATCTTAATTTTTGTTATTTTGCTTTGAGTTGGTTTGATGTTATCAAGTTTGTATCAGCAAACTTTGCGATGTTTCTGCTTCCTAATATGTGAGACATGTAATTGTGCTTCTTAAATAGAGATTTTTAATACAAAATATCAATTCTTTAGACAACTATGAAATATACAATTAAGAGCTTACTTCAAAATTTATCGATCGAAGACCGTTGGACAAATACTTGTTATAGAATATGCCAAAATTTATCCTCCTCACGTAATCATCAAAAATTGGAGTAACTAGTGGTTTCGCAGGGTTTCGCAATATACTGGGATTTCTGAACAAAATTTAGAAAATAAATTTCAGGTGAGAACTCACAAAATTTTAACGTTTTTTTCCAAATGCATGTTAAAGCTTAAATTAGGTAAAAAATCGAACGTTGTCCAATTGATTTCTTCAAATTTCACTTTTTTTTTTACATTTTCTGTTCACCTTTTGGTAAAAAATTGTCTAGCAGGTTATATTAACCCAGGTTCCATATTTTTTGGTTCCAATGGCTCTAATGACTTTGCATCAGAATTAGTTATTGGAGCGTTAGATTTTTTTGAAAAAAAAATCGGTCTTTTTAAAATCAAATATTATATGAATACAGCTGCTTATTGCTGGTTTCATAGATATTAATATGAATTCGTTGTCTGATTACACTTTTAAAGTTTTTGCTAGGTTTATAATCTTTTCTGTTCTCAAAATATTGTTTTGACTTTTACCTATTGTGTGTAATAATCATAGTTAATTTTGCAAATTGTTCAGTTTCATGCTATAAAATTTTATTTTTTTTGCATTTTTGTTTGGTTATTGTTTCAGCGATTTTTGCGTAGGTTTCTGAAAGTTTTTTTTTGGATCAACCGTTGAATCCCCCCCCCCCCCCCCCCCCCCCCCAATCGATTGGGGGGGGGAGGGTGGGAGAGAAAATATAGATTTTTTATGAGTTAATTTTGAGCATAGTCTATCTAGTTTCGTTCCCAATTAACCGTATCAATAAAGATTGTCACTTAAGAGGGAGATTGTACGGTTGATCCGTTTTTTCTTAAAACTAACAAAAAATGGCAATTTGTTCAAATTTGAAAAAAAAACTATTCGACATTTTTAAAAAAATTTTTGGTTTTTAAAACGGCCAATTTGGCCAACTCTGGACTAATTTATAAGTTCCGGGATACTTTTTTATAGTGACGCAAATCTACGCTAACTGTTTGTCTTAAACCGCACTACAAAATTATTCCAAATTGAAATCAGGAAAGCTAAACTTTCGTATTAGTGCCGCATGGGACTAGAACTTTGGTTCAATTTTAGTTAACGTATCTTTTTCATTGCAATTCTTACTTATCAAAAACTTTTCGAGACTGATTCAGGGGCAATTGGAACCTTCAGTCTTGTTTAATTTTATTAACGAGTTCAAATCTACCACCCAAAACGTCATCCAATTTAGGTCGAAGGTATAATTTTTGATGAAACAAGACTGCCTCTAGATCAGGGTTCTGACTGCCCATTAAATGGTCTGAAACAGTTTTGATCCAAATTAAATTAAAATTTTCGGTCTTAACAGCGAAAACAAAAAAGTTAATTGTTAAGACTTGAGTTATGTACGAGATAATATGACTAACTAAGCCCTCCTCAATTCAATTTTGAACACATTTGAATGATGTATAGGTTGACATGCATAAACTTTTTTCGTTAAGCCTTCAACATCAGTTATCAAATCAACAAAGCGTGCAATAATTTTTCCAGAAAATTACAGTTTTGATAATTTTCAGAGATAACAGTGTTTCTGTTTGAGCTCGAAGATTGTCACTTAAAAGGGAGATTGTACGGATGATCCGTTTTTTCTTAAAACTAACAAAAAATGGCAATTTGTTCAAATTTGAAAAAAACTATTACTTTCGACATTTTTAAAAAAATTCTCGGTGTATAAAACGGCCAATTTGGCCAAATCTGGACTAATTTATAAGTTCCGGGATACTTTTGTATAGTGCCGCAAATCTACGCTAACTGTTTGTCTTAAACCGCACTACAAAATTATTCCAAATTGAACTCAGGCAAGCTAAACTTTCGTATTAGTGCCGCATAGGACTAGAAATTTTGTTCAATTTTAGTTAGCATATCTTTTTTATTGCAATTCTGACTTATCAAAAAATTTTCGAGACTGATTCAGGAGCAATTGGAACCTTTAGTCTTGTTTAAATTTATTAACGAGTTCAAATCTACCACCTAAAACGTCATCCAATTTAGGTCGAAAGTATATTTTTTGATGAAACAAGACTGCCTCTAGATCAGGGTTCTGACTGCCCATTAAATGGTCTGAAACAGTTTTGATCCAAATTAAATAAAAATTTTCGGTCTTAACAGCGAAAACAAAAAAGTTAATTGTTAAGACTTGAGTTATGTACGAGATAATATGACTAACTAAGCCCTCCTCAATTCAATTTTGAACACATTTGAATGATGTATAGGTTGACATGCATAAACTTTTTTCGTTAAGCCTTCAACATCAGTTATCAAATCAACAAAGCGTGCAATAATTTTTCCAGAAAATTGCAGTTTTGATAATTTTCAGAGATCACAGTGTTTCAGTTTGAGCTATAAGGAGTCAGAAACCTCAAATATCAGTTACAAAGTTTTTTCGTTAAAATTTTTTTGTTATAAGCATCACTGCTATTACTCTGAATAAAAGCATGCCGAGCATATAATTTGAAATTAGGTTTGCGTACGTATTTTGTGTAACAATATCCGAGTAAAAAAAGTTTTGGCGTCGTTTTACTAACAATTGTTGTTTGCGGTGTTTCTATAGCCTAGTTTTGCAGTCTTAAAATTTTGAATTGCTCTAGTTGATGCGGGGAAAGTTTCAACCATTGTTTTTCTGTCAGTAGTAATCCCGGAACTGACGCAATCTTTGTTATTGTCCGAGTATAGTGGTTTTAAAAATTAGTTTGAAACAAAAATACTGTCACCTTAAGGATATATCGGATATCCATACTGAGCTAACCGAGACTAAATCCTTATAGTTTAATCTTAACTGGATGCATAACATACTTAATATAACCATATATATGTCTGATCTAATTAAATACCTATAAAAACTAATTCCATATTCAATAGCTATTTATGAGTCTCTGTCTCTCTCATGATTGCGAGGTCAGAATCGACTCAGACATAACAATAACTGATTGAACTTAAGTTGTTAAAAGATTCTTCCTATCTCTGTTAGCCCTAGCTTATGTCTCAGATCTTAGTTCGCGAACTTATTTACTTTCCGTGGGTATTACAAAACCGAAGCCCATTAGAGTTTTAATACAAATTTGTTACGCATGTATGGTAATAGCGCTATGTTTGCATTTTTAGCGACGATTGGTAATTACAATCACATGACGATTGTCCGGTTATGTCTATAGTGTACACTCCAACTCAAGATAAACGGACTGTTTAATCATGCTCTAGATCAAATTTGAATAAAAAATACAAAAAAGTACTCTGATCAATTGAAGAGCGCTTTGAGTAAATCAACTCAAAACTGTGTTTGTTTTTCTTACTCGGTCAATGATAAATTTCCATGCACTTAGTTACCATGTTTCCCTTTAAACTCGAAGCATCAGACTTACAAGACTGCTCTCATCAGGGCGAAGCCCTGAACTTTCCGAATGTTCTTTGATTGGTACTGAATCATAATACCAAAATACCGTCGCCACAGAAGCCAACGGCAAAACGATTCGACCTGAAACATGCACGAGAGAACTTTAGAGCATCAGATTGCCGACGATCTCAACGAACAAGATGTAGAGCACCAGACAATAATTTCGGAACTTCAATTCCTTTTAATGAAATTGACGATGCCACCTCCGAGGTCGACAAAACCATATGCAACATTCTTCTTCCCGATATCCAACTCCAACTTGAGAACACAAACGCCAGAACAAATAATCCGCAGAGGGACGTAGGAGAGTCATCGACCGATATCGAGTGTTTTGAGGTCAATGCAAAGCAGGATACGCCTGAAAACTTTCGAACAGAAGGGACCACTGCAACTTCTCAGGCACACAAAGAAAAAACACCACTCACAAATGAAAAACTATCCACAGTGAGCAGATCAAACAGCCCCGAAAAATCCACACGGTCCACACCGCCACATTTCCCATCGCAGATAGCAATTGGTTCGAGATTTGTAATTGATCGACCTCCCACAACAACATCATCGCAGGGCACAAATTTGGCCAGAGATTTCGATGCCGGGGAATGTTATCCGTACGGATAAAACGGATATCCATAGTAAACTAAACGAAAAAAAAAACATTATACTTTAACTTTAAATTGATGCATAACTAAGCGTAAGATAACCATATAGATGTCTGATCTAATTAAGTAACTATGAAAACTCATTCGATGTTCAATAGCTATTTATGAGTCTCTGTCTCTCTCATGATTGCGAGGTCAGAATCGAATCAGGCATAACGTTAAACGATTGAATTTAGGTTGATAAAAGATTCTTCCTATCTTTGTTAGCCCTAGCTTATGTCTCAGATCTTAGTTCACGAACTTATTTACTTTCCGTGGGTATTACAAAACCGAAGCCCATTAGAGTTTTAATACAAATTTGTTACGCATTTATGGTAATAGCGCTATGTTTGCATTTTTAGCGACGATTGGTAATTACAATTACATGACAATTTTCCGGTTATGTCTATAGTGTACACTTTAACTCAAGATAAATGGACTGTTTAATCATGCTCTAGATCAAGTTTGAATAAAAAAATACAAAAAAAGTACTCTGATCAATTGAAGAGCGCTTTGAGTAAATCAACTCAAAACTGTATTTATTTTTCTTACTCGGTCAATGATAAATTTCCATGCATTTAGTTACCATGTTTCCCTTTAAACTCGAAGCATCATATTTACAAGACTGGTTGTATCAGGGCAAAGCCCTGAACTTTCCGAATGCTCTTTGATTGGTACTGAATCATAATACCAAAAACACCGTCGCCACAGAAGCCAACGGCAAAACGATTCGACCTGAAACATGCACGAGAGAACTTTAGAGCATCAGATGGCCAAAGATCTCAACGAACAAGATGTAGAGCACTAGACAATAATTTCGGAACTTCAATTCCTTTTAATGAAATCGACGATGCCACCTCCGAGGTCGACAAAACCATATGCAACATCCTTCTTCCCGATATCCAACTCCAATTTGAGAACACAAACGCCAAAACAAATAATCCGCAGAGGGATGTAGGAGAGTCATCGACCGATATCGAGTGTTTTGAGGTCAATGCAAAGCAGGATACGCCTGAAAACTTTCGTAAAGAAGGGAACACTGCAACTTCTCAGGCACACAAAGAAATAACACCACTATCAAATGAAAAACTATCCACAGTGAGCAGATCAATCAGCCCCGAAAAATTCACACGGTCCACACCGCCACATTTCACATCGAATATAGCAATTGGTTCGAGATATGTAACTGATCGACCTCCCATAACAACATCATCGAAGGGCACAAACTTGGCCAGAGACTTCGATGCCGGGGAATGTTATCCGTACGGATAAAACGGATATCCATAGTAAACTAAACGAAAGTAAAACATTATACTTTAACTTTAAATTGATGCATAACTAAGCTTAAGATAACTATATAGATGTCTGATCTAATTAAGTTACTATGAAAACTCATTCTATATTCAATAGCTTTTTATGCATCTCTGTCTCTCTCATGATTGCGAGGTCAGAATCGAATCAGACATAACGTTAAACGATTCAATTTAGGTTGATAAAAGATTCTTCCTATCTCTGTTAATCCTAGCTTATGTCTCAGATCTTAGTTAACGAACTTATTTACTTTCCGTTGGTATTTCAAAACCGAAGCCCATTAGAATTTTATTACAAATTTGTTACGCATTTATAGTAATAGCGCTATGTTTGCATTTTTAGCGACGATTGGTAATTACAATCACATGATGATTTTCCAGTTATGTCTATAGTGTACACTTTAACTCAAGATAAACGGACTGTTTAATCATGCTCTAGATCAAATTTGATTAAAAAATTACAAAAAAGTACTCTGATCAATTGAAGAGCGCTTTGAGTAAATCAACTCAAAACTGTATTTATTTTTCTTACTCGGTCAATGATGAATTTCCATGCACTTAGTTACCATGTTTCCGTTTAAACTCGAAGCATCAGATTTACAAGACTGCTCGTATCAGGGCAAAGCCCTGAACTTTTCGAATGCTCTTTGATTGGTACTGAATCATAATACCAAAAACACCGTCGCCACAGAAGCCAACGGCAAAACGATTCGACCTGAAACATGCACGAGAGAACTTTAGAGCATCAGATTGCCGACGATCTCAACGAACAAGATGTAGAGCACTAGACAATAATTTCGGAACTTCAATTCCTTTTAATGAAATCGACGATGCCACCTCCGAGGTCGACAAAACCATATGCAACATCCTTCTTCCCGATATCCAACTCCAACTTGAGAACACAAACGCCAAAACAAATAATCCGCAGAGGGACGTAGGAGAGTCATCGACCGATATTGAGTGTTTTGAGGTCAATGCAAAGCAGCATACGCCTGAAACCTTTCGTACAGAAGGGACCACTGCAACTTCTTAGGCACACAAAGAAATAACACCACTATCAAATGACAAACTATCCTTAGTGAGCAGATCAATCAGCCCCGAAAAATCCACACGGTCCACACCGCCACATTTCCCATCGCAGATAGCAATTGGTTCCAGATAGGTAACTGATCGACCTCCCACAACAACATCATCGCAGGGCACAAACTTGGCCAGAGATTTCGATGCCGGGGAATGTTATCCGTACGGATAAAACGGATATCCATAGTAAACTAAACGAAAATAAAACAATATACTTTAACTTTAAACTGATGCATAACTAAGCTTAAGATAACCATATAGATGTCTGATCTAATTAAGTAACTATGAAAACTTATTCGATGTTCAATAGCTATTTATGAGTCTCTGTCTCTCTCATGATTGCGAGGTCAGAATCGAATCAGGCATAACGTTAAACGATTGAATTTAGGTTGATAAAAAATTCTTCCTATCTCTGTTAGCCCTAGCTTATGTCTCAGATCTTAGTTCACGAACTTATTTACTTTCCGTGGGTATTACAAAACCGAAGCCCATTAGAGTTTTAATACAAATTTGTTACGCATTTATGGTAATAGCGCTATGTTTGCATTTTTAGCTACGATTGGTAATTACAATCACATGACGATTTTCCGGTTATGTCTATAGTGTACACTTTAACTCAAGATAAATGGACTGTTTAATCATGCTCTAGATCAAATTTGATTAAAAAAATACAAAAAACTACTCTGATCAATTGAAGAGCGCTTTGAGTAAATCAACTCAAAACTGTATTTGTTTTTCTTACTCGGTCAATGATAAATTTCTATGCATTTAGTTACCATGTTTCCCTTTAAACTCGAAGCATCAGATTTACAAGATTGCTCGTATCAGGGCAAAGCCCTGAACTTTCCGAATGCTCTTTGATTGGTACTGAATCATAATACCAAAAACACCGTCGCCACAGAAGCCAACGGCAAAACGATTCGACCTGAAACATGCACGAGAGAACTTTAGAGCATCAGGTTGCCGAAGATCTCAACGAACAAGATGTAGAGCACTAGACAATAATTTCGGAACTTCGATTCTTTTTAATGAAATCGACAATGCCACCTCCGAGGTCGACAAAACCATATGCAACATCCTTCTTGCCGATATCCAACTCCAATTTGAGAACACAAACGCCAAAACAAATAATCCGCAGAGGGATGTAGGAGAGTCATCGACCAATATCGAGTGTTTTGAGGTCAATGCAAAGCAGGATACGCCTGAAAACTTTCGTACAGAAGGGACCACTGCAACTTCTCAGGCACACAAAGAAAAAACACCACTATCAAATGAAAAACTATCCACAGTGAGCAGATTAATCAGCCCCGAAAAATCCACACGGTCCACACCGCCACATTTTCCATCGCAGATAGCGATTGGTTCGAGATATCTAATTGATCGACCTCCCACAACACCATCATCGCAGGGCACAAACTTTGCCAGAGATTTCGATGCCGGGGAATGTTATCCGTACGGATAAAACGGATATACATAGTAAACTAAACGAAAATAAAAATTATACTTTAACTTTAAATTGATGCATAACTAAGCTTAAGATAACTATATAGATGTCTGATCTAAATAAGTAACTATGAAAACTCAATCTATATTCAATAGCTATTTATGAGTCTCTGTCTCTCTCATGATTGTGAGGTCAGAATCGAATCAGACATAACGTTAAGCGATTGAATTTAGGTTGATAAAAGATTCTTCCTATCTCTGTTAGCCCCAGCTTATGTCTCAGATCTTAGTTCACGAACTTATTTACTTTCCGTGGGTATTACAAAACCGAAGCCCATTAGAGTTTTAATACAAATTTGTTACGCATTTATGGTAATAGCGCTATGTTTGCATTTTTAGCGACGATTGGTAATTGTAATCACATGACATTTTCCCGGTTATGTCTATTGTGTACACTTTATATCAAGCTAAATGGATTGTTTAATCTTGCTCTAGATCAAATTCGATAAAAGAAATACAAAAATGTACTCTGATCATTTGACGACCGGTTTGAGTAAATCAACTCTAGTAACGCGATCAAAACTGTTTTTCTTTTTCTTACTTGAACAAGGATAGGCACTTAGTTTCCGACCCAAAGCATCAGATTTACAAGACTGCTGGTATCAGGGCAAAGTACGGAACTTCCAAATGCTCTTTGATTCGTCTTGATTATTAATTGTAAAACTTAGGCCTTTACAACTTCGAAAACATGGCTGGCATTAGCTAACTAGTTTTTTTGTATCAACTTAACAAATGCAAGACCCATGTTTTGTAATTGTTTTCTCGTGGTACTCAATTTTCATTTACAGACATGTACCGAACATTAACAAAACTATGAACTTAAGGCTGATGATATTACATTTAAAAAGTGATAACCATAGCGTCCGTAAACAACACGTCTTTAATTGCAAAAAAATTTGCGAAGCAAAACGAAATATTAAGCAAGCTTCTAATTTCAGGTTAGATTTTAACAGAAAAGACCTTGCCGATAAACTAGTTTTTGATAAGAATTTGAAATCTAATCCGATTGCCATGATTCAAACTTTCAACCAAAAATGATTACATTTTTTCAAAATTGAATTTGAACTTGAAAAAAATCTTGCTAGTAATAGATTAATTGGCTGAGTTTAAATGAAATATGGAATGAAAACTGGTTGTGACTAAAACTTTGATCAATCTCATTTTAAAGTAAAATTTAGCTAATTTACGAACCATTCAATGTTTGCCATTTTTTTGAACTGTCGGCATACAAAGTAATGTCTAAATAATTTGCCAGCGTCCCACCAAAGGAGCAATTGTTCTGGGATTGCTGAAAACAGCTTTTTTCAAAAGCCAGTCGAATCAAAGCTTTTCTTACGTCTGCGGAAGGCTGCAATTTGACGTCCTTTTTCAAACAAAAAAACGACAAATACATTTTAGTTTTAAAATATATACAAAAAACAAACAAACGAATGTTTAGCTTAAGTTCGCCATTGCACGAAAGAAGTGCAAATCAGTTTTGTCTTTGTAAAACTGCGTATTACTTTGCACTTTTTCGTTTCAGACTCGGCATGTATGCAAGCGGGGCTATTCCTGAAAGACATATCGTATAGAGTAAAGTTGATGAAACCTTATAGGAGTAACTTTGAAAGTTTTGTCAGTCAACCAAAAAGTTTACTTTTTGAGATTACGTAGCATTTCTGGGTCGCCGAATAAATTAATCCTTTCGTGATCATTGTATCCACTGTCAAATCTTAAAATTTTTTAAATAAGTCGGGTATTTCGAAATTTTTTGTTTGTGGGGAGAATGGTAAAACATGTTTTCGTTGATTGCGCATGCGTTGTGCAGTTCAAACTAATTTTTCCTTAACTGGTAGGGCTAACTGAGTAGCAATATTGTCTGTTATGGGCTGAATTGCTATGAAGACTGCGACGGTTGGGGACTTAGTCTCGCTCAAGTCCTTGATACTTTTCAAAATTAGTCAAGCATCAGGTTTTCCCGTAGATATGTCGCGATTATGCTCACCCTTCGTTTGAACAAAATTTTCACCATCTGTTGTTGCTGTTGCTCTGCGTATTTTGAACAGTTCTAGTTAGTAGTTGTTTTGTTCTTACGTTTAAGATATTACTCGTTTCGTGATACCTTTAAAATTTATTAGTCTTTGGAGGATAAAAAAGAATACCAGGACGCTTCAAAGATTATGATTATTGTTGTTTTTGCTTAAAGTAATTTATTTTTTGTTCCAAACATAAAACAAAACATCAAACAAAATACTGTCTCATGGGTTAAGACTCCTCGCTAACCAAGATTTTGCTGGTAAGTTTCGAGATTTGACGCCCTCACTAACCAAAGTGTCCCCTGTTTGGTATTGTTTTATGACTTACATTCCAGGTCGACTAAACCTTAAATTTTTAAAAGGCGCATTTGGGGCCAATATATAGTAAATTTGAGGGGAGCGCGCTCCAAAAACTGATGTTTTTTGGTCAAAGTTTCCAAAAAGTGCCAAAAACGTTTTTCTTACTTGTTTTTTTTTTCATAAATTGCCTAGAATTTGTTATAAAAAGAAGGTCTTTATTGTGTGTTTTGGACAATCCGTCCCCTCATTCCTCAAGAGAATCTTAGAACCGACCCTGTTAACTATAGCATTGTTTCTTACCACAGTGTTTCTTACTACACGTCTCACTCGCAATAAAACTCATTTTTTGGATTTTTTTCGAACGGCGCATTGACGATGACCTTCAATGCTTTAATAACGTTTAGTCAGAAGTTATCATAGTGATTATCCTATGAGATCAAGATGACTATGCTTTGGGTTATGGAAAGGCTGTGTGGGTGTCTGTGGATGTGGTATGTGTATATCAAATAAAATTCCATTGCATGTGAAAAGCATTTATCAATTGGCTAACAGAACTGACAGTTTACTTCAAAATAACATTTCTAAGAAATTACAATGAGAGAGTATTACCTAAATTTCACTTGAGTTGAAGTGTTCAGTTTCCAATACAACCGATTCCGTTTCCCGAAATCCAAATCCAGGGGTATAATTAATGACTAAATTGGGCGTAAAAATAAAAATAACTCGGGTTGACCTCCATAGACCAAAAATGCTAATCATACAATTCCATAAACTAAGACTATGAAAAAATACTAGTCATACAAATTTCATACATTTTGCTAAAATGGTGTCATCGAACTTTCTAAGAACTTTTCTCTTGTTTTGGCATAAGTTTTGGTGTATCGTACTAAATAAAAAAGAAAAACTTTTTGTCAAAAAAAATGCTTATCATACAATTTCTATATATGAAAACTGTATGACTAGCTTTTTTTTGATGGCGACAACAAAAATTTTTCAGGATCATACTTTGATACTTTCCTTATATTATTTGCGTCAGACATAATTATTACATTGCAGGCCGTTTCCAAAGCATTTTTTATGCGAGACGGCCAAACCTTTGGTTACTACGTTTGAGTAACCAAGGTTTATGTCATTTGTGTTCGGTTACGAACACAACCAAAAAGTTTTGAGCAATTAAAATTTAAAAAATCAATATTTTTGGTTTATGGAAAAATGCTAGTCATACAATTTCCATGTATGAAAAAATACGAATCATAGACCTTTCATGCAATTTTCTGTACGTATGGAATTGTATGAAAATTGAATGACTAGCGTTTTTGGTCAACCCGGGAAAAGAGATCTCATGTACAAATGCTCACAAACATACTTTATTCCAAAAACGGAGTCAACATTTCTAAAAAATTGATTTTTAATTTTCGATAGGATAGGCGATTATGTTAGATTTTAAAATTTTAAAATAATTAGTTTGAACTAAAAAAAAGGTGGAAATCAATTAAATTTAAACGGTGATATTCAATTGAAAATGATAGGTTTTCAATTGATTTCCACCTTTTTTTAGTTCAAATTAACTATTTTAAAAGATTATAATCTAACATAATCGCCTATCCTATCTAAAATTAAAAATCATTTTTTTGGAAATGTTGACTCCGCTTTTGGAATAAAGTATGTTTGTGAGCATATGTACATGAGATCTCTTTTCCCGGGTTGACCAAAAACGCTAGTCATACAATTTCCATATATGAAAAAATACTAGTCATATACTTTCCATACAATTCCATACGTACAGAAAATTGCATGAAAGTCTATGAAAACTCCATATTATCCATATTAAAGTTATCCACAATATTATCCATACTTATTCTATTATATTCAGTCCATTTTAAGTTTTTTAACCGTCTGATTATATTTACTTAATTGTTTTTACTTATAATATAAAGCAATAAGACTGCTCGTTTATCAGGACAACGCCCTGAATGTTCCGTTCCCACTGCTCCATATTGAGTAGTTTCTGGTCAGAGATAATTTGTAAATTTATAACTTTTGAACAATAGCAAGGATCAAGTGTGAAATTTTGAATCGTAAGGAATTAATACGACCGATTAGCTAGACTTCATTAAATTCAGAATGATTTTGTTGTGCGGGATGAATCGACATGCAAAAATAAGTTGCTTTACCTTTTGCGCATTACGATTGAAACCAAAAAATCGCGCATAAATTAGTCCAAAGTATGAACACAAAATGGCTACTTTCAAATTTGTTTTTGCAAAAACTGATCAATTGTAGGATATTTTTTATATTTGATTGTCAATATCTTTTTAAAAATCGATATTTTCAAAGGATTAATTTTTTTCGTTAAAAACCTGTTATTTTGCCCTCAGAAAACTGACCACCATGCATAAAAATTCCGTTCAATTTGCGACAACAAAACTTTTCGTGTATCAGAGCGCTACGTCTCTACTACTGCCAATTTTCTCTGCGACTTCATTTGCTTGGGTTGAGTTTCTCTGAATAGCTCATTCGCCCAGCTAAGCTGAACCCCAAATTTGCCAAATTCTCTGTATTTTGTTCCACTGCTACAATGTCACAATGTAATAACTCCACCTTTCAGCTCCTCCGTCAGCTCCCAGTAGATAGATTCCTTCCAATTTTAAGTAAGGTAATCGATTCCCATTACCTAAGAGTTGAGGCTGAAGAAAACGTCATTTTGCGGTGTTACTCCCGGGCTGTTCTATTATACTTTTGTCCTAAAGGCTCTAAGGTCATTTAAAGGTCACTGCGGATTCACCCAGAGTCAATTTTGCATAATTGGGTTAGAATCCCAAGGGTTCCTACCTACCAGGTTTCATATACCATTAATAGTTTAATATATCGTCCATCCATATCCACTAATTACTTGCCAAGTTATTCAATTTTTACTGCTATAAAACCATCGTACACCGCTCATCACTTGTCGTAAATTGTCTATTTCCGCACTAAGAGGTAATTTAACAAAGTGCTCCAATTTAAATCAACCGTCCAATTTAGATGAAATTATAAAACATGATGTGATGGCCTTTGTCACTAGCTATGATATCCCAAGGTTTGAGCTCCTTGCCTTCATTGGGATCCAAAAACGTCCTCTGGAAGTTGGGGCGGCGACTATTTGCTTAGTTCATAACACCGGATGTGCTAAGCCAGTGGGGTTTGGGATTCAAAACTCAAGTTTCCCCCAAGTAGATCAATCACATACTAAGTTTTGCCACATTTCAATCGCTAGCTACCGAGTTCTCGTAGGGCTATTTGCACTTGCGGGAACCGTTATCTTTTGCGCCAGCGGGATCCTAAAGATTCGGCGTTTTGCTTATGCCCGGGTGAAACCATCTCTAGTACCCTCCTATGAGTTTCATAAAGTTAGTTTCCTTGGTTTCCATTTGGAGGTTGTGGGTTACGCGACTGGTTTTATAGACGTCACCAAAGAAGGGACTAATTCTTTCAAGGTTCGAATACTTTTGAGATGGGTCATTTGTTTGCTTTGATAACAAATTGAATCTTTGATATCAAATTGAATTGTTTTTGAGACGTCAAAAATCAAAATAAAGGGACAAGGAATCAAGAAAAATTGATTTTTCTGAAGGCCAATACTTTTTTGTAATAGGAAAAGGTGAGCGCTTACACAGACGAGCTTTGCTCAATCGTTTCTGTCTTCTTTAAACCTAAGTTTTTAGGTTTGAGATGGTAGTTTTCAAAAACACTTTTTGACTTTTGACTTTGAGATGACAGTTTTCAAAAACACTTTTTTGACCCATTCTTTACATTGAAATCAAAATCTCAGATTCGGGAGGGTAATTTTTGGAAAAAGACAAAAAATTTCAAATAACAAGGAAAAATTCGACTTTTCCGAGGGTCATAACTTTTTGTGCAAAAGAACTTGGGCGTAACCGCTGATGCAGTGGAGCTTCCCACACTCCGTTCTACCTATTGAATCCAAAATCTCAAACTTGTACGGGTAGTTTTTTAGAAAAGTCAAAAAAAATTTTAGAAATTGTTTTTTAGAAACGGTCAAAAAATCGAATATTTGGTTTTTCGGGGCGTGGTAATTTTTTGTGTACAGAAACTACGGCGTAAGGGAAGCTTTTTACAGCACGTTCTAGCTATTGAAACCAAAGTTTCAGATTTGAGAGGGTAGTTTCCGAGAAAAATCAAAAAATTTGAAACAAATGTTACAAAATTGAAAAGTTGACTTTTCTGAGGATCACAATTTTTGCTTAAAAATTGGGCATAATCATTCAAGCTGCGGAGTTTTCCACAACCCATTATACTCATTCAATCTAAAACCTCAGATTTTGGGAGGGTTTTTTTGAGAGAAAACGAAAAGTTTCAAAAAACGGTCAAAAAATTCGTAAAACTGATTTTTCTGAGGGCCATAGCTTTTTGTCTGAAAAACTTGAGCGTAACCGCTAAAGCAGGCGAGCTCTCCACAACTCGTATGTTCGATTGAGACCAACAATTGAGATTTGGGAGGGTAGTTTTCGAGAAAAATCTAAAACTTTCAAAAAAAGATTAAAACTCGAAAAGTTGACTATTTTGAGGGCCATAACATTTTGTGAAAGAAAATTTGGTCTAATTACTTATGCAGGGGAGCTTTCCACAACCTGTTCTAACCATTGAACCCAAACTCGCAGATTTGTGTGGGTAGATTTTGAGAAAATTTATAAAATCCAAAAATTAGGGCAAAAAATTCACCCCACACACTTTTTGGAAGGCTCTAGAAAGTGTATTAAAGTAGAGAGAGGATAGAGGAGTGTGAAGGCCCAAAGGGGATTGGCCGTAGTCCCCATTGGTGCCACTCCTTTGAAATTTGGCAGGGCAGTTTCAGAGAAAAACGAAATTTTTCCAAAACGTCTCAAAAAATAATAAAATAAACCCGATCCCATATATTTTCTTAATACCTGTTTTTATCAAACAAGAATTTCTAATACAATAGTCTGTGTAAATATTCTTAGCATTGGCTGTATTCAATATGAACAATGTCAAAATGAACACATTTGCTCGCAACAATATTTGCGTCGCAACAATATTTGCGACTTAGGTTGGAAAAAAAGTGAGTTCGCACAATAACACAAGCATTGCTTGTGTAAAGAACCGAATAAATGGCAAGTTTTTTCTCCCAATTTGGCCAATTTAGCAGTTTTTTAAACCCGATTTTTTTCGAAAAGTGATCATAGCTGTTTTTGTTTTATAGTTGAATTCCAAATAACAATTTGTAGATGCTATAAAAGTTTTCCATCAAAATAGCTTAGTTGAAATGTCGAAACTTGATTGAAGAAAATACAACAGACCTAAGCAAAAATGTTCTATTTTCGAACATTGGAACAATTAGTTTGCCTCATTTCAGTTTGGAACAATGTTGAGTGCGTGGTAATTTTCCACGCATAACCAATTCGAGCATTGAAACTATTATAGATATAATTCAAGCACTTTCCATCTCAACTTATGCGAGCGCAAAGGAAAGGAAAATTTCCGGATCGTTCAACGCAGACTGCCAAAAAAAACCGAATAATATTGACAATTTTTATATTTTTTAAGAGGTTGTGTAGCATCCCGCACCGAGCGCCCATGGATCATTATCGATTATATTGTCATATGGTCAGCATCTATAAAATGACAAAATAATCGATTATAATCCAATAAAAATGGATTATTATCCTAATATTTTTATCCCAATAAAATCCATTATAATCGATTATAATCGATTATAGTGGATTTTTTCGAGGGGTTATTCATGAAATTTACAATTTTGTTCAAAATTATCTCATTTCCTGTTTAGTGTAGTTGCTACGTTATGTTTCATAAAATGTTTCATTTGAGAAAAAAAATTATATTTTTTTGTCTCAACTTTTTCTAATTCATCGCAGTTTAACACTTCATTTTACACCCCCCCCCCCCCCCCCCCCCCAGCCTGTTAAGCCCACAGTACCCAGTATACTACCACCGACCGTATTTACTACCCCCCCCCCCAGTTTACCACCCTCCCACCATTTACCTCCCCCCTCCTCCAGTTTACCCTGCCCCTTTAGCTGGGGGGGGGGGGGGCAAGAAAGCTTAAGGAGGTGAGGGGATGACCAGTTTATCCCCCTCCCCCGGTTTATTTACCCCCACCCCGTTCGGTTTATTTACTCCCCCCAGATTTCCACCCTCCCCGTTTACTTCCCCATCCCCCAGTTTACACCACTCCCCCCAGTTTACAGTGCCCCTTTAGCTAGGGGGGGGGGGTAAAAAGCTTGAGGGGGCGAGGGGACGAAGTTGAGACATGGCATTTAGTAAAAGACAGGGCACAAATTCTGCAAACTTCTCGCAAAATTTGCAAAGTTTTGAAACTGAATCACAAAATATAACAGAGACATTAATAATGCCTTGCCTACAACAGCATGAGAGGTCATTCCTCAGATGGTGACGATTGCTTCCATGAAGTCAACTGATAAAATTTTTGACGGTAGAATTAGAAAGTTGGAGCAAACATTTGTGGGGAAAACTCAAAAACAAGCAAAGTAATTATATTTTCTCTTATTATTATATATACATTTTTATACATATTCTTTGAGAAACCGCCTGTTCGATATGTGACTCTCTTACCGTTCCCCCGTCAGAGAATGTGCCTAATCGTGAGAAATACAAATAATCTTGACACTGCCTGAAGTTTTTCGAAATTTGGTATGCATGATAACTAACTAATTTCAAACAATTTTGGTCTTCATAAACAACCCATTAAAATCAATGAATCATGCAAAAACTTCATTTTTGTCAACTTGGGGTAAACGGTAAGATAAGTTCTTTGTATTCATAGGTTTTTTTCGGTTTATATACACGAGTTGTACGCCATTTCGTGCAAAATTATGCACAACGTAACCATGCGTATGCACTACGCATTTGGCTCCTCTTGTTTGGTATCAGCATCAGCATTGTTGTTAGGCTGAACAGCAATGTACACATTGTCCTGGACCTCAACAGGTGGGGCTGTCACATACAAAGATTGGTTGTCATCAGCAGAAGGGTGAGTCTCTTTTTGGTATCCGTCATAATCAGGAAGGTATTTTTGGTTATCGTATTCCTGATTCGGATTCAAATTGTCAGCGTTAAGATAGTTCATATTTGGGTTGTTGTGGTTCGTGATGATGGGGTTTGTGGCGTAGTTCAGGTTGTTGCACAAATTGGGTGCAGTTGGTGAGTTGCTTTGTTGGAGAGCAGTACTGTAATAATTAGCGGGTTCTTCGTACCTGAAACATTTCAGTTTTGGATAAACCCCTTTTTAGAACAAAAAGTATCTTAATAAGTTGGTTCGTTCTGTTAAGGTTTTGATCATACTCAGTGTCAACTGTCTTTGCATCCTGATTGCTTCCACCACATCCTCTGAAACAATAAATTCAATTCATTAATCTAATTTGCAGAATAAAATTTAGAGGCTTGAATTCAAAGCAGAAAAAGTTTAAAAATACCCTTCGTTCTTTCGACAAAGGAATATAATTGCAACCACCAGAACAGCCAAAAGGATCAGTGCCACCAGGCCTCCCACGACAGAGCCAATAATTGGGGCCAAGTTGGACTCATCTGAGTTTCCAGTTCTTGCTGACGCCGTATTCACCGCTGAAATGTATCAATTTCGGCTTGCTTTTTTTTTCCGATTTGTAGCTATTGAATTAGCCTTCACCGCGTTAAAAAAAATCTGAAAATTGCGCAAAAATTTGATTTTACGAAGTATTTGCTAGTGAAAATCGAGGTCTACTCATTAGCATCAAAAAGAAAACAACTTCGGACCAACTTACACAAGTCGAAAAAAAGGTAGCGCTAATGCCAACAGTTTTCATAAAACAATGTTTTACGGTAAATTGAAACAAAACTTGGTTGGACGGAAGACAGTCATATGCTCTTATTAACATGTTACCAGATGAAAAAATTTTCACTAAATTTTTTCCATAGCGTGTGGGGGTTCAATTAGGAAATCAGATTGAAAAAAAAGTATTTTGTTCATCTATTTAAACAAAAAGTTTTCATTGACAATGAATGGCAATCAGCCATTCAGTGTTTTTCCTTGGTACACCAGTCGTGATTGATTTTGATCCACAGGAACGGTTTGTGGTAATAGGACCAAACTTCTTAATTTTTGGTTGGAAAGAATTAAATTGGTCAAATATGGCATTATTCAGTATTTGACTTGCACTCAATATATTTCAAAGACAATAATGGTACTCGTGAAAGGGGCGGATTTAGTGATAGCAAGAGGCGGACAAACCCCCCTCCCCCTCCCTCCCCTCAGAGATTTGGCGCTCTCACCAATGAGAGAGTCCTCCCTTTTGTATTATTTTATACATCTATTTTCGGCCGACCAAGCTTAAATTTTTTCTAAAGGCACCTTTGGCGCCAATATATGCTAATTTCAAGACAGTGCTCAAATTTGGTCGAATTAATCAAAAGGTCGGCCAAATTTTTGAAAATCTGCCCCCTTGAGAAAATCCTAGATCCACCGCAGACTCGTGATTTTTGATTCAAGAGAAATCTAATTTTTATGGAATGAGATTGGTTGGAAATCCTACTGCAAAATACCTGTTTGTTTTTTCAAGAACGAATTTCCAATTGAAGTAACATTTTTTTGCGACAATAATAAACTTGCGGAAGAAAAATATCTTAAGTATTGCCGGTATGTTTATTTAGTTCTGATATAATTTAATATAATTTATGTGAACAAGAAAAACAAACTTAACTTACAATTTCAAACGCAATTTTTCATTTTGGGTTGAGATTAGGCAAAAGCTGAGCGAAACAAAATTTCTTAGTACTTTTTCAGAATGGGTGTAATGCAATTTGTTTTGCAAAAAACAGCAAATAAAATTTTACTCCAAAATAGGTCAATAGTACTTTTTTAGTTAACCCAGAACTACACTGAAGATTCCAAATTACTTCATAAAAAATATATTGCGAGAGGCCATGCAAAATACCCAACAAATTTCTAGAAGAAAAAATCTCCAAAAATAAGTAAAAAAGAATATTTTGCCAGATAACCAATGTAGATTTAGGTGATGGCTTCTCTAGGTGCGTTCTCTCTCTCTCTCTCTCTCTCTCTCTCTCTTTCTCTCTTTCTCTCTTTCTCTTTTCTCTCTCTCTCTCTCTATCTCTCCTAACAACACCGCCATGTAGTCCCGTGGTTAGTGAATTTAGCGGGGCGACCGAGATTCACTACTATCTACAATCCCCAAAAATACTTGGCGGCAAATAAGTTGGCTGCAAATATTTGGTGGCGGACGAGACAGCGCTAAGGGCAGTTCACAGAGTTGGCATGTAACCAAAAAAAGTACGGTGTACTGCCGTTAGGGCTGTCTCGTCCGCTCGATACGATCGCGTGAATTTCCAATTGTAATTTAATTTAGATGAGCATAAGTCCAATTACAAAGGATCTGAGTGGTCAGGATATAACCTCTCAATCTAATCCAAAGGAAAGGATCTGCGATGTATCAGCACAATTGTTGAATTGCATTTTAACTTCCAACTACCTCGGCTGAAATTTTTTCTCTCTAGTGAACCCTAATTAACTTACTAAATACAATAAGTCAACACAAATACTCACGTCGGCCCGCTAAAATTAAAAGCACCTATAGCAATCACTACTCCTATGAGGTATTTTAACTGATTTCGTAAGCTGCAAGAATCACTGTTCTGATTCTTGAAGACTATCTGATTACTTATCTTTCTTTACACTTCGTTTTGGTTAAGTCACGCCATTCCCTATCAGTCCTGGTATCCGCTGAAACGACACAACCGCAAACGTTTTGTGACTACGTCCCTCCCCATGTCAACACTGCCATGTGCCTAGCTCGGTTTCTTTTCTCAATCTAATCATGCTTATTGGATACCCGGTTTGCGGTAGGTGTCACAATTTGACCTAGCAAATGAATGTCATACCATCTTAATCAACTAATTCCTGACCTCCGTGAACTTCAGCCCTCGAGTTTTACTCAACCTCTTAACCATGCTATTTTTTTCATGAGCTTACCAAGGTCTTTATTTCATTTAATCCAATAACACTACGACCTTCCGGGGTATGGGGAGACCCTTTTCATGAGTCGCTAGATCATTTCCAGCATCTAAAACTTCCATCTTTACTCTATTCCAATGATGACGTTCTAGCTATCAGGGTGACTTAATTCGTCCTTTAGGGATCAAATTAAACCAAAAAGCCACCTCCAGGGAGCCCAGTAAATTCACCGACCGTTCAAACTTTTTAGAAGATTTAATTCTCATGCCGCGGTCCTATTACTGTCAATTTCCTCTGGAACTATTTTTTTTAGTCTAGTGGTTTTGCTATAAATAGATCATTTGCCAAGTTAAGCTGAACGAATTGTATACCAAGTTTACTTTGAATTAATTCTACTACGCCAGGGTTGCAATGTGGAACCTATATCTCTAACATGTTCAGCTTCAGTTCCCAATGGATAATTTTCTTTCCAATTTTTAGTAAGGTCACCGATTCCTAACTTCAGGGGTTGGGCTGTGGAATACGTTACATTCAAGCGTTAATACCGGAGTTTTTTAAATTGATTCTGGGGTCAAAACGCCCAAAGGTCAACTTAAGCTCAACCAAGTTATCCCATTTATAAATTCCATTACCACTTTTCGGGAAAACGGCTATTAACACTGGAAGGAGTAACCGGAAGGGTTCTACTGACAAGGGTTCTTTTTCCGGCGTTCGTATTAACTGCCGCAAAAAAATCATTATAAACTTGCTCAATTTTTTGCGTAGATTGCCTATATCTGGTCTAGAAGGGTCTTTTTTAAATTGGTTAATTAATAGTTTAAATTATAACACATGATGTATTTTGCCATTATCTATCATCGGCTCCAAGTTTCGACTTCCTGCTCTCATTGGGGCCCGAGACACGACTTCCTGAAGCTAGGTTAGGCTTTGTGTTATTAAGGGGTCCTGGGTGTTTGGGGTTCTAAGCTTAAGCTTCTCTCAACTAGTGCTACAACGTACTAAAAATTGAGCCCGATAATACCGCTTGTTGCCGAGTTCTGATAGGGCCATTCACACCTCCGGATATAGTTATCACTTGCCCCCCCCCATGAGTCTGTGGGTCCAATTTTTAGTGTGCCTTGGTCAAATCATCTCTAGTACCACCCCTCTGAGTTTCCTTAAGTTTTCTTTATAGTTCCGATTTGGAGGGGGTTCGCCGATTATTTTTCTGGCTTAGGAGCGATGAATTCTTCCAAACTTGATTTAGTCTAAGCGTGACTCATTCTTTATTTATCTACTTAACCAGCTTAACCACCTTAACTACACGTGCTTGAACTTCGAATTGGAATATTGCGTGCAAGCCCAAATTAGTTTAGGATGAAATATTTTACTTTTTCCAAAATTGGAGCTTTTCTTGAGGCCGTATCTACCAAGCGTTAAGGCTTGCTCCGTGATTTATCCCGAAAAGAGAGTAATGCTTTACGCCGCAATGCCTTATCTTTTTCCCTTTGTAAACAATCGCTCTCAGGGAAAAGTTATGCCGGAAGTTCAACCTTAAGATGGGAAGCAACCCGTTACCCATGGAGGACATTCCCACTAAAAAATTTTCTTTTCAATCATTTTTCGTGGATTTTTTCGTGGATGTTTAAATGCCTATAGCTTTTTTTAGCCGTACAAAAATCTTTACTTCACTTTTATTTGCAGTTTAAGGACAAAATGAGGAAATAAAAGCGAGAAAAAAAATCAAAACTTGTTCTTTTTTAAACATCAAAAAATTAAACAACAATTTTTTCATCGATAACGAATGATAGTTGGACATTCAGACAGGCGCGGATCTAGGAATTTCTCGAGGGGGAAGGGGGGCGGATTTTTGAAAAAAATTTTGAAACCACTATAAAGACCCTAATTTAACCATTTAACCAAATTTTCAGACGAAATTTTAGAAAAAGGTCAAAAAAGGCTTTTTTTTGGAAAATTTCGACCAAAAATTGCGTTTTTTTGGCGCACGCTCCCCCCTCAAAATTACTATAGATTGGCGCCAAAGGCGCCTTTAGAAAATAGTTAGGGTCCTTCACCAAAAATGGAGAACTCAAAATAGTACAAAGGGGGACCCTTTGGGCCGGCAGGGGGTCGAATCCCTGAAGGGAGGAGGCGTCCGCCCCCCGCCCCCCTCTAAATCCGCTACTGCATTCAGAGCTTGCCCAGGTATTATCAGTGGTGGTAGATTGTCCGCAACAAAATTAATATTTACGTCGCTCAGTTGGCCAAGTCAAGACATCACTGTCTGTATGAAGACCGAATTTCTCCACAACAACCGCTAACTTGTAGTCTCGTCCGTTGTTCAGGTCTCGCAGTACAAATGGCCAAAACTGAGGGTTACTCGCAATCGTCTGCCCATCCACGAACAAACTACAAAGATTTTTTTAGATTATTATAACAAAAAAGAACATGAAAACTGATTTTGAAATCAACGAATTTGAAAATTATAGCAAAAATCAAAAGTGGCTCATTTCAAAGATTTTTTTGCTCTCAGAATTTTTTTTGCCTGTGTGGTGTATAAGAAGTGAAACTTAAGGTAGTAAGATCTTTTTAAAACCCTGTTTTAAAACATTAAAACTTAAAAGCACAATTTGACGCCATTTCTATAACTTAAAACAGGTACAACATATATGCTAACTAAATGAAAATGGACGTGGGTTACCTCTTAAAGTACAGAAGAAAAATGTTTGCCTTCCCGGGTTGACCTCCATAAACCGAAAATGCTTATCTTACATTTCCCCACACCGAAAATGCTCATCATACAATTGTCTACATCAAATGTACGGAAAATTGCTTATCATACAATTTTCATACAATTTCAAAAAACCATTGAAAAAATATTCGATACAGTTTCTCCGGCTATTTGAACCAAATAAAACAGTCTGGTGATGAAAAATAACTACGTTTGTTTTTTTTTTTGAAAAAAATGGTTATCATACAATTTCCATAAATAAAAATTGCATGATAACCATTTTTTCATAAAAGGCAAGATTTTCAGAAACATGTTGAAACTTGTTTTTAATCAAATTTAAAGTAATTAAGAGTGCTTTTAATCAATTCAAAGCACTTTGCTCATCAAAAACGAAAATTTAGTTTGAAGCTAAAAAAATGGTTATCATACAATTTCCATATATGAAAATTGTATGAGAACCATTTTTTCATAAAAGACAAGATTTTCAGAAACATGTTTAAACTTGCTTTTAATCAAATTTATAGTAATCAAGAGTGCATTTGCTCAATTTAAAAGACCTTGCTCATCAAAAACGAAAATTTAGCTTGAAGCTAAAAAAATGGTTATCATACAATTTTTATGTATTTCCAAACTGTAGGAAATTGTAGGATAAGCATTTTTTCATATATGCATGCATTTTTGGTCAACCCGGGTTCGTAGTTTTTAAGAAATTTATTGAACAATGAAATTAAATCGGATTTGCTTCGTGTTCCCAATTAGTTGAACCGTCTGAGCTACAATGAACTCACGTAACGGAATCATACTGTCGATAGTTTTCCAGTTGAAGCTCAACAAAGTCCTCGCCTTCTTCCAAAATGATGAAATTGGGCTTGGCCGGAGCTGTGTACGCGTTAATTTGAACCCAATTTGAAACTGTCTTCTCATTGTTTTGCTCGCAAAGGAAAGCAGATCTGACTGAAAGTATGTAGAGAGTCATTGATGCCAGTTGTTCGGGCCAGTCAAACATGTTTTTGGTGATTCCAGTTTCTAAAAAAAAACGAATCTTTGTAAAATACAAAATAATAAATTTAGCGAAAAATTGTCGATTTTAACAAGCAGTTTTGTTGAAACATTAATTGTCATGAAACATAAAAAAACTGAATTCTTATTGAAAGCTAGATAAGCAATTGTTTTGATAGGTTTATGAACTGTAAATATTTCAGAGTTCAAAACCTAAAAATTTTGCACGGATTGAAAAAAAATTGTGAGAAAAACTTTTTTCCACAATTTTTTTCAATCGGTGCAAAACTTTTTCGGTTGAAAACATCTACAATTCATAAACCTATCAAAACAATGGGTCATATAGCTTTCAGTGGAAATTCTGCTATTTTATGTTTCATGGCATTTTTTTCATACAAAAATTTCAGCAAACCTATCCATAATAACGCAACAGCGGCTTTGTGATGCTTAAGCTTCAGAAAGCCGCTTTTGCATTATTTTGGAAACGTTTGCTTAATTTTTTTCATGATTGCGATATACAATTGGGATAATTATTCTACTACAATTTAGTCACTGTACACCACAGTCTGTGACTACCTGTTTCAGGCTGGGTAGGTTCATTTTCTTATTCAAAAATAGGTCTTTTTCGTACTTATCTTTATGGATGATCTTAAATCGTTCAGATCTTTGTTTTGTCTTAGATTTGATTTTAAAATTTACAGGTGTTGAAGGTGATTGTTTTTTCAGATATATAGTTAATCTTTATTAATCAAGATCTGATTTTAACAATTTGAGATTTCGGGATGAATTTGGTTTGTTCAGTTTTTTGTACCACAATTAACGACGGCATTGCGGTTAATCATAATATTATAGATGAGGCGCTTAGCATAGTGGTAAGGCGATTGCTTAGCGATCGTCAGATCGTAAAATTGATCGCCTGTCATGGAAATAATATTGTGTGAGGGTAATCTCTGAAATGACCTCTAGTTTCAGGTCTACCACAGCCTGACCGATTACAGCTGCAATAGTGGTACCACATAAAAGTTCTAGACGCAAAAAAAGAGGTTCGCTCAGCAAGAATATCTCAGTTTTCAATGCGGGGAAATGAGAGAAACGTACTATGCTTAGACAGGCTGGATAGTTTTTCATAGATCTTTGGCGAATCGCAGAAACCACAATCATTATTATTATCTACTGATTTTGATATGTTTTGCCTAAATTCAAGGTAAAGTCGTTGGTGTCGTTTTGAAATTTGAGTAAATGTTGAACTAAAAAACCGAGTAAACCGAACAATTAGATCATTTTGCATATATTCTAAATTATTCATGTGATAAATGCAGAAAGTGGTATAAAATTTAGAACGATGCGTATTAACAATAAAAAGTATATTATTAAAGTTAAATTAATTTCATTTGAATTGCTTTTAAACGAATCAATTTGACGAAACAATCGTTGTTTATCAATTTTTAATCGGTTATGTTGTCAAAGGGTGACATGGGCACCAATCAGTTTGACAACATTTAGACCGCAAAAAAAATCTATCATATTTGATACGTTATTCACTTAATTAGCTTGCGGGAGTGCACATAGTGTTTATCCTGGAAAAAAAGTTACTAGAGCCATGGGAATTTTTGGAATATAAATATCTTGACGATTGAGGCAGGAAGAATTTTTGAACTTGTTTTTGATAATTATTGATTAGTGGTTTGGTTAGTTATATTTGATTAGACTTTAGTTAGTGTTGCTTTAATAAGCACTCCTCTCTATATGATATAACAGAAAATACAGGCAAAAAATAACATATGAAGCCTAAGTGTGAAATGAGAACATTCAACTGTGCGTAATTCTATCTAGAGCCTACGTAAAATTTAGTTCCGACTTCCGAAGAAAACGAAATATTTACGCTAGGGCCAGTTGATTTATTATAAATCAATTTTTGACGAAAGTTGTTTTTCTACCAACTAAAGATAATGTAATCCAGAGGTCAAATTTACAAAAACTTACCTGTGATCACTTTTAGTAAAGTTATGGCTATTTGCAAATGGCTAATTTGGTCAATTTGACATAATTATCACGCAATATATTGCATTCTTATTACACGCTTAAGCGGTAGATTAATACACGAGAAATTGAATTCAGGCCAACTATTTGGTCTTGTGAAAAGGACAGACGCTATTTACATCCCGTTGTTTTTAAAATCAGCGTGTAGGGAAACGAAAAAAAAAGCAAAAAAAAAGTTTTTTCAATTTTTTCTTCAAGTTCAATCAAAAAACATTTTAATTGGCCTTAAGTTTTACATGCAAAATTTTGTCTTGTTAAACGAACAGTATTGTTTGTATTAAATTTGGATTTTGAAAAATTCGTGATGCGAATAAATTTTTGTTGTGTTTTGATTAAGAAATTTTTTTGATTATTTTATTGCAAGTAGTTTTTTCTTTTGTCAGTGTGATTATTGGATAAAAAGTTATATTTGTGGGTAAAGGTCAGTTAGCTTTAGAATCAATTGATAATTGTACAAAATCATTTTAATGGTAGGATCAAAGATTAAAAAAAATGAAAGGTGCTTTTTATCTATGCTTATTATTCGTTCTTATTTGCAATAATTGATTCGTTTTTATTATCAGTGCTAAATTTTGTCGGAATAAAATTCGAGGCAAAAAAGTGAAAATAGGCAAAAAAATTGCGAAAAATTAAATCTTAACTTTTTCCGCAGAACGTCAATTGAGATTGATATTGTATTTTGCACACAGAATTTTGAGTATAGTGCTGCATTCCAGATGTCTGTCGAACAAAAATGAGCTGAGAAGTTTGAAAATCTTGATTATTCTACAAAAAATCTGAACATGTTTTTGGTCTTGTTACCCATTTTCAAATTGAAAAGACACAAGACTGCTCGTATCACGGCGAAGCTTTGAATGTTCCGACTGCTTTTTAAGGTTTATGGAGCAGTAATAACATAGAAAAATTAATTTTGAGATTTTTGTGAAAATCATCCCCCCACACGCCATTTTTTGTACAAGTTATCCCCCTACAGCGAAGCCCTGAATGTTCTGATTGCCTTTTAAGGTATATGGAGCAGTGATAAAAAAAATTTAAGTTAAAAAAATATTTTTTCCTACAACAATTTGAGATTTTTTTTGTGAAAGTCATCCCACCACAGGTCAAATAAAGTACAAATGGATAGATTTGCTCCTTGGAACAAATAAATTATGGCAAATAAGCTTCGCTCAACCAATTTGGAATGATTTCTAAGACGGATTAGATCTCCGCTTACGCGTTAATGGCGCGAAATATATCGCGCACTAATTGTCCCAAATTGGCAATCTTTAAACCCCCATAACTACAAAAAATGATCACAGGTACAATATCTTCTCAAATTTTTCAAATTTAAGCTCAAGACAACAATAACTTTCGAATGATATACAACAATTCCGTCAAAAATAGCTAGTTAAAAAGTCGAAATTTGTCTGAAGAAAAAAACCTTTAGCACAAATATTCCGTTACTTTCGTATCGAAAGTCGGAACAATAAACAAAGTATTTCCTTGGATGCAAAGTCAAGTTCAAATAGAGAGCTTTATTATTTAGTATTTTTAACTAGCTCAACTCATTCAAATTGGAATAGTATCTGAGCCTGCCTAACTTGCCGGTTACGCTCCGCATTAATAGAAAACTTGTCTTTTTACAAACCATCATGAAAAATGATCACAGATGATGCATTTAATTTTGAAATCACTGTAAAGTAAGTTGTAATTTGTAGATTGTTCAGCTGTTTTCTGATTGAATTTTGAAGTATTGGAGACAATTTTTATAAGCCCAACATATGTATAATTATATACAAACACCTTTCGGGTTATTTTTTTAATATAATTCCTTCAAAATGGCTTCTTAAAAATTCGAAGTTGAAATGGCTTTGAAGAGAAATAACCCCTCCGATCACAATTATACTTTTAATTTTCTTGAGAAACCTAGAGAAAACAATTAGAACAAGACTGCTCGTATCAGGGCAAGCCCTGAATGTTCGACTGCTTTTTTAGGTTCATGAAGCAGTAATAACATTAAAAAAGTATATTTAATAAAATAAAATGAAATTTTTTTTTCTAAAATTTGATTTTTTTTTGAAAAAACTTCTCCCCACACGCCATTTAAAATACAAAAAGATAGATTTCGTTCCTTGTAACAAATCAATTATGGCAAATCAGCTTCGTTCAACCAATTTGGAACGATTTATAAGAAGGATTAAATCTCCGCTTACGCGTTAATAGCTCGAATTATATCGCGCGTTAATTGTCCCAAGTTGGCCAAAATGGCAATCTTTAAACCCTCATTACTTTACGAAAAATGATCACAGGTGAAAAATCTTTTCAAATTTAAGCTCAGGACAACAATACCTTTTGAATGGGATAAAAAAATTCCATCAAAAATTGCTAGTTAAAAAGTCGAAATTTGTCTGATGAAAAATAACTCACCCCGAGCACAAATATTCCGTTACTTTCGTATCGAAAGTCGGAACAATAAACAAAGTATTTCCTTGGATGCAAAGTCAAGTTCAAATAGAGAGCTTTCTTATTTAGTATAGTGTTAACTAGCTCAACTCATTCAAATTGGAATAGTATCTGAGCCTGCCTAACTTGCCGGTTACGCTCCGCATTAATAGAAAACTTGTCTTTTTACAAACCATCATGAAAAATGATCACAGATGATGCATTTAATTTTGAAATCACTGTAAAGTAAGTTGTAATTTGTAGATTGTTCAGCTGTTTTCTGATTGAATTTTGAAGTATTGGAGACAATTTTTATAAGCCCAACATATGTATAATTATATACAAACACCTTTCGGGTTATTTTTTTAATATAATTCCTTCAAAATGGCTTCTTAAAAATTCGAAGTTGAAATGGCTTTGAAGAGAAATAACCCCTCCGATCACAATTATACTTTTAATTTTCTTGAGAAACCTAGAGAAAACAATTAGAACAAGACTGCTCGTATCAGGGCAAGCCCTGAATGTTCGACTGCTTTTTTAGGTTTATGAAGCAGTAATAACTTTGAAAAAGTATATTTAATAAAATAAAATGAAATTTTTTTTTCTAAAATTTGATTTTTTTTTGAAAAAACTTCTCCCCACACGCCATTTAAAATACAAAAAGATAGATTTCGTTCCTTGTAACAAATCAATTATGGCAAATCAGCTTCGTTCAACCAATTTGGAACGATTTATAAGAAGGATTAAATCTCCGCTTACGCGTTAATAGCTCGAATTATATCGCGCGTTAATTGTCCCAAGTTGGCCAAAATGGCAATCTTTAAACCCTCATTATTTTACGAAAAATGATCACAGGTGAAAAAATTTTCAAATTTAAGCTCAGGACAACAATACCTTTTGAATGGGATAAAAAAATTCCATCAAAAATTGCAAGTTAAAAAGTCGAAATTTGTCTGAAGAAAAACAACCCACCCCGAGCACAAATATTCCGTTACTTTCGTATCGAAAGTCGGAACAATAACCGTTATGTATGACGTAAAAAGCTAACGCACTCTCTAGGCATCCCACTCTTGCAGTTTGTCGGGTAATTCATAGCAAAGGTCCACATTACTTCGTAAGTAATTGAGCAAAAAAGCTAGACAAAAAGCAAAACTATATTTAACATATTACAAGACGTTTTTTAGCTGAAATTTGTCAATTCCAGTTATTGGTACCATTCGAGCTTGAATCAAAGTTAGAGTCAATCTAAAAATTATCGGTATACCAATAATTTTTAGATTGACTCTAAATTTGATATCAGCGCGAATAATAATAATAATAATAATCATAATAAACAAGGATTTAGACATAAAGCCATGGGGCTAAAATGCCCCGCGTTGGGAGTTTTAAACTGAGTTTTATAGTTTCTTTGAGTTTATACAGCTATTGCAGCAGTTTATTCTCCATGTGCATGGGACACTTTCCTCATATTTACTGATGAAATAAATCCAGAAAACGTTTTTGAGGCTTGATTTGAGTCTTTCGTATTTCATCGCAAACAGGTCTTCTTCTTCCTGAGTCTGTAAAATTTTGTTTGCTAGTATAGGTGTTCTGCGCCAGAAATTGCTTTTCGATTTTTCGTAATGATATTTTTTATGCGCTAAGTTATTTTTCGTTGATCTTCTTGTTGGGGCTATAGATTCTTTGAACTGAACAAATTGTCTCCAATGGAAGTTGTATTGGTCGTTTATTATTTTATGAAGCAAGAGAATGTCGTGCATTTCGTGGTAGAGAGACAGTGGAAGCAGGTTTAATCTAATCAGTCTGTCTTTATTGTTGATGTTGTTACATGACAGTATCCAACGTGTAGCTTTTCTTTGGACATCTTCAATAATTTTTAATTTCAAGAAGAATACTGGCCCTAACAGTGAGCCTTGAGGTACGCCGCTACTAACTTCAAGATGGCTGGAAACTGCCGCACCTATTCGTACTTGCTGTTTTCTGTTGGTTAAGTAGTTTGCTAAAAGTTTAAGTGCGTTTCCTGATATGCCAAATTTATTGAGTTTATTTATGCACAAGTCGTGAGGAACTTTGTCGAAAGCCTTTTCGAAGTCTAAGTATATTGCCTGTAGAGACTTGATATTAGGGTTATCAAAGTCATCATAGATTTTGTCGAGGAATTGGAGCATTTGCAGAGTTGTCGATCGTTTAGGACAGAAGCCAAATTAGCTTTCATGGATTTTCGAGAAGATCTTTGGTGAGATTTTAAGGAAGATCAGTTTCTCTAAGACTTTGGATACTGCAGTTAGCAGGCTGATGGGCCTGTAGTTTGTGACCGATTGCTTGTTTCCCTTTTTAAAAGTTGGGATGATTTGGCTAAGTTTCCAGATCGTTGGAAATGTTGCTTTGTTGGTGATGGTGTTATAAATCAGTTTTAGAGATGAAGTTATGCTATCTGCTAAATTGTTTAGGACTGTGTTACCGAGTCTATCTGGTCCTCTTGCTTTTTGGAGGTTTAATGTTTTAAGGATGTCGTATATCTCATTTTCAGAGAAATTGAAGCATTTGATTGAGCCAGGTAATTCAGCTATTGGTAAAATGTTTTCATTCTGTTTAATGTTAAAAACGCTTACGAAGTAATTGTTTAGAAGATTAGCTTTACCGTGCTCTGTTGATTCGGTTTTTTCATTCCAGTACATTGTTTTTGGAGTACTTGAGTTTTTTCGTATGCTTTTAAAGTATTTTTGGAGCTTTGAGAAATTTCTGCCCTTGAAAGTTGATTCTTCGAAATTTTTCTGATCTAATTCGGATAAATGATCTACAAGGTTTTTAAGTCTTTCAAGATTGCGGTTATTAGTATGAGTATTTTTAAAGGCTACTTTTTATGATGCTGTGTTGAGTCTTTTGATAATATTGGAGGTTTCAGGTGTGATCCAAGGTGCTAGGTTCATACGGTGTTTGGTCTGTTTTTTCATGTGTTTTTCTAGTGCTATATATAGCCAGAGGTACCATGAGTTGATTAAGTGGTCAATGTTAGAGTAGCAGTACGGTTAAAATGGGTGTTCCAAAATGTATTTGTTTAAAGTAATCCAATCGACGTTGTTTAATGAGAAGTTACCAAAGTCCAGAAAGTCGGATCCGTGTTGTATGGGAGTGGCTTTTTCGTCATTGTGTGTAAGAGATGATATCGTGATTAGAAAAGGGTTGTGGTCTGATAATTCTCTTTCTTGGTGTGAGAAGTGTTTTTTCATATGGTTGTCTATCGTGGTGTTTAAAATAATGTCGGGGTTGTTGCAAAGGACAATATCTAATTGGTCATGAGGGGGTTCGATAAACTGTTGAAAGTTCATATCCGTAAAAGTCTGCAGTACTAATTGTTCGTGTTTTTGGGTTGATTGCAAGGTTTGCCAATGCGTATTAGCGAAGTTGATGTCACCAACCAATAAAATATTTGGGCATTGAAATTCATTTGAGTAGTCAGTTAGCATATTCAATAGTTTGTTGAAGTCATCTGTGGATAGCTTATATTTGCTTTCGTTCGGGGCACTGTAGATACAGCATAGGATGAGAGGTGTCGGAGTGTTAAGGAGGAGTCCAACGCAGTCCGTAGTGTGTATTTCAAGTTTTGTGAAAGCTAGGGATTGCTTCACAGCAATAAGCACGCCCCCGTGTTTCGATTTTGTTGAGTTGGTAGGTCTATCACATCTAGTTATTATGTGTGCAGGCAGAAAAAGCGCGTTGTCAGGGATATTTTCAGTTAACCAAGTTTCGCTTAAGCAAATGATGTCAAAATCGTTCGATAGTATTATATTGCTAAGTTTCATACGTCTATTTATATCCAGTATACTTCGTGTATTGAATGACATAACATTCAGCGATTCTAGTCAGTTGTCAATTCTAGTCTGAATTGTGCTGTTTGCCTCCGGTTTAATTGTAACTTTTGTCCAGGTGGCGTCTACTTTTTCATGCAGTTCTAGGTTTCTGATTCGAAGATTTTTGGGGTTTTTACCACTGCTGATGAGATTTCTACGTTCTCTCAGGATTGCGTTTTCCAGTTTCATTTCTTCGACTGAGAGTTCCTTACTTATGAAGACATTTTTTGTCATAATTTTTGAGGGCCGGTGTTGATGATAGTATCAAGTCTATTTCTCTTGGACAGGTTACTCGTACCAGTATAGTTCTGTGGTTTGCTCGTTCTTCGCTGAACTTTCCCACACGCTTGAGATCAGTGATATTGCATTCGAGGTTTAAGAATTTCATGATTTTATTTACCTCATCATAGTCATGGTCAAGTCTTTTTCTTCCATCTCTTTCCTTGATCTCGGGGACCCCTCTTATTCTCAATCCTTTGCTCAGGGATTTGATTATGTTTTGCGCCGCTACTTGTGACCAGGTTTTACCCTGTTCTGCTATTGGCAAGCTTTGGATGGGATCTTTAATATTTTCCATTTTTGTCGAGACTTCGGCTACTACTTTACTTAGTTTTGAAATTTCTTCTTCAATTTTTTTGATGTTTTCACTTTTGTCATGTGATGCTGTGCTTCTGATTACTTGATCTCTTTTTCCGTTGGACAAACAGGTATTGCATATCAGTAGTGCGTTGTTACCAAGTTCCAGTATTCCGTTGAGTGCAACGGTCGACAGGCCAGTGCAGACAACTTCAAGGTGCATAGAGCAATTACAGGCTTTTGCAAGGTTTTTTGTCCTTTGACATTCTCAGTTTTATTTATGTTTACGTCCTCTTATCTCTGTGGAAACTGTGTTTGGGGGATGAAGGTTTAGGTAGTGTACTCGAGTCCTCAGGGTGGTACCTAAAGGGCGCCGATTGAGGACTGAAGTATCAGTGTTAGGGTTATGAAAATAGTTGTTTGGGACCTTAAGGGTACTTGATGACTAGCGGGAGAAAACGGTTTTTTTTATAGATGTGAATTCACAAAGACATCAAATCTGGCGATACCTAAAGGGTATCAATAGAAAATTCAGTCTCTGTGAAAATGATGACACCGACAAGTGTTGTTGCCGCAGTGGTATATATTCGAGTAGCCCTCGCTATCAGTTTTTACACAGAACTTCTTGTAGATGATTTTCTTTTTCAAAATCGTTTGGAGACTCGCAAGCGATGCTGTTGTTAAATGCACTTCGTCGGAAGATAGAACAGTTTTGGTGGTTATTCCTTTCGATATACCGCGGTATCGCCAGAGTTCTTTCTTTTTGCGAAGAATATCGTTTACACGTTCCGTTCGGGCTGGTCTTCCGAGTCTGGGTGGTAGAGCGATAAAGAAAATTTTATTGCAACGTTCTGTCAACCGTAGGCCAAGTTGGGATAATTCTTCAGCAACGTCTTCGGGTGTTCTCGTTGAGTCTTTTTTGTCTTTCGTAAACAATTCGTTCGCACCAATGAATAGAGCTATAATATCGTATTCGTTCTTGCGGGGCAAGAAGTTTAGAACATCCGCGATACCTGCACCAGGAAGGCTGAGGATATTGAAATTTGGGAAAGTTAGATTTTTCAATTGTGAGTCTCCGATCAACAAGTGTTGCGACGACGATTTCTTGAATATGTGAAATCTCATTGGTTTTCATCCATCCACGGCTAGGAACGGACGGGAATTTTTCGTTTCGAATAAGGTGTTCTTGTTCCTAGCTAAAACTTTTCTGAAAACACACAGTTTGAACGAGGGAAGAGGAATCTATTTAATAAGTTTATAAGTTTAAGTTTATCACAACATTCGCGCTGATATCAAATTTAGAGCAATTAATAATTGTGTTTTATTTTTTAAAGTATCAAACGTTAATCGAACCAAAAGGTGGTCCAGTGATAACCGTTCGCTACACCCCCAATTCCATTCTGTATTTATGTATGTAGGTATTTCGATTTGATGAACATTATTAGAATAAAGCATTCGAGTCGAAGCGCCTCTATACAGCTATTCAGGGCCGACGTAGGGGTAGGTTGAACGACCCTCCACCAAGAACTCAAACCCCTTGACACACATGACTTACCCTTTTGAAACTACGACTCTATAATACAATTACATTTGCTTTTATGATAAAAAACTGCTTTGAACGTTAAAAATAAAGTAAAAATTGAGAAGTAGAAAACCAAATTTTCCTCACCTGTTCGACCTCCGGAGATCTTGACTTCGTAGAATACTTCCGAATCAGGACTTCTGTCTTCGTAAGTGGGAACTGGTGCTGCCAGCCAATTGAGTTTGATACCATTGCTGCCAATTGGCTCGAAACTGACTCTTTCCGGCTGCGACGGAGCAGGACACACAAATTGCTCTAAAAAGGACTTTTTTAATCTAATTTATGATTAATTCTCCAGGAAATGGTTTTTGTAAATAACATAACTTAGTATACTTTTGTAAAATTTTGTGGTTCTTCGATTTAATCTCTGTTCATATGCCTGTTTAGGCCCAGAAAAATTAATTAGTTCGAATTGTTGGCAAATCAAGGTTACCAATACTTTCCAACTCAGTTCTCTGAATATGATTAAGTTCGCTCACCTACATATGGAGTCTGCAACGAAACAGAGTTGCTCTGGACGTCTTGTGAAAACTGAGTTGCCTGCGCTTCAAAAACGTAGATTCTGTTGGCTTCCAAGCCACTAATTTTCAAAGGAAAAACAGATGGTTGAGGATCTCTCATAATACCATCTATGAACAGCCTGAAATACCAATCATTTCATACTTTAAACAAGATAGATAAATTAAAGGGAAGGAATGGATTTTTAGAGGTAAACTGCTTGAAAATATCCCAAAAATGAATGTTACAAAAGGTGGTAATTTTGAGAAATGTTTGAGTAGTTGTATGTAGTGTATGTATCAAAATTACGAACTATAGTGCATTTCATTATAGCCATTTCATTTCAATATGAAAAATCAGGTGATATTTTACAAGTGGTTCAAGATTCAAAATAAATACTTGAATCACTTTTTGTTACATTGAACAATATGTATAACTTAATTTAAAAGCCAAGTTTTTTGGCAAAAGAAGTAAAATGACTTGATTTTTTTGATGACTTTTCATCAGGCAGTTATGCTTTGAAAAAACCATCTTAATAGCATAAACAGTTGATGCTATAAAGGTTTATTTGTAATAACATATTACTCTGCCAGAAGAATTGTTATTCAAAAAATCATACTTTACACGCTTTTTGGCTTCTGAAATAGATTATAATTACTGTTCAAAGTAACAAAAAATGATTCAAGAATTAATCTGAATCTTGTACCTCTTGTCATATATCACCTGATTTTCCGTATTCAGCTATTTCTAGTCCAACCACCAGCTGCCAGAGCTTGATTTGTTTGGCTACAACTTCTGTTTTTTTTCCACAGCCGCCGAACAATTTTATAAATCAGGTGTCTAACATGCACATTTTCACTTATCAAACTACTCAATTTTCAAATTTCTGAGGTATATGTTTAGTCAGGGTCGGATCTAGGATGGCGCATTTTCGAAAAATTTCAAAAATTTTGTCGACCATTTTTTTAGGTCGCCCAAATTGATTTTCCGAGCTCTCCCAAGGCAGTAAAAAGATCCTGTTTTGGCCAAACTTTCTACGCCGCAGGCAAAATTTTGAAAAAAAAACAAGCCAAGAAAGAGGTTTTTTGTAATACTTTTTGGAGTATTAATATTAAATTTGCGTTTTTTTTTTCGGCGCGCGCTCCCCCCTCAAAGTTAGTATAGTTTGGAGCCAAAGGCGCCTTTAGAAAAATTTCCAGGTCAGATAGCAAAAGGTGGATATCTCAAAATAGTACAAAGGGGGACCCTTTGGGTCGGCAGGGGTCGAATCCCTGAGAAGAGGGCGAAAGCGTCCGCTCTCCCCCCCCTTCCCCAGCACTCCCCCTCCCCCCTAAATCGGCCCCTGTGTTTAGTGATTGTTTCAAACCTGATGTTTCTGTAGTTTTGAAAGTGCTGTAGATTGATTGAAACGGTCGATTGATTCAGAAGTACGACGGACAAGACAGGCGTAGCAGCCTCCACTGATACAGACACCCAGTTACTATATTTCGCACCTGCATCACCAGTTGGGCAAGTGAAGAAAAGCCGGGCTGAAAATGAGTGACTGGCACTGGGGTCCAGGGACGCAGGCCAGCTGTATGCAGTTCCACCGGCTACGTGGATTGCTAAAATAAACATCAAACCAAACCGACCTGAAGTTTTGACGGTCTCAGAAGGGGCGGAAGTGGATGAGAATTGGAAGTTAAATACTTATCATGGCTCTTTTTACCTCCGTCCCCCACCTCACATGGGCATCATTTTTAACGAGTGGTTTTACAAGGTCAATTATGAACACCAAATATGTTTTTCATGATGTGATGAGTCCATAAGTCGGTTTTGTTTTCTCTTAACAATAGAACAATGTGAACAAATGTTTTACTTGTTAAATTTTGCAGGTGGTGGGGAAAGAAAAAGAAACCTCCTATGCAGGGAGGGATATAGAGTTTTCTCGAGGGGGGTTTTCAAAAATTTTCGAAAATTAGCTCGACTTTTTTTAGGTTGACCAAATTGATTTTCAGAGCTCTCTCAAAGCATTAAAAAGACCCTGTTTTGGCCCAGTTTTATGCGCCGCAGGCAAAATTTTGAAAAAAAAACAGGCCAAAGAAGGCGTTTTAGGCACTTTGGATAATTTTGACCAAAAAACTGCGTTTTTTCGGGCGCGCACTCCCCCCCCCCCCCTCCCCCAAAAAAATTAGTATACATTGGCACCGTAGACGCCTTTAGAAAAATTTTGGATATCTCATAATAGTACAAAGGGGGACTCTTTGGGTCGGCGGGGGGTCGAAACCTTGAAGAGGGAAACGGGCATAGAACAAAATAGAACAAGACTGCTCGTATCAAAGATGAAAAATTTAAATATAATAAAACAAAATGATTTTTTTTTAATTTAAGGTTTTTTGTGAAAACAATCCCCCAGCACTCCATATAAAGTACAAAGTGATAAACTTCCTTCAACCAATTTGGAACGATATCTAAGACGGATTAAATTTCCGCTTACGCGTAATAGCGCAAAATATATCACCCGTTAATTGTTCCAAAGTGTCAAGAATGGAAACCTTTAAACCCCCATAACGTTATGAAAAAAAACTCAGGTGAAATATTTTTTAAAATTGAAATTAAGCTCAAGACAACAAAATGTTTTGAATGATATATAAGAAATAACGTCAAAAACGGCTAGTTAAAACGTCGAAATTAGTCTGAAGAAAAAAACCACCCGAGCCCAATTATTCCGGTACTTTCTTTATGAAAGAAAGTCGGAACAATTACTTTCACGTTTCATGCGGAATTAATCTAGTTGAAGAATTCTTCTACACTTTTGTCCCGGCAAATTTCTCTCCTATAAACGATTCAATTTTTCATTAGTTTTTCTATTTAAATAACCTGCTTAATATCGTCTCATTCATGTTGATAAAATTTTGATAATATTTTGTTAATATTCAGAGCACACCGCTATCTTCAATTCGAAGGCTTTTTTGAAAAAGAAATAAGAAAAAACCAAATGATAGCCCAGATAATGAGTATTTTAGGAGTTAGAAGCCTTTTTGGGTTATTATTGTCTTCTTTTTTGTGAAGGATTTAAACTCAAGTGTGGAATCTAAGATGATAGATATTTCAAGCCAGAATGGAAACCTATGGTTTTGTTTAATTTTCATTTTTAATTTATCTAGTTGAGTTATTTTTTGTAGCTTTTATAGCTTTTACATACATACATACATACATACATACATACATACATACATACATACATACATACATACATACATACATACATACATACATACATACATACGTACATATATAGATGCATGCAAAATTGTTGTTAAAATGCCGTCTTTGCTCGTCGTTAATAATTTTTACTATTTTTCTGGCTGTTTTTGGCAGAATCCTCGACTCAAAACTGTATATACGTGTTGTTCTTAAGTTTTCCTAAGAAGAAAAAGTGTTCGCGTAAATACTATTGGATTTTGGTTAAATTCAGTCAGACAACGCAAAAAAATTAACCAACCATTGCCTGTGAAACAGTGTAAAAATGCAAAGCTCAATTGTGAATAACTCATGTATTAAATTCATTTTGACCTAACGATACGTGCAATTCTCAACATTATGCGGTGTATACAGGGGCGGATCTAGGATTTTCTCGAGGGGGGGGCGGATTTTCAAAAAGAAATCGAAAATTTTAACGACCTTTTTTTTGTCGATTAAAATTATTTTTTTTGAGCTCTCGCAAAGCACTGTTTTGCCCCTATTTTGGCAAAATTGTCTGCGCCGCAGGCAAATTTTTGAAAAAAAAACAGTCAAAAAAGGCGTTTTTAGGCCTTTTTTGGAAAATTTTGACCAAAAAATTGCGTTTTTTCGGCGCGCGCTCCCCCCTCAAAATTAGTAAATATTGGCGCCTAAGGCGCCTTTAGAAAAATTTTAGGGTCGGTTGGCCAAAAGTAGATTTGTTAAAAAGTACCAAAAGGGGGACCCTTTGGGTCGGCAGGGTGTCGAATCCCTGAAGGGAAAAAGCGTCCGCCCCCGCCCCCGCCCCCTAAATCCGCCCCTGGGTGTACATATATAGATCTGCAGTTTGTTATTGAACACGAAAAAACATGAGCACCTTTAGCCGAAGTATGTTCTATTGTGATCAAAGTGCGCCATTGCGTAGGTAACAGACGGAAAAAGTTTGCTTATTCTTTATCTCAAATCAAGAATAACACATCCAGAAGTGCAAGACGAAAAAATCTCTTCTCAAAGTAGAAATGCTCTAACTTTTTTTATGGTCTGGTCCATCGTTCAGATGCTCCAAAACTTGTCTTGAATTACCAAAATTGGCTATCACCAGCCTGTAAATTTTATGTTATCTAAGATTTAGATTTTTCTGAAAAATTTTTGTTTGTTAAACCATCATTTTTTCCATTTTTTTTAAAAAACGAAAATGAAGTTATCCATTTTTTTTAAATAAAAACAACAAAAATGAACTATTCACCAGGGTATGAAATTGCGCTTGGTTTAATTAATTCATTTTAGTTATAACAGTTTAAAAAAGTATTTATGTTTTTATGCCTAAAGTTTTTTCATCGTTCGATGGCTTAAACCCCCTTTTCGTGCAAATCTTAGTTATTAAGTTTCGAGTACTTTTAATATTTTCAGCTTTTCAGCGTAAGGAGATTGGCTGAAAATGTAACTTAGTGTGTGAGAGTTTATTTGAAACATCGTGTGACCCCATCTACTTTGTTTCTATTTAAGCTGAAACAAAAACTAAACCAAATATCCAGATTCAAGAATCATTATGAAAAAAAAATACTTACTTAGAAATTAAACTAATTTTTATATCGGCCGAGAGCAAGTGATCTGAACTGCTCTACATAAAAGTATCAATATCTGTCTTCATGGTACAACTATTGGCGCAATTTTTTGTGATTTTTTTTGGTAAAAACTTGTTTTTAAAATCTGTCATAACTACTCCTTGGAGTTTTCTTCAAGTTTGCATTAAAATATCCACTTAAAATTGATTCATAAAAAAATTGTAGTAATTGCATTAATTCCTACCGCGGTAACCCTTAAATTTCAATAAGATTCTGTTAAAACTTTCAGATTGCGGTAAGCAACTCCTCTTATTATTCTCAAAAATCACTGATGGATGCTTAAAATTTTAAATCAAAAATGTTTTAAAAAAATTGAGATTTTTAAATATATTTTTGATATATTATTTGGTGTTTTGTGAAGTTCATACTTAAATGCGACTTTAAGCGACTTATGGCACGACTTTGCACAGTTCCTGTTGTTTTTTTGCGAGACCCATAACTCTCCGTTGCGCGTTTCATGATCCGACTTAGCGTGACTTACGTTGCGACTGTGCGCTCATTAAACTTTGTGCGTAATTGAGGATTTTTGGTTGCACGATGTTTATTTCTTCAATAAATTTCGTTCGCGACATAAATCGCGTAAATTGAGCCGGTTAGTGTAATAAGAACAGTCTTCACGACTTATCGACACTGTTAAAGACCGATTTTCAATAAAAAAATATTTACGCTGATTATTGACATCCTTGCTGATTTGAGATTCAAGATTGGCTCCGTAATTCCCCTGAGGAATTTCCCAATTGATCTCGGCCATCATTGTTTCAGCATTCAAGCTGCATACCAATTGGATCGGGTCGGGTGGGTTAGTGCAGACAATGACATAATCTGACATCACAGTTATTCCACTGAACGAATCTTCAGCTTTCAACTGGAACTTGTATTTAATTCCCGGAGACAAGTCTGAAAATGTTTTGTAGTTAAACACTTGGGTAAAGAAGGGCATGTTTATAATAATTTTATTTTTATGCAATTTGCTTTATAGCCGGGGAAGGGGGGCTTGGAAGAACCTATGTATCAAGATACGTGATGGTTTTCAGTAGATTCAGCATGGCGTTAAGTTGTAATAACACCATATAAAACAAGTCATAGATCGAATTAGATCAAAGCTTGTAGTTTTTTGAAGTTTTTAGAAAAAAATCTCAATTTTTTGGTAAAAAATTATTTAAAAAACCTCAAATCTGTGCAAAAACTCTTGCCATTGGCTTACCAAGAACCAAAAACAAACATTATAATACGTTCATTTTAGAATTTTCACGTATTAAACTATGGATATTTTTCCCGACGTTTCACCTGTGTCAGTCCAAGGTTCGTCCAAGCCAGAGTAGAGGGGGTACGAAAAAGTTTTCACCCCGACATCGTCACGGTAAAGAATGTAGTCCAGTCCATATCCGGAATCTTGAGTGGCCAAATTCAATTCGATTGAAGTCTGGGTAGTTTGCTGTGATGTGGACAGACCAACATCATTGGGGCCTAAATAGGATGATCCTTTGTCTAAGACTTCATCAAAATCATATTTAATCAAAGTAGTCGCATAAACGATCGTCAGTCATCACAGAACCAAGTTTACTGCATAACTATTACTAAATCTTGATGGCCCGTACTTGCCCTGATACTTTTGATTATCCCGGACAAAAAGAATTCTTCTTCTGTTTTTATACTAGAAACAGAAATAGTTTGTTGGTGGACGACTAGCACAAAATGATATACGAAATTGGTTAGATAAAAAAAATTCAAAAATACAGAAATTTTGTTCCGCGATTTTTGTTGTCGATAATTTTTTGCTGTTTTTTTTTGCAGAAAATGAGACCTAATTAAGTCGGAAAAGCAAATGGTTAGAGCGGTAAGTGCAGAAGAAAAAATGTTGAAACCAAGCGGTGAAAATCTAGTTGAAGGTATGCTTCATGGAAAAACTCTTCCAATTTAGTCTGAAATCTGAAGAACGCAGAACAAACTTTCTTGTCACTCAGACCACTTTTTGTTTTTATTTTTTTAACAATCGGAATCACTACCAATAGGATTTAAAATGTCACTCTTAAATCCCTACGAGTTTTCCTTGTTTTCAAAATTGGCAAGAAAACGTTATTCGAGAACTTTTGGATCAATTATGATAATTTTATTACAACTGACCGCAATCAAAAAGCAATGAAATCATAAGAAACGGAAGAAACTAGTTTCTGCATAAATGGCTCAAAAATTCCGATAAACAGTCGTTTTTTGTATTTTTTCATTTTTTTGAGTTTTTCAATTTGCATTGTTTTTTTTTCTAGTTAATTTTTTTCTTAGTTTTCTAACTGAATACAAAAAAATAATACAAATTGAAAAACACTCAGAAAACCTTTTGATTGTTTTCGTCTCAAAAGAAACTGGCTTCGAATGCTTTACGTAGAAAACTAGAACGCTTTATTTTGTTTATATTTAAATCTCGGTTTTTCAATTTTAACCTAACTCAATCACCCTTCAAAATGATCATCGGAAATTGCGAAAAAAAAATTGATTTTTCTGAGAGCATTTTTGTTCCAACCATTGAAAATGGGGGGGGGGCGGACTTTGTACTCTGTGTTTATTTTAGTTTTTGTTCCAACCGTTTGGGAAATGGTGAGGAACTTTGTAATCGGGTGTGTTTTAGTTTTCTTCTTTTTGTTTTCCATGCAAAATTAGGTGCCAAAAATAATTATCGGAATGGGTCGAGTGATATATCAGATAAGAGCCCTGTCAATCATGATTCGAACGAAATTTAAAGTGTTCAAAAATTTAGCGGAAAAACTACACTAATTTGTAGAAAAAGGTTTTTGTATTTTTCTAAGACTGTGGTTGAAACATTCTACGCTATTTGCACATTAACCAGCTATCCTTGTTCTTCTTGTTTTTTTTCTGCATTTTCCACGCAAAATCAGGTACCACAAATAATCAACGGAATGGGTTGAGTGATATCTCATATTAAAGCACTTTCAGTAGTGAGTCAAACCACATTGTAAAATTTCCAAAAAAAAATTAGTGTCGAGAAAAATTATATTGAAATTTTTGATTTTTTGCCTAATTGAAAAAACGTTGGCAGAAAAATTGAAATGAAACTTTGAATTTTTTCAGTTTTTTTGTTTTTGGAGTCAATTTTCTTCAAAAACTGTTGTCCGGCTTGCATATATTACTATGATTGTCGAATATGCCAAATTATAGTTTTGTGTCAAATCCTTTTATCACATCACGCAGAAAAAGTTACACCAATTTGGATTAAAAAAAGTTGTTAGATTTCAAAAGTTTTTTTTAGAGTTTTGTTGACTTTTATTTTTTAGGTGGAACAATTAGATTTTCTTAGCACTCCCCAAACACTATAAGGACCCTGTTTCGACCAAAGTTTGCGCCGCAGGCAATTTTTTGAAAATAAAACAGTTTTGGGAAATTGTTGGAAACTTTGGCAAAAAACTGGTTTCTTTTTTGCTGCGCGCTCCTCTTTTAAATTATTATATATTGGCACCAAAGGCGACTTTAGAAACAAGTTTTGGGTTGATCGGCCAGCAACAGATATCCTAAAACAAAAGGATCTTTGATTGGTGAAAGGATCCAATTCCCTAAATCCACATTTGATCTAAAGTAAATTTTCAGGGAAAAAGGAAAAATGTTTTCTTCTTTTTGAAAGGTTTTTTTTGAGAAAAATTGCATAGAATAATTTGCTCAATTTTGTTGAAAAGGTAATCCAAAATGAAGTTTCAAATAAAATAAAATGACTGATTTCTATGTGTACCCAGATGTATTTTTTTTTGTTTTAATATCTGTGAACCTGCAGGAATATGATACAGGCGACTAAAACGTTATGTTCACTTATTTTGTTTTAAATCGTCTAGTGAGTACGAAGTTATGATATCTTGATTAGAGCCAGAGTAGATCTAGTTTCTCAGAAGTTTCTTGAGGAGCCGTTTTTTCAAGAAAAAATTTTAGAAATTGTCGATTTTTTGTTAGATCAAAAAAGAAATTTTGAGCTTTAATGAAATGCTCAAAAAACCCGATTCAGGCAAAAATTTTGCCCCTGAAACACAACTTTTGCAAAAATGAAAAATTTTTTGCAAGCAAAATTTTTATAGGGAGGTGATTCCAATTTTTTAAAATTCTACAAAGGTCGTCTCATTGAGAAGAAAAACTGCTCTGATTATTTTATTTCGTTTAGAAGGTTCCTTTCAGAGAACTTTAAGGAGGACTTTAATTTTTTGAAACAAAGTAGCACTGAAAACGAGATCCTTCAGAGTTTGACTTCCACAGACTTTGATAATTTAATTAGATTATATGAATAGATGATAATTTATCAACATATATACGTTTGTTGCTGGGTTCCATAACAACAAATGATTTTGTCAGATAATTTTGTTGACACATATTTGTCTCCGAATTTCAGCTACAAAAATCACGAACAAAAGATGTTTTAGTGGAACTCAACCACGGGCCAGCACACTTTTGCGCTCTGCTATAAAACCAAGCCTTGCGCCATATTGGCATCACTTTTGAAGCGTTGCTCAGAACGAAGGGTGGGGTTGGGTTGGGTGGATGGTTCTTTAATAATCACTCCAAGCCTTCATTCGGGAAGTCTGCATCCTCGCCATCTGAAGGATCTCGCTTTTAGTGCTAGTTTTTTACAGCTAAATTTAGCTGACCAGCCTAGAAATTCTCTGAAAGGAATCTCCTAAACGAAATGACAATTCAGACCATCGATCAGTTTAGAATTTTTTTAAAAACCTTGGAATCACGACCCTACAAAAACTTTGCATTTCAGCTAAGCCCAGAATTTGTTTTTTGATATAACACTAAACTTTTGAATTTTTTCCTATAAAACCGTCTCGACATGAAACTTTCGAGAAACTAAATCTATATCTGGTTCTAATCAGGATATCATAACATTGTAATCCATTCGAATCAAAAATTCAGTTTGGACTACGTTGACAACATTGGGCGTTTTCAGTTGACAACATTGGGCGTTTTCTTCTATGCAAATTTTTCAAAAAGAAGAAAAAAGTGTTTCCCCTGAAATTGGAAAATTTTACTTAAGATCAGGGGCAGATTTAGGGAATTTGACCCCCTCAACAACCAATAGCCGCCCTTTGGGATTATTTAATGACATCCAATTTGGGCCGATCAACCCTAAAATTTTTCTATTATATATATATATATATATATATATATAAATTTCTGAACTATTTTTTTTTCAAAAACTTGCCTGCTTCGCTAATGTTTGGCAAAATAGGGTTTTATAGTGTACTGAGACCATTTTGAAAATTTGGTTGACCTAAAAATGGTCGACTAAAATTTCGAAACTTTTTTTGAAAAAATGACACCAGCCCCCCCTTTTTTCGAGATAATCCTAGATCCGCCCCTGCTCTAGAAAAAGATAAATTATTTTTGTAGCAATTATGTAGAAATTGCTAACGATTCAATTTTCAATGGGGAAACTAGACCAATAGCAATTGTCCATACACTAAGTGAATAAAATGGCATAACAATCAGTTTTCTAGTTTGAAGTTGTATGAAAATTATTTTTCTTGCATAGAGGGCAACCCGGTCATTTGTCCTTTTTTGCTTTCATGCTATTTCAATAGTATAAGCAACTAACGTGTTCGGATCGTGTTTGAGATAGCGTATTCACTCCTTTGTTCCACTGGTTCCGTTTTTGGGCAAATGTGGGCTTGTGTTATGACGAAAGTTAAGTTGGTGAAACTAACGTTGACAGGCACCTGGGTTCCTACAGAAAGTTTGAAGGGATTGTCTAAAACAACGAAGGAGGAATTTGATAGTATCCAGGCACTTGAAAAGAAATATTGGTTTTTGTTAAAAAGATAGATCTACCAACAATACATTTATTCATTAGAAGCATTTACGAATGAATACACACCCATATAAAAAACAGCAGATTAGCATTCTCGTCAAAATTTTGATGATTTGACTTGCTTAATAATCTCCCCTTTCTTGAAACTTGAAAAGAGAAGAGACTGTTAAATAGATCGGTTTAACTTTTTAACAAAAAATGATTATATATACTCCTCAAAAAATGTGGAATCTTCGAACATTAAGTAAACTTGTTCTTCTTTTAGAATTAGTTTAGTTTTTGCAACAAAGGGGGGATTCGTTACTAGGTGCAAATAACCATTATTTTAACCGATGAATTAGTTTGTTATAGGGAAGGCAGTTCGTTATTAGCTACCAAAGGGGGAAAGGATAGTTAAAGAGATCCATTCTAAAAAGTATACTCTCATAGCTCAAAAAGTATAAGGTTCTCAAAAAGCTTTCCACCGCTCTTTTTTTAGTTTTCATCGATCAAAATTGTAATTTTAATTGACAATGCTAAAACCAATATGAAACTCCATGAAATAATATAAACAAGGGAGGATCTGCTATTTTTTGACTTTCCCAAATACTAAATGAGCCTTTATTGCTGAACAGTTTTGTTATGCATGCAGTTTTTTGGAGAAAATAAACCCAAAAAACTTAATAGTACGGCAGTATTTGGAGGTATTGACATCCAACAATTGCATCCAAAAGAGGTCACAAAAAATAGTGCAGAAAACAAAAAATGATTATTCTTTTACCATGTAGAAAAAGAAGACAATTCCTACCTTTTGATATATTGGCATTCTCAAAACTAGTTTCACTAATTTCAACACATACGATAAGCTCCCGAAAATTTTTAAAAACCGTTGGTTTATTTTAAAATCAATTGAATTAACTGTATGTTTCATTGAACCAGTAAACTTGATGGTAATTTGATGCAAAAAAATTAACACAAAACTTTTTAGGGTGATACTTCTAAATCACAATTAGCATACACAGGAGGGATCTGAGACCTTTGCGGAAGACTTGAATTTCAAGCAACTACAGAGATCTCCCAAAACAACAAGCGATCCTATTTTGAGAAACAGTTTTGCTTTATTGCAACTTTTTGGGGCAGTTCGATTTAGAAGAAAAAAAACTAACAAAAACAAGAACAATAGAATAAAAAATGTGTTAAAAATTTAAGAAGGAGGCTTTCAACTTCAATTTCATCAAAGACAGAGGCGGATCTAGAATCTTCACGAAAAATTGACGACCTTTATTTTTTTAGGTCGACCAAACTGATTTAGGTCGGCCGCAGGCAAACTTCTGAAAAAAAACATGTCAAACATGCCTCGTTTTTGGCACTTTCTGAAAAACTTTGACAAAAAAAATCGCGTTTTTTTGGCGCGCGCTCCCCTTTTACCCTCTAAAGTTTTAGGGTCGGTCGGCCAAAATGGATTTCTTAGAAAGTATGAGTATCAAAGGGGTCCCCCTTTGATACTCATACTTTCTAAGAAATCCATTTTTGGCCGACTTAAAGGGTCCCCTTTTTTCTTGCGTTAAGTTTGGATGCAAAAAACTACTGATTAGAGAAATCAATTAAACTGTAGGATTTTGTTATTGTACAAGATTGCAGTTTACAGTGATAAAATCTAATTTGGATTCAATCTCAGCCAAAGTATTATCAAAGATCAAGCTCTACAAAAACAGTGTTCAAACAAACCATAATAGTTGACAGTATCAAAATCAAGAGGTTCTTTCATAAGCAAGAAGCATAGAAAAAAATCTTAAGTATGGAGAACTGAAAAGCGTATTGAATGGAAAATTTTTTGGATAAGAAACGGATACCTGTTCAAATGTGACCAAAAAGTGTTGGTCAAGATTAGAGCTGCGAGGTTTGGTCGAGATCAAGACTGCTCGTATATCAGGGCAAAGCCCTGAATGTTCCGACTGTCGTTAATTCATATCGCGAATAGTTTTTGAGAAAATAAAATATTGAAAACCTATAAATTGGGGATATTAGTTGGTCACGTGAGAGATAGTTGAACGTTATAATTTCTCTGAATGAAACAGCTTCAAGCCTACTTTTTTCGCCTACCTTTTGTTTGCTACAATTGGTCACGTCTAAAAGTGAAACATTTATTCGAATTTTAGCTCAGGACAACAATACTTTTTGAATGATATAAAAAAATTCCGTCAAAAATGGCTAGTTAAAAAGTCGAAATTTGTTTGAAGAAAAAAAAACCTACCCCGAGCACAATTATTCCGCTACTTTCGTTACGAAAGTCGGAACAAAAATGAATTTAGACAAGACTGCTCGTATCAGGGCGAAAGCCTGAATGTTCCGACTGCCTTTTAAGGTTTATGGAGCAGTAGTAACATTATAAAATTAAACGAAATAAAAAAAAATGAATTTTTTCATTCTAAAAGTTGAATTTTTTAAATGAAAATTATCCCCCCACACGCCATATAAAGTAAATAAGGATAGATTTTGCTCCTTCTAACAAATCAATTATGGCAAATAAGCTTCTTTCAACCAATTTGGAACGATTTCTAAGACGGAATAATTCCCCGCCTACGCGTTAATAGCGCGAAATATATCGCGCGTTAATTGTCCCAAATTGGCAAAAATGGCAATATGTAAACCCCCGTTACTTTACGAAAAAACATCACAGGTAAAATATTTTTTCAAATTTGAACTAAGGACAACAATAACTTTTGAATGATATGAAAATATTCCGTCAAAAATGGCTAGTTAAAAAGTCGAAATTTATCTGAAGAAAAAAAACCCACCCCGAGCACAAATATTCCATTACTTTCGTATCGAAAGTCGGAACAATAATTGTAAGTGCAGCAAATACTTCTAACTAATTAAAAACATCCAACAAATCGGATATTACATTTGTTAATACTCGGAATATCGTCTATTGTAAATCATAAAACTCAACCGGGCTTTCATAAGACTAAAATGGTATAACAAAAGAAATATGGAAATGAATTGAAAACCTCAAACTTACTCCTAATTTATTAAAAGCAAAGCCTTTTTTTGAAAATAACATTCTAGTTTCATAGTTTATTATGGCAAATATCGATATCTTTCTTTTCATTCATTTAAATTTCTATGAGCTGCTATGCGAGGGAAAAAATCAACTTAGAGCTATTCGGATGAGAAATTTGATTAAAAGCAAAAACAGTATAAAACCTTTTGAAGAAAAATATTTTGTTGGCCGTTTTAAGGGCGCAAAATAACGATAGTTTTTGTTTTCAGAAGTTGTACTTGCTTCATAAACAAAACTAAAATAATTACGCACCATCGAAGTAGTCGAAATATTTATCAAGCTCAAGCAATCCTATGTAATAGCCACTCGCAAGGGATGCAGGAATCCTGGTGTGCACAACGAGCGCAAGGGTTTCATTCAACATAGTGGTCCTCAGATCATAAGCAGGAGCAGGATCTAAAATGAAGTCATCATGACCTAACCTCAAAATCAGAAAATTTTTAAATTCAAGAAAGAACCACGGGTCGAGGTCTGCAACTAAAGATCAGACCGGCGCCACCCAAGTTTAATAATTCCGGACCGGCATAACTTCAAAATTTTAACAATCACATACAGGCTTGACCAAAAAAAATCGTGACCAAAAAACTGGGACAACCGAAGATAATAGCGCGAACAGCACGACCAAAAATTTTCAATTACAGAAAAAAAACTGGCACGACCCAGTCGTTTTTAAGTCGCATGAAGGTCTTTTCTTTGGGCGCTCCGCCAAAGTATATCCATAAATCGCACCGCCATGGTCTTTTCTTAAACCACCCCGCGCCTAATTGAGAGTTAGCGGCTTTAGAATCCATCTTTCAATAATTGTTGTGTGGTTCCACGTAACCATCAGATACCATCATCGCATGTCCCGCTACCCCGTCCATTTTTTTTATCAGACAACCTCCCATTTTTGTCGGCACAGGAAAAAATGGGCTCCCATGCATCCGGGAAAAAAATAGCGCGCACCAGCCCTCCTGGTACACAAGCTAGCCAAGTAAGTGCTAGCCTAAAATCAGGTTGGGAAACGTAGGGCTTAACATTGTTCATACATGACAGCTAAATTGAGTAGTTTGCAGTAAAAATTCTTCAAACTTTTATGATGGTCCCGTCATCACTTTCGCTTTCTTGCGCAAATAAGTTATCGTATGGTTGTTTAACTGACCACAATTATCTTTGCGTAAAAGTTTCGAAATCAGATTTTGCTACAGTCCCTCTGACGTGTTTTTTTTGCAGTAAAAATATTGTTTAACGCGACTATTATAAAACTTTAGTGCGATTAAAGAATCCCCTTGCGCGTAGATAAGACAATGCGCTAATAACGAAAATTGTTTGTGCGATTTAGACAATACTTTAGTTCGAAAGTGTTTTTAGTGTGTCTGTAAAAATGGCGCGACTAAACTGAGACAACGGTTTAACTAAGGTAAGCCTTTGACAATTTTCATATAAGTTTTTGGCGCGACTTGAACGCAGTTTTGACTTGACCAAAACTAAGTTGTTGGCGCAACTAAAATAACAAATTGGCAAGAACTATATAAAATTCGGGTGCGATACTCCCTTGGTGCAACTTATAAAAAGACTTTGTGCTACGTTCGTTGCCAATTTTGAAAAAAAACCTGAGGACACGACTTGAAAGACTTTTGCAGGACGAAGATAGGACGTCGATGCAGGTAAGGTAAGCTTATGGAGCAAGTACCATAAGACTTTCGCGTGAGATTAGGATAGAACATCACTACGAGGCCAAACTGTGCACTGTATAGGCGCACAGTTTTGTGTTTGTAGGTTCTTGGATTCCACAGACCAATTTTTAAACATGTTCCAAAATGTAAGTGGATTCCGCGTACATATACTTTTAACGTAAATCTTGTCGGCAGAATTGTTTTGTTGCGGATTCCGCAAAAAAACAAATATAGCTTGTTGTTCTGGATTCTGCAAATTGTAGAAAGAATCCGCAAAAAATAAGTGGAATCCGCAAATGTAAGTAGAATCCGCAAACAAAATGCGGATTCCACTTACAATTTCGGACTCCACTTACAATTTGCGGGCTCCACTGGCAATTTGCGGATTCCACTTACAGTTGCGGATTCCACAACAGCTCAATGTAACTATACACATGTATTATTAATTTTTTTGTGTATTCCACAAACTGTTCTGGAATCCGCAAACACAGTTGCGGATTCCGCAAATTCGCCTATTTTTGGAGCGATTTTGAGCGGCACAATGTTATAGGTATTTGTTTGTGGAATTAAAAACAGCAACGAAGATCAAAGAAAAGTAGCAAAGTTGCGGATTCTGCGACTAATCGGATTTTGAGATAGCGTATTCACTCCTTTGTTCCACTGGTTCCGTTTTTGGGCAAATGTGGGCTTGTGTTATGACGAAAGTTAAGTTGGTGAAACTAACGTTGACAGCCACCTGGGTTCCCGTAGAAAGTTTGGAGGGATTGTCTAAAATAACGAAGGAGGAATTTGATAGTATCCAGGCACTTGAAAAGAAATTTTGGTTTTTGTTAAAAAGATAGATCTACCAACAATACATTTATTCATTAGAAGCATTTACGAATGAATACACACCCATATAAAAAACAGCAGATTAGCATTCTCGTCAAAATTTTGATGATTTGACTTGCTTAATAATCTCCCCTTTCTTGAAACTTGAAAAGAGAAGAGACTGTTAAATAGATCGGTTTAACTTTTTAACAAAAAATGATTATTTATACTCGTCAAAAAATGTGGAATTTTCGAACATTAAGTAAACTTGTTCTTCTTTTAGAATTAGTTTAGTTTTTGCAACAAAGGGGGGATTCGTTACTGGGTACAAATAACCATTATTTTAACCGATGAATTAGTTTGTTATAGGGAAGGCAGTTCGTTATTAGCTACCAAAGGGGGAAAAGATAGTTAAAGAGATCCATTCTAAAAAGTATACTCTCATAGCTCAAAAAGTATAAGGTTCTCAAAAAGCTTTCCACCGCTCTTTTTTTTAGTTTTCATCGACCAAAATTGTAATTTTAATTGACAATGCTAAAACCAATATGAAACTCCATGAAATAATATAAACAAGGGAGGATCTGCTATTTTTTGACTTTCCCAAATACTAAATGAGCCTTTTTTGCTGAACAATTTTGTTATGCATGCAGTTTTTTGGAGAAAACAAAACCCAAAAAAATTAATAGTACGGCAGTATTTGGAGGTATTGACATCCAACAATTGCATCCAAAAGAGATCACAAAAAATAGAGCTGAAAACAAAAAATGATTATTCTTTTACCATGTAGAAAAAGAAGACAATTTTTCAAATTGTAGAAAGAATCCGCAAAAAATAAGTGGAATCCGCAAATGTAAGTAGAATCCGCAAACAAAATGCGGATTCCACTTACAATTTCGGACGCCACTTACAATTTGCGGGTTCCACTGGCAATTTGCGGATTCCACTTACAGTTGCGGATTCCACAACAGCTCAATGTAACTATACACATGTATTATTAATTTTTTTGTGTATTCCACAAACTGTTCTGGAATCCGCAAACACTGTTGCGGATTCCGCAAATTCGCCTATTTTTGGAGCGATTTTGAGCGGCACAATGTTATAGGTATTTGTTTGTGGAATTAAAAACAGCAACGAAGATCAAAGAAAAGTAGCAAAGTTGCGGATTCTGCGACTAATCGGATTTTGAGATAGCGTATTCACTCCTTTGTTCCACTGGTTCCGTTTTTGGGCAAATGTGGGCTTGTGTTATGACGAAAGTTAAGTTGGTGAAACTAACGTTGACAGCCACCTGGGTTCCCGTAGAAAGTTTGGAGGGATTGTCTAAAATAACGAAGGAGGAATTTGATAGTATCCAGGCACTTGAAAAGAAATATTGGTTTTTGCTAAAAAGATAGATCTACCAACAATACATTTATTCATTAGAAGCATTTACGAATGAATACACACCCATATAAAAAAACAGCAGATTAGCATTCTCGTCAAAATTTTGATGATTTGACTTGCTTAATAATCTCCCCTTTCTTGAAACTTGAAAAGAGAAGAGACTGTTAAATAGATCGGTTTAACTTTTTAACAAAAAATGATTATATATACTCGTCAAAAAATGTGGAATTTTCGAACATTAAGTAAACTTGTTCTTCTTTTAGAATTAGTTTAGTTTTTGCAACAAAGGGGGGATTCGTTACTGGGTACAAATAACCATTATTTTAACCGATGAATTAGTTTGTTATAGGGAAGGCAGTTCGTTATTAGCTACCAAAGGGGGAAAAGATAGTTAAAGAGATCCAATCTAAAAAGTATACTCTCATAGCTCAAAAAGTATAAGGTTCTCAAAAAGCTTTCCACCGCTCTTTTTTTTTAGTTTTCATCGACCAAAATTGTAATTTTAATTGACAATGCTAAAACCAATATGAAACTCCATGAAATAATATAAACAAGGGAGGATCTGCTATTTTTTGACTTTCCCAAATACTAAATGAGCCTTTTTTGCTGAACAATTTTGTTATGCATGCAGTTTTTTGGAGAAAATAAACCCAAAAAACTTAATAGTACGGCAGTATTTGGAGGTATTGACATCCAACAATTGCATCCAAAAGAGATCACAAAAAATAGAGCTGAAAACAAAAAATGATTATTCTTTTACCATGTAGAAAAAGAAGACAATTCCTACCTTTTGATATATTGGCATTCTCAAAACTAGTTTCACTAACTTCAACACATACGATAAGCTCCCGAAAATTTTTAAAAACCGTTGGTTTATTTTAAAATCAATTGAATTAACTGTATTTTTCATTGAACCAGTAAACTTGATGGTAACTTGATGCAAAAAAATAAACAAAAAAATTTTTAGGGTGATACTTCTAAATCACAATTAGCATACACAGGAGGGATCTGAGACCTTTGCGGAAGACTTGAATTTCAAGCAACTACAGAGATCTCCCAAAACAACAAACGATCCTATTTTGAGAAACAGTTTTGCTTTATTGCAATTTTTTGGGGCAGTTCGATTTAGAAGAAAAAAAACTAACAAAAACAAGAACAATAGAATAAAAAGTGTGTTAAAAATTTAAGAAGGAGGCTTTCAACTTCAATTTCATCAAAGACAGAGGCGGATCTAGAATCTTCACGAAAAATTGACGACCTTTATTTTTTTAGGTCGACCAAACTGATTTAGGTCGGCCGCAGGCAAAGTTCTGAAAAAAAACATGTCAAACAAGCCTCGTTTTTGGCACTTTCTGAAAAACGATGACAAAAAATCGCGTTTTTTTGGCGCGCGCTCCCCTTTTACCCTCTAAAGTTTTAGAGTCGGTCGGCCAAAATGGATTTCTTAGAAAGTATGAGTATCAAAGGGGTCCCCCTTTGATACTCATACTTTCTAAGAAATCCATTTTTGGCCGACTTAAAGGGTCCCCTTTTTCTTGCGTTAAGTTTTGGATGCAAAAAAACTACTGATTAGAGAAATCAATTAAACTGTAGGATTTTGTTATTGTACAAGATTGCATTTTACAGTGATAAAATCTAATTTGGATTCAATCTCAGCCAAAGTATTATCAAAGATCAAGCTCTACAAAAACAGTGTTCAAACAAACCATAATAGTTGACAGTATCAAAATGAAGAGGTTCTTTCATAAGCAAGAAGCACAGAAAAAAATCTTAAGTATGGAGAACTGAAAAGCGTATTGAATGGAAAATTTTTTGGATAAGAAACGGATACCTGTTCAAATGTGACCAAAAAGTGTTGGTCGAGATTAGAGCTGCGAGGTTTGGTCGAGATCAAGACTGGTCGTATATCAGGGCAAAGCCCTGAATGTTCCGACTGTCGTTAATTCATATCGCGAATAGTTTTTGAGAAAATAAAATATTGAAAACCTATAAATTGGGGATATTAGTTGGTCACGTGAGAGATAGTTGAACGTTATAATTTCTCTGAATGAAACAGCTTCAAGCCTACTTTTTTCGCCTACCTTTTGTTTGCTACAATTGGGCACGTCTAAAAGTGAAACATTTATTTGAATTTTAGCTCAGGACAACAATACTTTTTGAATGATATAAAAAAATTCCGTCAAAAATGGCTAGTTAAAAAGTCGAAATTTGTTTGAAGAAAAAAAAACCTACCCCGAGCACAATTATTCCGCTACTTTCGTTACGAAAGTCGGAACAAAAATGAATTTAGACAAGACTGCTCGTATCAGGGCGAAACCCTGAATGTTCCGACTGCCTTTTAAGGTTTATGGAGCAGTAGTAACATTATAAAATTAAACGAAATAAAACAAAATGAATTTTTTTCTTCTAAAAGTTGAATTTTTTAAATGAAAATTATCCCCCCACACGCCATATAAAGTAGATAAGGATAGATTTTGCTCCTTCTAACAAATCAATTATGGCAAATAAGCTTCTTTCAACCAATTTGGAACGATTTCTAAGACGGAATAATTCTCCGCCTACGCGTTAATAGCGCGAAACATATCGCGCGTTAATTGTCCCAAAGTGGCAAAAATGGCAATATGTAAACCCCCGTAACTTTACGAAAAAACATCACAGGTAAAACATTTTTTCAAATTTGAACTCAAGACAACAATAGCTTTCGAATGATATGAAAATATTCCGTCAAAAATGGCTAGTTAAAAATTCGAAATTTATCTGAAGAAAAAAACCCACCCCGAGCACAAATATTCCATTACTTTCGTATCGAAAGTCGGAACAATAATTGTAAGTGCAGCAAATACTTCTAATTAATTAAAAACATCCAACAAATCGGATATTACATTTGTTAATACTCGGAATATTGTCAATTGTAAATCATAAAACTCAACCGGGCTTTCATAAGACTAAAATGGTATAACAAAAGAAAAATGGAAATGAATTGAAAACCTCAAACTTACTCCTAATTTATTAAAAGCAAAGCCTTTTTTTGAAAATAATATTCTAGTTTCATAGTTTATTATGGCAAATATCGATATCTTTCTTTTCATTCATTTAAATTTCTATGAGCTGCTATACGAGGGATGAGAGCTATTCGGATGAGAGCTGAATGAGAGCTATTCGGATGAGAAATTTGATTAAAAGCAAAAACAGTATAAAACCTTTTGAAGAAAAATATTTTGTTGGCCGTTTTAAGGGCGCAAAATAACGATAGTTTTTGTTTTCAGAAGTTGTACTTGCTTCATAAACAAAACTAAAATAATTACGCACCTTCGAAGAAGTCGAAATATTTATCAAGCTCAAGCAATCCTATGTAATAGCTACTCGCAAGGGATGCAGGAATCCTGGTGTGCACAACGAGCGCAAGGGTTTCATTCAACATAGTGGTCCTCAGATCATAAGCAGGAGCAGGATCTAAAATGAAGTCATCATGACCTAACCTCAAAATCAGAAAATTTTTAAATTCAAGAAAGAACCACGGGTCGAGGTCTGCAACTAAAGATCAGACCGGCGCCACCCAAGTTTAATAATTCCTGACCGGCATAACTTCAAAATTTTAACAATCACATACAGGCTTGACCAAAAAAAATCGTGACCAAAAAACTGGGACAACCGAAGATAATAGCGCGAACAGCACGACCAAAAATTTTCAATTACAGAAAAAAAACTGGCACGACCCAGTCTTTTTAAAGTCGCATGAAATTCTTTTCTTATGTCGCTCCGCCAAAGTATATCCATAAATTGCACTGCCATGGTCTTTTCTTAAACCAGCCCGCTGCTCAATTTAAAAAAAGTTAGCGGCTAATTGAGAGTTAGCGGCTTTGGAATCCATCTATCAATAATTGTTGTGTGGTTTCACGTAACCATCAGATACCATCATCGCATGTCCCACTACCCCGTCCATTTTTTTATCAGACAATCTCCCATTTTGTCGGCACAGGAAAAATGGGCTCCCATGCATCCGGGAAAAAAATAGCGCGCACCAGCCCTCCTGGTACGCAAGCTAGCCAAGTAAGTGCTAGCCTAAAATCAGGTTGGGAAACGTAAGAGAATTGCCTGCAGCTTTAAGCAGCGGGTATTTAGTACAACACTTGGTTCCTCTAAGTTGGCCGACGAAGTTTTCAGTACAATTTTTTCGTTTAGTGAAAAGTTTGCCGAAGGCGGAGCTTTATCCCCATTTGACCTCGGATCCTGTCAATCTAAAAAGACACGCGTAACCATTTTCTGCTCGTAAAACGGTGCGCAACTTTTCGGTCTTGGTTTTCCGACAGAATTTTTGTCATAAAAAAGGTAAAGCCTTGTACTGTAGTATGTAAATGCTCGATGTCATGTTGGCTGCCCGTACCCGGGGGAATTTCTGTGCAAGATCTGAAATTCTTTTTTCCCTCATCAGTTGATTTTCAGATCTGAAAATTTTTGTTTTAGAATGTGAATATATAGAAGCATGTGTTTCATAACCCCACAAAGAATTTTAGGCCTTTTTTGGGCTTAACATTGTTCATACATGACAGCTAAATTGAGTAGTTTGCAGTAAAAATTCTTCAAACTTTTATGATGGTCCCGTCATCACTTTCGCTTTCTTGCGCAAATAAGTTATCGTATGGTTGTTTAACTGACCACAATTATCTTTGCGTAAAAGTTTCGAAATCAGATTTTGATACAGTCCCTCTGACGTGTTTTTTTTTGCAGTAAAAATATTGTTTAACGCGACTATTATAAAACTTTAGTGCGATTAAAGAATCCCCTTGCGCGTAGATAAGACAATGCGCTAATAACGAAAATTGTTTGTGCGATTTAGACAATACTTTAGTTCGAAAGTGTTTTTAGTGTGTCTGTAAAAATGGCGCGACTAAACTGAGACAACGGTTTAACTAAGGTAAGCCTTTGACAATTTTCATATAAGTTTTTGGCGCGACTTGAACGCAGTTTTGACTTGACCAAAACTAAGTTGTTGGCGCAACTAAAATAACAAATTGGCAAGAACTATATAAAATTCTGGTGCGATACTCCCTTGGTGCAACTTATAAAAAGACTTTGTGCTACGTTCGTTGCCAATTTTGAAAAAAAACCTGAGGACACGACTTGAAAGACTTTTGCAGGACGAAGATAGGACGTCGATGCAGGTAAGGTAAGCTTATGGAGCAAGTACCATAAGACTTTCGCTTGAGATTAGGATAGAACATCACTACGAGGCCAAACTGTGCACTGTATAGGCGCACAATTTTGTGTTTGTAGGTTCTTGGATTCCACAGACCAATTTTTAAACATGTTCCAAAATGTAAGTGGATTCCGCGTACATATACTTTTAACGTAAATCTTGTCGGCAGAATTGTTTTGTTGCGGATTCCGCAAAAAAAACAATTATAGCTTGTTGTTCTGGATTCTGCAAATTGTAGAAAGAATCCGCAAAAAATAAGTGGAATCCGCAAATGTAAGTAGAATCCGCAAACAAAATGCGGATTCCACTTACAATTTCGGACGCCACTTACAATTTGCGGGTTCCACTGGCAATTTGCGGATTCCACTTACAGTTGCGGATTCCACAACAGCTCAATGTAACTATACACATGTATTATTAATTTTTTTGTGTATTCCACAAACTGTTCTGGAATCCGCAAACACAGTTGCGGATTCCGCAAATTCGCCTATTTTTGGAGCGATTTTGAGCGGCACAATGTTATAGGTATTTGTTTGTGGAATTAAAAACAGCAACGAAGATCAAAGAAAAGTAGCAAAGTTGCGGATTCTGCGACTAATCGGATTTTGCCTGTTGCGGAATCCGTTTACAATGCACAGAATGCACAGTTTGGCTCGCAATGGTTTGCGCCAAAAAGTAGTTTTTTGGCACAATTAGGATGAGACGTAAGCGCAACTAAAGAAGGACCTTGAGCTTATATAGTCTTCCTTTTGTCAAAAAACAAAAGAAAAGGCTTCGGTGGGACTAAGATCGGCCTTTGGTGCGACTAAGAAAACACGGTATCCCTACTGAAATAGGTAGGATGTTGAAGCGACTGGGATAAAACAGTAGCGCTACCAAAATGATACTTGGGCGCGACTAAATAGGTTTTTTTTGTGACTAAGATAGACTTTGACACGACTAAAGTAAGATTTTGACGTGATCAAGAGAAGACGTAGATTTGAAGAAAATAAGCCTTTGGCGCTACTAAAAAGCGTTTTCGGTTCGACTAAAATACGATTTTGCTGCGACTAAAAAAAGTTTTTGGTGTAGCTAAGAGATAAATTGGACGTGACTAATACAGATGCTTGAAACGACTAGCATATGACGTTGGCGCGACTTTTAAAAAAGTTTTTAGTGGGATTAAGACAAATTTTTTTTGAGGCGGTTTTAATAGGCCTTTGCCAAGACAAAAACCTTTTTTTTGGCACACCGCTAAGATATATCGTTGGCGCGACTGAAAAAAACTTTTGGAGTGACTAAGATAACTTTTTAGTGCCAGTCTGGTAATAAACGAAGACAAGACAAGAAGAGACAATTTCAGTCTGAAAACGTTGCGCAGTTTGACTTTTAGTTTTGTGCGGTTTGACTCGGGTTGTCAGGAAAATGATCAATATTGATCAATATTTGAATAATGATCAATATTTGAACCCTTCAATCTTTTTACTTTCTATTGCTCTTCTTGTCTCTCATATTTATTTTAGTCGCAATCAAAACCCATTTTAGTAGCTGCAAAGCTACCTGTTATTTCTTAATGTTCAATATTTGAACAGTTGTAAAGCTACCTCATACTTCCTATTGCTTCCTCCCACTTCTGTTGCTTAATTTTTCCAAAGTGCCCAATCACCGTTGGTACTGTTAACGTAAGCCATTTCTGGTTGAACAATGTAAGTTTCTATGACGCATTCGATACTAATATACCAGTTTTGATGGAAGGATAGCACGTCGGAAAACCGCGATTTTTTTGTTCATAACCGCCCAAAATATTTTGCCAAGCACCCAGTCCTGCGAACGCTCAAAAAACCCTCACAATCAAAACTACACGATGGTTGTCACAAAAAAGAAGGACACTGCTTGGAACAAAAAAGCCAACATACGTCTCTTAAGACTAAAAAATGCATTTCTTACGAGTGCAAAAGATTTCGGTGATATCTCTGCCGATGTTGTCTTCCAGTCGGTAGCTGTAAGCTCTTCCCTGTTCCAGTCCATATCCTGGTTGGCCATCTGTGTAACCATTGTCGAAAAACCAGCCTTCACTGTTCAGCTGAAAGACCACTGACTCATCTCGGTACAGAGTGCCTGGGGTGAATGTCATTGTAATGCCAATTGCGATACCACTGGAGTTCGTGGCATCTTCGTATTCGACCACTGAAAAATATCATAGCAGTAACAAGATCTGGTTGCAACCCAAGCAGAATAAAATCTTTTGTACACATTCACTTACGCATAAAAAAAAGAAAAACTAACAAACAAACTTTCTCAAAATTGTTCTCTTATATTCTCTTCCCGGGTTGGTTGACCTCCATAAACCAAAAATGCTTAATTTATACTTTCATACACCGAAAATGCTTATCATACAACTCGATACATCAAATGTATGGAAAAATGCTTATCATACAATTTTCATACAATTTCAAAAAATCATTGAAAAAAGATTCGAACAAGTTTCTGTGGCTATTTGAACCACATAAAACAGTCTGGTGATAAAAAACGGTGTTTCCTTTTTTTTTTAGAAAAAATTGGTTAGCATACAATTTCCATAAATGAAAACTGTATGACTTGCATTTTTTTGATGGCGACAAAATTGCCCAAAATTGAAATTGCCCAAATTTTTTTTTCAACCGCAAATCGAATGGATAACTTTCTCTGGATAACTTTTTTCTAACAGGCTATAAGCTCCTATTTCTTTTGTATGGCATGTTTATATATGCCATGATCATCGTCTGATAATGTGAAAATTCTAATTTTAAAAATAATCATCTTTGAAAATGTTGGCCAAAATTTAAAAGTTTGATGCTTTCGGTATATCATTTGTGCAAGAAAACTCTGATACAATTCAGGTCGTTCCCTTTGGTGACTCTAGTTTTGAGTAAACCATGGTTTTAGTCACTTGTGTTCGGTCATGAACACATCCCAAAAATTTTGAGAAATAAAATTTTTTAAAAAAATCAACTTTTCGATTTATGAAAAAATGCTTGTCCTACAATTTCCATATATATGAAAAAGTGCTCATTTTAAAGTTTTCTTAATTTTTTTGTATTTATGGAATAGTACAAAATTGTATGATATACTTTTTTCATATATGAAATTTTTATGATAAGCATTTTTGGTCAACCCGGGTTCGCTCTAAATTATCATAAATATTCGATAGGCGCACAATTTTGTGTCTGTATGTTTCTGGATTCCAGAGAAAGTCTTTAAACATGTGAAAATTTTGTCAGAATGATCAAAGAAATTGAAAGAACTCAAGAAGAACAAAAAGGGAGCGTCCTTGTTGCGGAATCCGCTTACAATTATTAAAATGCATAGTTTGGCCTCGTAATCCCAAAATTCAAAAAAAAATTTCTCTTAAGTATTTTTAAAATGTTTTCATCAGAATATCACATGCCACAGTTGAAAGGAGTTAATCAGAAAAAATTAGGATTGAGATTGATATTTAGTCCTCTGATAGAAATCAAAGCAAGTTACTTGGCACTAATATGATATCTCATTACTACGTCCCACAGGGGTGGATCTAGGATTCTCTCGGGGGGGTTTACTACGAACTTTCAAAAAATTATCTATTGTGAGCTCTCCCAAATCACTGTAAAGACCCTATTTTGACAAATATATTTACGCTATATTCAAATTTTTTGAAAAAACAGACCAAAACTTTTTAGGCACTTTTTGGAATTAAATGTTCACCCAAAAATCACGATTTTTTGGCGCGCGCTCCCCCTCAAAATTAGTAATTTTGGGTCAGTCAGCCGAAACTGGATATCTCAAAATAACACAAGGGGGGTTTCATCTAATCAGATTTGAGCATAATGCGTCCAGCCTTACTGCTTAAATTTTTCATTTAATTTTAGGAGGGAGGTTGTTCAGTTGGTTTATTAAGTGAGAAGATTGTTCTTATGTGCAATTTTTTTCTCTTACAGGTAACGCAAAAAAGTAAGTGATCGGTTGATGTTGCAAAGAAGCTCAAAATGCTCCCGCAAAAATATAAAGCCATTTATTGCTTCTCAAAAAGGAAAACTTAGAATGTTGTACAAAAACTCCTCTTGTTCCTGAACGAACTCTTTTTGAGATAACAAACTCTTGCTAAAAAGCCAATCTGGGGCATGATTCATTCCGAGCTCTCCCTGGCAACGAATAACAAAAGCAACAAGGAGGAATGTGTGAAAGATATTTGAGTAGTATATGTCGGGGCAAAATGGGGGGAGTTGGAGAATCTTCATGATTTAGGATCACCTATAGAGTATCCGGCTACAAAAAAAGGAATAGACTTCCCAAAAAGTTCAAGATAGGTTATATGGATGAGGGTTTTCGATGGTAAGATGATCAGTTTGAAAAAAATTTTCGGCGCCCGATTTTGCTAGTACTGCAATGCTTAATTCTAAACTGAAAATTTTAAAATCCTATTTATTAGGATACGGAAAAGTTTTCTTAATGTGTTAAGAAAAGCTTCAGAGCTTCGAATGGTAAGTTTCCGTTGGTCAGTTTTTTGTGCAAAAATCTCAAGTTTCGAATCTCTTTTGTTAAATATCACTTTCTGTAAAAATATTTCTACAATCAATTATTAGGTTTTTAAAATAAAATAAACTATATGTAGATCTTGAAAACTGATTTTCGATTTATTCTTTATCTATTATCTTCCATCAGATCTACTTTCAGATAAATAAAGGGGAAACTGTATCAAATAAAAAAACATTTTTGATTCGAAAATGGGTTACTTTCAAAAAATATACTTATAACATCTAATTTCTCATATACTGTTACTTAACGCATCAACAAAGTTTGCATCAAACTACAGAAAATTGCCTGCACTTGAAATGTTTTTGTGTTGGAACTTTTCGGCTAAAACTTATAACCTGAATTGAACTAAATTGATTTGCAAATGCCTAAATGATTTCATAATGATCTAAAAGAATCAAATTGATTTTGTATTTTGTTTGTCTAAAACCTTCAACCCAGAACATTTAGGTTTTCGTTTGGTTTACTATCTTCCAATTGAATCCCTTTTGAACAAAAGATCATTCAAAAATTGATTTTTAGATGGAAAACCGAATCATTTCAATGATCGCACATTAATTCAAAGCAAAGTTATTACCAAAAATCCATTTTGCTACGGAATTTCAGAAAAAAATTCCGAACCAGATAACTGTAATTCTTGTTTTAACCTTTAACTTCTTATTTTGAAGAGAATTTACTTTTAGGACGTATGATTTCAACTGGAAAAAATCAATGTCTGGCAAAATTGTCTCTTCTACGTTAGTTATAACAAACAGTAAAAAAAAACGTTTTTGATATATAAGCCACCACTTATCCGCTTAAAAACTCAGAAATCCATGAACACAGTCAAAGGCACTAAAGTACCAAATAAACTAAACATTAGCTAGGCAAAACGGTTCAATCAGTCGATTTTTTTTATATCAGTCCAGTACTTTTTTTCATAACAAAGACGTATCCACTCTTTAGCCTATATTATTAGCTTTTTCTGCCAAGTTCAGACAAAAGAGTTCCAGAAAGCTTGTTAACATTGCAGTTACTACATTGGATTGAAAGTTTTTCTCATCAATTTTCATTGAGAGTTTGACGACAATTTGAACTCGATTGTTGCTCGATTTGTTTTTTAGAATCAATCAGAACGTTTGAACAAAGGCATAAGAGAAAGCCTACGAATTGCTAAGCAATTTTATTATAGATTTTTTCAACTTTAACGAAATTCTAAATTTTTCTGGAAAATTTTTCAGTTGAAGTAAAATTAATTATCATATTTTTAGCAGTGTTTTTCAATTTCATTTTATGTGCAATGTGTTTGAATGCTGCTGAGCGTGCTTTTCTTCACCGTGTAAAGCATAATTTTGACAAAAAGAAAGAATCTTTTTAGAAAATTCAGTTCCTCGCTGCTATATGTATGAAAATTACAATTAGGGTTTTTCAAAGATCTACAGGTTTTACAATTTTATGATGCATTTAGACGTGGGTAACAACTACAAAACTCAAAACATTTATTTCTTTTGTTTATAATAGACAACGATATCTCAAGGAGAAACGAAAAATTTCAACACATTTCGTAAAATGTGATATTTAGGGATCCTCAAAATTTATAGTGGGAAATTGACACTAGTTTTGAAAAACCCCAAAAATTGATTCGAGATAAGCAAAATGAGTTTTACAATAAAGTTGATCAATTTTTTTAATGTGAAAGATTATCAGAATGAAATTCATCCTATTTGATGTAGCTAAAACAAAAATCAGAATTGAGCTCTCTTCAACATCGAATTTTAGAAAAAATAGATATCAACCAAAAAAACCGAGCGTTACCAGTCAGAATCGAAGATTACTTGTCGTAGAGTTTTCAATCTTTCGGTAAAACCAATCCTTTCTGAGCCTTACCTATTATTGAAGTTTTAGACGTTTTGAAGTAAATCTATTAAAATCGAGCTTTATTTATACTGGAAATTTTATCTCTTTCGATTTTAACTGATCAGAATGAAGTATTCACAGATATAACTTTTCAAAACTTTCCAGGTTATTGAAAATACTGTTTATATGGAATCTTAAAATCGATCAATCGAATTGATTCACTCATAGCTTCATGATTTTCCTGGTCTTCAATTTTGTTTGACAGAACTTACCCTTAACATTGATTTGTTGTTTAATGATTGAACACTTAATCATATTCTACTCTCTAAAAAACATTATTCATAAGTTCGGCAAGATTTTTATTTTATCAAGTCTCTTTTCCAATTTCATGACAAAATGATCAATCAAAACAATTGTGTTTCTGTACAACGAAAACTAATTAGATAACCATCAAAATCATCACTCCGCCACACTCGTACATTGTTGTAGAAAATTAGCTTTAAAATTTGATAGATGCCCATTTCAGTCATTGAGAATACTTTCGAAAAAAAAATAGTTTTCCTATTGAAATTAGTTTTTTTACAAAGTTTCGAATACATTAGTGTTGAATAAACTTCGTTTTTGGTATTTTTTTCCAGGCTTTGTACCGTTTTTCAACTAATTTGTTTTAAGGGTTATAACAAAGTGTTTTCTACCTTACTTAGCAACTGTCTTAATTTCTTGTAAGCAAACAAAAACTCAAATTATGGAAAAAATTTAAAGTAAAGCAATAATTGAATTGAAATAAATTGTTACAAATTATTGCTGGTTTTCGATAGAAAAAAGCAGTTACTTTTCTTAGTAATTATGTCACTAAAGATTGTAAAATCCTTTGGTATTTAGGTTTAACTATTAAGTAACAAGATTGCGTGTTTTTTCGTTTTTTCATAAGAATCCAAGTTGTTTGCTGCAATTTTACACTTGAGTGAAAAAAAAACGAATTGAAGAAAAAGTTTAATTACAAAACACAAAAAAAAACGTCACAAAAACATATTATTTATTTGACATTACAATGCTAAGCAAAATCTTCAAAGTTTGGGACAGTTCAGTGAAATCTTTTAAACTATAGTTGACAAAAGAAACTCGTTTCCTTGCTTCTTTCTCTTTTGCAGTGAACATCCGAAATTGAATAAGTGGAGAGTTGTTGACATTATAATTCTTGATCGTGACAAAAGTTTGTCTTCCTTTGTAAGTTGTTAATTCAAACATTTTTTTTGCAATGTGCACGCTCCTGATCCAAGGTTCTCGGCATCGTGAATAACCGTAATTCAAATTGCTTCCGTTTTTTTTCTACTGAAATTTAAAGACTGTTGCTCTTCAAATTGTCCTGACTCATTTTTTCAGAATAATTAGAAGCAGAGTTTAAAATAAACATTTCCTTGTAGAGTTGTTGGGATCAGGCCATTCTCCTAGTTTTTGTTTCAGTGTTTGGAAATGCAAACAGTTTGGTACTTGTTTTTTTCCTTGAGGATATTTTTGAACAAAACAGTAAGCTGATCAGATGAAGACAACTGAAAACATATGATTGCCAGTTTAAGTAAAAACTGAAGTAACCAATATGACTCATCCTGATAACCATATATGGAATTAGTATTAAATATGAAGCATTTTGTATGAAACTCCCAGTTATGGAAACTGCATAGGCGTTTTTAAATTGTATAAACACATTTTTCCAAGCAAAAATTTTTTTTCAGATGGCAGCTGCAATGTGTCAAGCTCCTCGAAAATTTTATTCAGATTAACTTCAAAAATCTTCATTTTTTCTGTTTCCGACATTTTTTTACAAAAAATACAACGTAACCGAAGTTTTTTTGCAATTCAACTCACAACTCTTTGTGTTTTTTGGAGAGTTGCAAGTTCCATCGGGTTATAATAGGAACGTCTCTTCGCCAAAATCTGCAGACATTAGACAAACAATTTTAAATATATCAAGAAATTGACAGTTTTACTCTTTGTACAATCACACAATCTTTTCAAACCTTGTTACGTCAAGCGGAGAAGCGTTTGATGAGCTAAATCGAGTAGTTCAAGATAATTTACGAAGGAAAGGAAGTGAAAAGATACCTAGTATTGCCAAAAAAGACCAAACCGAAAAAAAATTAAGAGACATTGCCTGAATTCCTATCAAAAGCTTGTTTCCACTCAAAAACTCGGTGCAGCGTTTCTGAACAGAAATCGAAAAGTTCAAAAACCAGAGTATGGTTTTGCCTCTGCGAATGTTTTTTGATTCTTTTTGTGATGGTCATTGACTTTTGAAAGGTGATTTTGTAAGCTTTGTGATAAAATAAATTTCTGGCTCAAATTTTTTCCTTCATAACTATGAACTGTAAGACCTTTGAAAAAAGTTTGTTCAAAAACATTAATGCATTCAATTTGAAATTGTACTGATTGTATCTAAGTTGTCAAATAATCTAACAGCTGAAAAATAGAAGAAAAATAAATTTCACAAATAAAAAAGAGACACTAATAAATGTGTAAACAGGGAAGTATTTCTTTTGAAAAAATTGGGTTTTGTTCTTCTCGTCAAACTCATCCAAAATTGTTCCATTATATTTGAATGAAAAGTTATTCCGTATCCCAGCTCAGCAATTTCATTTAATATTTTTTCATTTGAACCGTTGGAGTTTTTTTTTCTTGATTTTATCTTGGACATAGCTAACTCTTTCGTTAAAACTCTCTCGATTTTTCTTGATTTTTCTAATCTTTGAGATGTCTCCATTCTGAAAGATCTATTAAAATTTGCTCAGACACTTGGAGATTTCATTTATTTGAAAACTTTGATAGATTCAGTAACAATTTCAAATTAAATGCAATAACTCCCACGTTCTGTTATGATTGGCAGTAACATTTTGGAAAGTATTCTTCTTTTTCTACAAATTCCAAAAAACTTGATGGTTGAGTTGAAATTAAAAGGTAAAGAGTATATTGTTAAATAATTTTTTTTATCAGCTGTTTCTCATTATCAGCTAAAATCTCGGTTAGTTTAGCTTACAATTAAAACTAAAAACGATTAAAAAAATCTGAAAAACCTCATAGTTTTTTCAATAGCCTCTTTCATTTTAGATATATTAGGAACAATTTGTGATCATTTTTTTGATCATTTTTTTCTTATGAGGTTTTGTAGAATAATTTTTTAATTGAATTTAAGCTGTTTTTAAGAGTTTTTCCTAAAAAAAAAGAAAATCTCTGCGGTTAATTTTTTAATGGATGTTTCTAGAATTTAAACATTCGGAAGATTCTAGAAGTGATTGTGTAATGACTTCCGAGGAAAATCTGGGAGTAAATAAATACATGCTTGTAATTAAAAAAATGCTGGCACTTAGTGCGTTGTCAATTTCTGGGGTGGAAGTATTCTACATTTTTGACTGCTCTATGAAAAAATAGTGGTTCAGATTTAAAGTTTAGGTTAGCTTACAAACAAGTTGCTTGAAACATTCAAAAGACACCATCTAAGTTTGGTCTACAAGGTTGCATATACCCAGACTCTCGGATCACCTTTTTTGTAAAGGGTTCGAAAATTGCAAAACCTAAAAATTCAGTCTGATTTGATGAAAGTTGCTGATTGCTTCATGGATGGTTATGGTTCTGTAAATAGTGAGCGAAATAATTTTTTTTTATTAATGAAATAAAATTGATTTTAAAACATCTTGTCGAATTTAATTTTTGTTCACTTGAACGCTTATTAAACGTATAAATTTATGCATATTTAACGCGATTGCAACAAAAACAACAAAGTCTTTTTTAATAGGTGCAAAAATTGTTTTGAGATTTCTAGCAAGAAAGCAAACAATTTTTTGAAAATTTTTGCAAGACGCAAAAACTGCTGCTAACTTTTCAATATATGAACGGAAATTTTTACGTTTTTTTTGTAAGATGCAAGTGTTTTTCTGCTTTTTCAAAAAACTGTGCAAAAACCTGATCTGTTTTGTTTTAAGGAAAACTCGAAAAAACGCAAAAGTTTAAATTAAACACTTGTTGACGTATACGAAAATTTTTCTATTGATGACTCTGAGTGCTATGTCTCACATTGCTACACTGTTTTTGTGATGTTTCTGAACAAAACACATGCAAAAATTGGTTTATCCTAATAATCAAGTTTTGAACAAAGAAACTCATAAATTTTAACTATTAGCAGTGACAGAAAAGTTTTTTTTACAATCTTTAAAAAGGCCAAGTATTTGAAGGCAACACTTTTTGAGATACGAAACGATTTTATCTTATTTCAACATGTGTGCTAAAAATGTTCTGCAAAATACAGCAAAATGCATCAACTGGAAAAATTGTCTATCATGTGTACAAAAAAAGTAATCAGTTTTCCTCATGAGCGCAAAAAAAAATAAGAATTTCTTTAAAAAATGCAAAAATTGTTTCAATTTTTTAAATGAACTGCAAAAAAGAAATGACATTTTTTTGACAAGATGCGAAAAGGGTTTCACTTTTTTCATACAAAATGCAAAAAAAAATTCAATTATTGAAACAATATGACCAAAAATTTTCGAAGTTTTCTTCAGAAAAAAAATGCGTTTGAAAATTTTAACCAGATGCAAAAAACGATCAACTATTTGTTCTTTAGTCAAACACTTTTTTGCTTACTCTAATATGTGCGCAAAAAATACATTAAATTTCTCTATATGTGTGCGACATTTTTATCGCTAATTTAACAAGTTTTCATCCTAACATTTGGTCTTTGATTTGCTATTTGATTTCAACAAGACACAAAATAAAGAATATTTTCTACAGAGAACAAAAAAGTTTCGGTTTTTTTAAAAAGATGCGAAAAAAATTAAGTGTTTGTACTTTTGTGCAAAAGTTATAGTTTTTTCTCTAAAATGTGCGCAAAAATATGAAGTTTCTTAATATGTGTGCAAACTTTTCATCGCTATTTTAACAAGTATTCAATCTTTTATCTGATTGCTTTCAATTACGTTCATTCATAAAGATAGTTTCATCGTGAACTACATATCTACTCTCATACTTAGGATAAAATTACAAAAATTTCAAAATACTAAAGAATGAAAATTTATTAAACAGCTTCTATTTACAAAAAATCAAAGAGCTGTCGAACAGAAGAAGAGTTCTGGAGGTTCATTCTAGAACGCAAAGCTTGTCGAAATTCTGTCGCTGGAAGTTACTATGGTGGGGTGTTTTGATTCGTCATTGTTCCTGAGAAGCCCTCCTCCTCGTCAATTGAGATGGGATTCTCAAAAGATCCCGCCTCCTCCCAACTTAACAGGAAATCATCTAGTGGTTGCGCAAGAAAAAGTTACCGAGAACTTCCGGGTTGTCCAATTCAACATGCTCAGCTACTTCTCCCATGCGTTGTTTCAAGTCAATTTTCAGTGATGCGGACTTGCATCTGCTGATATTCTTTGAAGTATCGTCTCATGAACTCAACCATGTACCAAAAGTATTTTAGGTCACATGTTTGAGCCAATAAAATCCCGCAGATTGATTTTGAGCACCTTGATTGTCATTTTGTCTTTACAGCTACGAGCAAGTGCATGAGGTTGTTATTCTGCAAGAAAAAATCATTTTTATCAATAAGTTGTATTTATGAATTAGATTGATTGAAGCTAGAATTTTGACTGATTTAGAACAGAGCGAGGAGGTAGTTGACGGTAGTGAAGTTAGAAATAAAGGGGTTTTTTCCTAAGAACTACGCTATCTTCAATTCAATTGTGTGGCATTAACCAGTCGAAATAGACTTTCCTAAATAGATCTGAATTTCCTCAAAATTAAATGCTCTCAAAAATTCGTGTACAACCAAAAATACAATTTTTTGATAATTTTTTTTTCGTTTTATCTTTTCTTAACACAAAAAGATGTTTACTATGTTATGATTGCCGAAGTCAAAGTAACTTATTTTTTAAAGAGTTGAATTTTCCAAGCATGTTAAAAAACTGCAAACAAAAATTGGGCAATTTGATGACCACAAATTGTTTGACAGTGAAAATACGAAATATGGCCAACATAAGCCGCAAAAGAAAACAAAGATAACTAGGAACAATTCAGTAAGTTTACCATTAGGTCATATAAATTTTGTGTACATAATTAATACGAATTTGCCAAATTTCAGGAAAAGGTTTGAATTTTTTGATTTTGATGTAACACTGATAGGATAGCTCGAGGCTGATGAAATTTTCTGAGCAAACCTCTGGAAATATTTATCCATTCTACGTCAAAAATTTTTTTAATTTTGAAAATCTTTAAACATTCGAAGGAACAATGACATTTGCTGGTGATTTTTTATTGATTTTGTTTTTGTGTAGGGTAAAACAAAAGACTTTTATAACTTTTTGTACTATTTTTTGATTTTTTTCAAGTTCTCTAGAAGAAAAAACTTGTCCTTGTCAAGTGTAATTCAACCGCAAGCTTAAAACCTCGATATGTCACACGTCTCAAACAAATTTTTGAAAAAGGTTTCTCTAAAGAGATCTTCATCAGACGGAGAACTCTATTTTGTACAAAATTAACGTCCAGAAGGTCATCATAAAAGTAGGAGTCAATGTCTATTTCATCAATATAAAACCATTAGGAATGTTTTCTTTTTTCCTATGAACATGAGAATGATTTTTTAAAAACTCACTCATAATAATTGCTGCACATTGTTTGGCTGATCTTAAACCAAAAAAAATGATGCAAAAAAAACTCGAATCTGATTGGTTGATATTATTTAAACAACAGCAATAAAATTCAAATTCGTTCTGGTTTTTCTTAACCTTCAAAGCGATTGCTGTTTACTTTGTTTAAAAACTTGAAATTTTTTGTCAGTTTTTCCAAACACTTCACAAAAGTATAATTATATCAATAACTTGTTTTGGACATCCAGAGAGTGATTTATGTGCTTAAAATCAACATGAAACGAAATTCCATACCAAAAAGAAGCATGTTAAAAAAACACATAAGTCAACAAAGTGTGTGTTTCATGGCAGAGCATTTTTCTAAGCTACTATTGACTCAACAAAATCCCAATAAAGATCACAAACCAAATATCAAGAAAAAGTGATTCAATTGCTGACATCATAAAATTTTTTTGAAAAAAGAGGAGTATAGCAAACAACTACAAAATGAGTTGAATGACTGTCAACACTTCTTGACAAAGAATTACGGGTAATATAGATACCACAAGGTATTCAATTTTCAACGTTGGAAATAAAATCTTAGTCTAGTTTATGAAAAAATGGATCTATTCTGGGAGAACTTGGCTTCGCAGCGAAAATCAACATCGCCTTGGGATTGATTTGTGTTAGGTTATAAAAAAAACAAGCAAAATTTGTAATTTCTACGCTCACGAAAACAACACTTTCTTTGACATGACAATGTTGCTTTGTGCTAAAAAAGACTTGACAACAATGCAGAACAACGTAAATAAGCAAGATATAATTGAGGTTGGTACACAAGAGAAAGCGAAAACACAAAATGGCTATTCAAATTGATAACCAACGGCACCATTTTTTGCGATACTGCTTAAGAACGTACCTATGGGATGTCCAAATTCTCAAATTTTATGATTCACCAACCACTTCTGAGAAACCATCATAAGAATTGTTTGACTACGGACTCAGGGAAACAACCATACATTGACAACTTGTGTTTGTTGCGAGCACATGTTGTTCTTTAACATGAAACCTATCTTGCAACATCCACATCGAGACTTCTTTATGAAATCTTTCGGGATTCGATCGGAAACAGTTTTGTGGAATTTCTTTGGATAGTTTGCCAATAGTTGAAAATGTAAGAGACAAAAAAGTCTGCACTTATGATATCAACATGAAGATGAAGATTTTCTGGGTGAACTATTTCGAAGTAATATCGGTGGACACAAAAACACAGTGAAGCATCTACGATACAAATACATTCGACAACTTCTTCAAACGCTTCCGATGTTCAATTTGCTATAAATTTTTCCATAAATTGGACCACTTCAACCGTCATCTTCTTTGTAGTTAAAACCGAGTCTAAAATTTTATTCAGAAGGCGTCTACACTTTACAAGAGACGCTATTTGAGGTCTAATCTGAAACCTTAAAAAAAGTTAAAAAATCGCCATTTTTGACTTTGAATCAATTTGTGTACCATCCGCAGAGTTAAAACCGACAAAAACACTAACTTTGATTGATATGCTTGAACAAATTTTAGTATCAAATTCATCCAATTTGATCGACAAACGCATATTTTTGTTTGAAAAAGATCCACAATTTCTCATTATTGAGTATGTTGCAAAATTGAAACTGTTGGAAAAGTACATATACTGAGAAAAGAAAAAACATGCCAACATTTTGAAATATTCTAGTGAAAAGAAAATATCTGAGAAAAGAAAAAGATGACAATATTTCGAAATATTCTGGTGTTCTAACAAAAAATATGTTGTTCCCAGTCTTGAAACTATACAGCAAATTACCGAACTTTATCAACATAAAGGGATAGACATGATAAAATTTGGCTGAACAGTATTGTTCTGTATAGCGAATATCTGTCTACACAAGTCAACTGACTATAAGTTTTATTCCTTTTTTTTTCGATCGGTAATCACTTGCTTGGTAAAAAACGGAAGCATGATCAGTGGTCCCACAAGTATTTTCACAAGAAAGGCAGTAGCAAATGAAACATACAATCGAAAATCAATTAATTTAAGTAAATCAAACGTTCGGATTGATCCGATTCAACTTTATCCTTGTTCCATCTGCCATGATGTGATCAGAGGCTTGTGTGCAAGATGGGACTAAAAGTATGAAACAAAAGTTTAGAGACAGAGAAATCGAGTTTGAAAATTTGAAAAAATCGTCACGTCTTGTTTTCAAGCAAAAAGACCAAAATGCAAAGGTGGAAGCTAGTACCCGACAGGAAATCAGAAAAAAAAGACTACTCCACAGTTGGTCATTATTGCAACCATTGTTTTTGGAGCAATGGGTTGTTATTTCCATCTCTGCCATTGTCAAAACGCTAGACCTATCCTACTGCTGATCATATCAAACGAGGAACAGACAGAAGAGACAAGAACGAGTTTCGAATTTAATACTTTCGAGAAAAGAGATATTCCATAGAAAAAACTGTGAAGTTTATTTCGTAGATCAATTGAAAAAATAATGCAGATCATAAAAATCCAATTGGAACCAGGTTTAAATTTAAAAAAAACCGTCTTCCCACCAATTCAAAATAGCAAATCATTGAAGATGGAATATGAAATACGTGCAAGGTGATTTCGAGGTGACAGATGAACTAAGAACAAAATGATGTACAAGAAATTATATTGGGAATGTATGAAGACAAATGCGGAAGATAATAGTTTGTTAGAAAAAGCGCAACGAATAATGATATTGAATTCCTTTTAACCAGCGGAACACTGATTTACTTCAATTTTTACTTGGAGCTTGAACTGCACTTCACAAAATTTCATCGTTTTGTAAAATGCACACCACGTGAAATAGTCAACAGTTTTGTTCAGTCTGTTGTTGGTGCTGGGCAAGCGAATGGTAAAAATCTCTTATCAAGAGGGGCAGCCAAAGCAATGAAATTGCTATGATATTGTTCCTATGGCTATCAAAAAGTAGACAAACTCAAGTTTACAATGACAAAATATCTTGCTGTTAACGAAAAACACATAAAACAATCAACAACGAGTTTTTTAGAAGATTCAAAATTGTAGCTTAAGATCTCTACAGAGTGGACAAAATAGAGCTTTTTAAATCTACTGCAGAACGCCGTGTATTAAATTTATTGGGTTTTTTGCACTACAGTACATAAATTGGAGATTTTGGAGCTGTATTATAAGTTGATTGATAAGCTTTGTGACGTTAACAAGTTTGAAGAACTTGAAATTAACACTCATTCTCACGAATTAGCTGTGGCAGACAAAAATTGAAATGAATGTAACCTTCCCAGCAAGCGGCGAGAGTGGGCCGTACCAATGACTGTCGAGACAATTTCTGGCCAGATCCAAAAATAATTTTTAACCAAAGCACTTGCTCCTCCAAACACATCATAAAATGACAAAAGAGAGCCAGGATTGTTCAAGAAGGAATACAAATGCACGGAAATGCTTTGCCTATATAGATAAACTTATTGATATTCCGATATTAAAAGTCAAATGTGTAAATTTGCATTAAAGGACTTAACAAACGTGCGTTAGAAGACTCTGGAGATAGGCTGCTGGCCAAATGTCGACAAATAAGGGATGAGGCAGTGAATTTGAAGTCATTTAATAGAGGATTAAAAACCATTTATCATGCTGTTGCATTTATTGAACAAACTAAAAGGGAATAAGATACTTTTATTCTAAACGGGAAATTGAATGTGATAGCATACATTTAAAAGCTGCTATCCTGCCATCTAAACGCTACCATCTTACCATCTAAACAGTGAAACCTATCTCAATACATTAGAAAATCGCTTCCTTGTAATATTACAAAGAGTGTTGACCGGATACTCTATAGCCTATATTACTACATGGAGGTCACCACCCCCCGTCCACCCGATTTTGCCCCGACATATATTACTTAAGTGGAAAGTTGGCTCTGAGAAAAGATTCGTTGAATCAGTAGCTCTGTGAACAAATTACGCAGAATAAATTGATACTACATTTATGATTAGATTCTTGTTGGACGTTAATTCTGGACCATTAATGATTATAGTTTCAATTAAAATTTTTAGTTTTGGAGCTTTCTTTTGAACTTGGTCAAATTTTTTTCCAGATCAGCCTCATTCTATTGAAATGACCGGATTTGACTAATGTTTTACACAGCAAGCAACTTTGAGGAAATTAATGCTGTTTGTGAGTATTTTTAGAAGGTTTTTACAGAAATCTTGTTTTGACCCGATCACAAAATGTTGGAATTTTCCGATCACATAAATTAGGAAACATTAGAGCCAAAAAAACTGTAGCCGGTCAAGTCTAAAATTTTTTTGTGGCGTTTTTGTATCCTAGTTCAATAACTTTGTGAGCGGGGCAAAACAAAATTTTGTGTAAGAACCTTCAAAAAATTTCCCACAAACAGCATATTTGTTCCAAAAAAAATGCCTGTGTTGCGTAGAAAGTTTTGCCAAACATGGTCAACGAGCCAAAGATTCAGTTTTTACTCCCATTTTAATAAAATGAGAGTAAAAGATAGCTTTTTCGGAAAAAAAATTGTCAAAAAAGTTGAAGGGGGCCTCCTCAATCCCGTTAAGTACTTTTTCCATCGCGATCTTTTCAGAAATAGGAGAAAAAAATCCTTTAAAGCCTTTCGGCCTTTCAAAACAAGAGGGTGGTTAATTGCGCACTTAAATTATTCCGCCCACTAATTAAATTGCTTTCTTCATGCTGCGTACTGGTTTCCAGGCGGAAAACTTGGTACCAAGAATTAACCTCTTAAACGGGTGTAGGGTAAGTTTGGTAAATTTGCACCAAAATAGTTTGATTTTTTGTGAATTAAAATTTGCTACGTTAACTAAGCTTATTGCACATCTACAACCTTGCTCTAGTTTTTTCTAATTTTCGATGAGATAGGAGCTAGATTAATAGAGGTAATATGATTGATCATTTTGGTTATAATTGATTATCAGAGCTAAAAAGTTTATAAGAAGCCGAAGTTAAGATAACAGATTTTCAATTTACTTACGCGCAATTTCTGCGTTAGAAAACCTGCAACAGACTTTAAGTTAACTTACTTTGTAAAACCCAGCAAACCATGGATGTTCAGGATATTCAGTGTTCTCGATATTTCTCCTTCCCAGCAAAACTGGTGAGACTAGTACTTCGTTTCCGTAGCTTACTGCGAATCTTGGAGCTGCTTAGCAATTACCCAACCCTTTCAAACAAGGGTAACTATTAAATAGTTCGATTTTTCGACCAATCAGAAAGCAGCAAGTTTGATTATAATTAGCCAAAAGCGCCTATAGAAAAAAATTTTGAGGTTGGTCAGCCTAAAATGGATGTAGTAAATTTATACCAAAGGGGGACCCTTCGGAAAAATTTGTGTATATTGAGAAATTTAGGAAATAAAATTTAATTGAAGCTGGTAAACAGCAGGCCAATACCAGTCCTATTCAACTACCCACGCCCCCTTATTGCAATGGGGGGTTCGTTGTTAGGTATGAAATTCGCATATGTATGCCTATAATCGTTATTCCAGTTTTAGAGGTTTCCTACCTCTTCGTCAGGGGTGAAATAGTTAAAAAGATCCCTAGTGTCAGTTTGTGTAAGACTATAAAATATCTTAATGATGAACTCCACATAAGTACCTGATAGTTGCCAGGGAAAGTGCCAAAATGAAAATATTATCCATTTGGAACTTGGCAGAAGTAAGCTTGTATAAAAAACAAAAAGGGGATCCTATAAAGATAGATAATGCTTTAAATGTTCAAAGTGGTCGAGCTATAAACACTGTAGTTTTCGAATTCGAATGCAGGCTATCTGAAACTCTAAGTGAAAGAAAGCGTGAGCGTTAAAAAAGGATTTACATGGTTGTTTAAATGTGCATTTGGTTAGTCAAAAAAATTCAAAAGTCAAAAAGTTGGCAACCAAGTACGCCTTTTACAATTCATGGTGCAATTACCGCAGAAAAACAAAACGAAAAAAAGCATTTTTTCTGTCACAAGCATGACGTTACAGAGATCTGGACATTAATCCTATAAATACCAGCGCGTTCATTTTTCAAAAAACGCATGGCCACAAAAAGTGAAAGAAAGAATGAGCGTTAAAAAAGGATTTACATGGTAAATTTAAATGTGCATCTGCTTAGTCAAAACTTTTTGATCAAAATTTTGACAACCAAGTACGCCTTTTACAATTCATGGTGCAATTACCGCCTGAAAACAATACGAAAAAAGCACTTTTTGTATCACAAGCATGACGTGACAGAGATCTGGACATTAAGCCTTTAAATACCAGCGCGTTCATTTTTCAAAAAACGAAGGACCACAAAATACTTGTCTGAGCGAAGCAAAAAACACTAAGGTTCATTATGCCTACAAGCTTTGATCTTGGACATTTGTATAATTTGGTAATCCGGGCAATATTTTGAAATTAAAATTTTGTTTCGGGGAAAATCTTGCCAACGTAAAAAAAACTGCAAGTCATTCCGCCGAGGCGTTGATGATCTCTGGATTTTTAAGATCTGGGCAGTTTCTGCTGATATCTTGATAAATCTATTGAGAGCTTGGTAAGTTCGGAATCCTGCTAACCATTGCAAAACCAATGTCTTGGATCCTCCCCAGACCTAGAATACACATTATTGGGCTCTACACAGAAAATTTTTTAGAGAACGCTTCACAAGCACACTAGTTAAAGCTGATCGGAGTATCCATGCATCGCTCCAATGTAAACGAACTTGCTATTTACATTTAGAAAAATCAATGTATCTGCACCAGCTTTTTTGTTTTGAAACATTTTATGTTTTTGGCCTTTAGTTGTAATGAGCATACAATAACACAATGACTTTAACACAATAACACAATGACTTTTGATGACAATCTTCATTTTGGGCACATGATAAGCTTAATTCATCCTCCTCAATAAAACGACCAAAAATAAAAGTAATGAAAAAACATTTTTTCATGCATTTTTTTATGCATTTTTCCCTCTCTTATAATTAATTTTTTTTAGTAGGAGCGATTGTTAGCGTACTTTTTTGTATGACGTAAAAAACAACCGGCTAACTTCTTGGCTGTAAGCAGCTGCAAATTTTATCATTTGAATTGAAGTTTGACTTAGTTTAGTAGCTAAAAATAAGGGCTCGCATTAGAAAGCTCTTGAGAAGCGAAAAACAAGAGTTAAATAATGACAAACTTTCAATGATTCTCAATGAGAGTGGTCTATAACTAAAAATCAGAGCAAACATCGCAGTTTTTGATCAAATGACGGATATGCAACAAACCACCATATCTACAACCACCATATCTTGAAGCCGAATTCACATCAGAATTACGTAAATTATATTAGAATTGGCAATCTGTTGTTATGCTGCATAAAAATAGTAACTTTCGGCTTGCTGGAATGGTTATGTTAATTTCAGTTTGTTGGCCCTTCGGCCTGCTGGCCTACCACCGGTTTTGATTTTGTTATTTTCTTTGATTTGATACTGAGCAAAGTGTGAAAAAGTATAAAACACAGTTTTAATAGTAAAAAATAGTGAATTCCATTGAAAAGTTAACCGCGGAATCCACTTCCAGTAATGACAAGCAAAGTTTGGCACGGAATCCACAACTGTTTCTCAAGTAGTATCAAGTGTTTTG